>NW_027397075.1:3645728-3734350 GCF_003265705.2 Callorhinus ursinus | reverse complement strand
CATTCTCTTTCTCTCAAATAAATAAATAAAATCTTTAAAAAAAAAGACAAATTTTGTCATTAAGAAAGTGTATCCTTAAAAAAATAAAAATAAATAAAAATAAAAAAATAAATAGAAAAGTGTATCTTGAGTAACTATGCCAAAGTACTATCTGGCAATCTCTTAGATGAACTTCAACATTACTTTTAGGATGGAAGAGCAGTGTTTGCCTTTTGTATCAAAGTCATTGGGAAAACAGACCTTATTTATACTGTCAAGGGGAAAAAGGCTTATTGTTCATAAATGAACAAATCTTCATAAATCTTTACCTGATCATGTGTTGCTCTGTGCTGTAGAGAATATATAGCATGTATTCTTCACATTTTTGCAAGTAATATACTTATGATTTTTTTTAAAGATTTTATTTACTTATTTGAGAGAGAGAGAGAATGAGAGATAGCACGAGAGGGAAGAGGGTCAGAGGGAGAAGCAGACTCCCTGCCGAGCAGGGAGCTCGATGTGGGACTCGATCCCGGGACTCCAGGATCATGACCTGAGCCCAAGGCAGTCGCTTAACGACTGAGCCGCCCAAGCGCCCTATACTTATGATTTTTATGCAATAATACTTTTGTGTTTTTGTGTGAGAAATGGAAGGTATTGCAAGTAACACAACGTTCGTCAAAATTTTAAAATGCTGCCAATCTTGATGAAACGCAGTCTGAACCTTCCCAGGTTTGGAACCGAGCAGGGGGCCCCCACCCTTCCTCCAGATTTTCCTATTCCGCAAGGTGTCTTTAACTCGGTTGCGTATTGCTTCACCATGTTCTTCTGGCCCCTGTGCTTCCTCAGGCAAAGGCAAAAACCTACCATTCATTTCCCTTAAAGGAGTTGACAGACTGGATTTTCAAAAACAACTCTACCTAATATGTGTAGAAAACAAAAGGGAAATTTGAAAGGGGAATTTGAGAAATGTCAAAAGCATTTTTAGAAAAATTTCGAACATTTTTTAAATATTTCAATTCAATTAACATTTAATGTATTATTGGTTTCAGAGGTAGATGTCAGTGATTCACCAGTCTTTTATAACACCCAGTGCGCATCACATCACGTGCCCTCCTTCATGCCCATCACCCAGTTACCCCATTCCCCCACCCACCTCCCCCCCCGCAACCCTCAGTTTGTTTCCTATGATTAAGAGTCTCTTATGGTTTGTCTCCCTTTCTGATTTCATCTTGTTTCATTTTTTCCTCTCGTCTCCTGTGATCCTCTGTTTCAAAAGCATTTTTTTTAAAAAAGGCTTACAGGATGCCAAATTCTGATCTTCTCATGAGTTAGCTTGAACTCAGGGATCACAAATCCTGTCCTCGGTCCAGGCTTTTGGGCAAGCTACCCTGTGGCTCAAATAGCATCTCCTGGCATTCTTTTCTTCTGACTCCCTGATTGTCACTGATAACACCATTCACCACCACCACCAGGGAGGCTGTCTTCTTGGCCCTGCCACCATTACAATTAAGAGCGCCCCAGTCCCGGGCGCCTGGGTGGCTCAGTTGGTTAAGCGACTGCCTTCGGCTCAGGTCATGATCCTGGAGTCCCGGGATCGAGTCCCACGTCAGGCTCCCTGCTCAGCGGGGAGTCTGCTTCTCCCTCTGACCCTCTTCCCTCTTGTGCTCTCTGTCTCTCATTGTCTCTCTCTCAAAAAAAAAATAAATAAAATCTTTAAAAAAAAAAAAAAAAAGAGTGCCCCAGTCCCATCTTACTGGATGCCTGGTTTCCATTTCCAATCTCGGAAATAGGCCTCTTATTTAGATAACTTAGAAACAATTTCTCAATCCAGGGGCGATCTTTCCTTCGACACAAATGGATGTGACCATTTTTATCACCCACCAGTATAACCGTAACAAATAAAATAACCATAACCTTAACCTTTATGTAAATAATCAACAAATGTTATTAAATGGCCAGTGTAGGGATGTAAAGAAGATAAACAACATGATGATAACTGTGTGGAAAGAATCATGGTCTACTTGGGAATAGAAGTAAAAACATTGATAATCAAGTTCTTAGGACATTTAATCCAATTCATCATTCAGTGCTTGAGCAGCGCCTGTGATAAGTGGTCAATGGAAAGCGTGGATGTTACCCAAGCAAAGCCACCCAGCCATAGGTTAGTGGCATAAGCAGTAGGTACTTTGAAATTTATGGTGCTTTGGGTAATCAAGAAAGGCTTCCTGGAGGAGATGCCTAAGCTGGGTCCTGAAGGATGGAAAGTCACAAGACTAAAGGTCTGTAAAGTAGAATGGGGATGGAGGATCAGATGAGATGAGATGAGATCTTGAAAGACAAAGCCAAGAAAAGGCCTTTAAGTTCTAACATAGAGGGACATTTCCATCAACCATCCCTCAACTTTGGATAATGTAAATGCTCCTAGCCAGCTAAAAAAAAAAAAAAGTCATGCATGATCTGCAACTTCTCGGTCTTTTTCATTTGTAGGAAAATTAATAAAAGTGATTACCTTTTATCTATGTCATAGTTGGGTGAGACAGAATTAGGCAATGTGAGAGTTTGCATATGTTTAAAATGTTCCGATGCCAAGTTTGAGAGAAGCATGCGAAAATATTTTCCTCGGATTCTGTGCAGTAGGTGATTCGGTAGACAAAGTAATTGATTTTTTTTCTAAAGATGTATTTACTTATTTGACAGAGGGGGTGGGGGAGGGGCAGAGGGAGAGGGAGAGAGGATCTCAAGCAGACTCCCGCCGAGTGCTGAGCCCAACGCAGGGCTCGATCTCACGACCCTGAGATCATGACCTGAGCTGAAATCAAGAGTTAGATGAAGATGCTTAACTGACTGAGCCACAAAGGTGCCCCCAAAGCAATTAATTACTTACTCACTATACAGTTAGTGAATTTGGCCTTTAGGGGGTCATACAAATGAAGGATGTTTCAGGAAAACTTTTTCTCATTTGTATGGATGCTTTGGGGACCAAAATAAAAATGTTTCATGACCAGAAGGTATAGATTTTTTTTTTAAGATTTTATTTATTCATTTGCGAGAGAGACAGAGAGAGAACAAGCAGGGGGAGAGGCAGAGGGAGAGGGAGAAGCAGACTCCCCGCTGAGCAAGGAGCCTGATGCGGGACTCGATCCCAGGACCCTGGGATCATGACCTGAGCCGAAGGCAGATGCTTAACCATCTGAGCCACCCAGGCACCCCAGAAGGTATAGATTTAGATATAGTTCAAAGAGGAAAACATTTTCACATTCTAGGACTCCATCAATAATTATAATTTTGGTTCTTTAATACTTTGAAGAAAAATGTATTTCATTTCTTTCACAACAAAATCTGTAGATAAAGAGATTTAACTTTGGTATTTGAGGTTGTATCTAAATAGGACCCCAGATCAACTATGTTAACCACAACCAACCAAATTAAAGGCAGGTAGTCTCTTCGATTGAGGTACATTACCCAGAACTACAATTTCTAACTCATGTATCATTGCTTGATACTTTATTTGTTTACTGTTCTTCTTCCAAGGATTGTCATCCCCTAGAATTTGTTTGAAGCTTTCAAAAAATATTTTTCCCTGTGTGGGCAATTTACTTTTAGTTCAGTGGAATTTTACACGAATTTCTACAGAGCATGTGCCAAAACAAATTCTATCCAGAACACATGTAACATATTCTGGAGGCAGCTTTCATTTGGAAATTAGGTTCATCCTCTGAAAGTATTAGAACGTTAGATTTTTGTGCCTGAAGATTTAGACTTTGCATTGGCCACATTCAATCTAGTTTTACCCATAGTGTTTGGAATCTAAAGGAAACAAATCACAGAAAATGCAATTTAAAAACTATTGAAAGGGGCGCCTGGGTGGCTCAGTTGGGTAAGCATCTGACTTTTTTTTTTTTAAAGATTTTATTTATTTATTTGAGAGAGGAAGAATGAGGCAGAGAGAGAGCATGAGAGGGGGAGGGTCAGAGGGAGAAGCAGACTCCCCGCCGAGCAGGGAGCCGGACGCGACACAGGACTCGATCCCGGGACTCCAGGATCATGACCCGAGCCGAAGGCAGTCGCCCAACCAACTGAGCCGCCCAGGCGCCCCCCAGCATCTGACTCTTGATCTCAGCTCAGGTCTTGATCTGAGGGTTGTGAGTTCAAACCCCACATTGGGCTCCACGCAGAGCATAGAGTCTACTTAAAAAAAAAAAAATTGAGAAATTTCCTTTTCATACTGTCAAAGGCCAATAAGTGGAAGGGGAAATCTGGAGTTCAAAGATCAAGTATGTACTTGGAGTTTAAAGCTAATAGGAAGAGCTGTGAACAGTAGCCAACCAAGTGAACACAAGAGAGGAATTGATAATTGAGTAACATTTTGGGTGTATATCAGTTCAAAGCTCTTCTTTTCCTAGTTCCCTTCCCCTCTGTAAGTCTGTCTTTCCTTAAAGGAATCTTTAATTCATCCACATAGTCTTCTTTCTCTGTCGAACAGTCACATCAAACCCACTTCTGTCCTTCGACCTCTCCCCTCAACCATGACCACCACCCAAACACTCCAGGACAGAATCACACATCCAGAGCATTGAAGTGGCATGGCAGCCGTGCCTTTAGGTCAGCTCTAAGGGAGAGTTTTGAAGTGAGTAAACATTCCGGAGGCAGCTTCCGTTTGCAATCAGGTTCATCTTCTTTTTTTTTTTTTTAAAGATTTTATTTTTATTATTTATTTATTTGAGACAGAGAGAATGAGAGAGAGAGAGAGAGCACATAAGAGGGGGGAGGGTCAGAGGGAGAAGCAGACTCCCTGCCGAGCAGGGAGCCCGATGCGGGACTCGATCCGGGGACTCCAGGATCATGACCCGAGCCGAAGGCAGTCGCCCAACCAGCGGAGCCACCCAGGCGCCCCCAGGTTCATCTTCTGAAAGTATTAGGGGCTTAATGGATTCTTGCACCCGAAGGCTTCGACCTTGCGTTGACCATTTTCTTTTCAAAGCTGCTCTCTTTCCACTGGGTGCCCTTTCCCTGCCATCTCTTGGGCTGTAATGCTGTGTCTTCGAAATTAGTTCTCGTTTCCTATCCTTGCCTCTCAAAACTCCCATTCTCTTCATGTGGCTGATTTCAGCTAGATGTGGAGAAGTAATTTATTAAACTATTTACTGAGATGTGGATGGGAGACTTTCTGAGTTTTTTGTTTTTTTGTTTTTTAATTGCTAGCACAAATCTACAGACAGAACTTCAGGAACTATTGCTGGGGTGGGAAGGGGTGGAGAGAAGAGGATGTATTTTTGGCAGAAGACTTCTGATACACTTTCTGTTACGCTGTCCACTTCCCACTGGCTCAGAACCAGCCGAGCAATGATCGTCACAATGTATTGTGAACTTTCCATAACGGGTGGTCATGATCTATTTGCATAGTTGTGTTCCCTACCAGACCATGAGCTTCTGGAGGGAAGAATATATTTCTTATTTCTATTTGTATATGAAGTGTCCAGCACACAGCAGAAACTCTGTTGACAGTGTTGAATGGAGTAATGTAGTTTGTGGATTTCTCACCTGTTGTTTTTTGCTGGTGCTGAGAAATCTGCACTGATCTCAATTTATTTTTTTAAAGATTGTTATTTATTTATTTGAGAGAGAGAGAGAGGGAGCAGGGGGGAGGAGCAGAGGGAGAGGGAGAAGCAGATTCCCTGCTGAGCAGGGAGCCTGACTGGGAACGGGGGTGTGGGGGTTTGATCCCAGGACCCTGGGATCATGACCTGAGCCAAAGGCAGACACTGACTGAGCCACCCAGGCGCCCCTGGACTATTCTCACCTTCATTTTCATCCCCATATGCAGGCAGCTGTCCCCCCGTCTTAAGCTTAGCACAGCCCAGACCTTTACCTATTCTAACCCCAGCCTCAGACAGTTACGTTTTCTTAGGGATGCTTATGACTTGTGGGCTTTGGTTCCCCGTGGCCCAGCTTGCACAGTCCCTCAGAAAGGCACCGCTTCCCACCTCTACAAAGCTGGATTGTTTGTTTTTGAGACTAGGTGGAATTATGGTAGTGGGACTCTCTCTGAATGACTGAGACACCTTTTGTAATGGTTAATTTTACGGGTCGACTGGGTCCTGGGAGGTCTAGATATTTGGGTGAACATTCTGGATGTTTCTCTGAGGGTGTTTTTGGGGTGAGGTCAGCATTTAAATCGATAGAATCAGTCAAGCCGAATCCTCTCCCTAAAGTGGGTGGGCCTCATCTAATCAACGGAAAGCCTGATTAGAAGAAAAAAGGCTGATGTCCCCCAAGTAAGAAAAAATTCTTCCTGCCTGACTGCCTTCAAACTGGGACACTGGCTTTTTTCCTGCCTTTGTACTCAAATGGAAACATTAGGTCTTTCTGGGTTTTGAGGTTGCTGGCCTTCAGATGGGGACACACCATCAGCTCTCCTGGGTCTCCAGCCTCCAAGTCACCCGGTAGAGGCACTCGCCTCCATAATCTGTGAACTAATTCCTTATAATAAATCTCTCTCTCATATATATATATATGTATATATATATACATATATATATACATATGTACATATACATATGTATATGTATATATGTATATGTACATATACATATAGATATATACATATATATATCTATATTGGTTCATATATATATACATATATATATATGATCCAATATAGATATGAACCAATATAGATATTTGCATCCTATTGGTTCTGTTTCTCTGGAGAACACTGATCAATACCGCCTTATTTATATACGTTAATATTTCATAGTTTGTGGTTCATGCATTGTGGTTGTCTATGGGCAAGGATCACCCGCTCATAACTGTTACAGAATTACACTGAACATTACTTTCTGGGACCCCTGAAATCATATCATGTAGGTGGTCATCCACCCTTAATCTGCAGCCTCTCTATTAGGACCACAAATCTATATAACCTGAAAAGAAGTTCAGCCAGATAACCAGACAATTGCCACATAACTGACTGCATGTTCACTTTAGCTTGACAGTAGATGGAATATGCATGTTGTGAATTCTGTGAATGTTGGGGGCTGAGAATGGATTCCAGTTAGACTGCAAGCCCTTTTGGAGCTGAGACCGTTAAGGGCTCAACGGGCTCTCTGCTCTCCCTCTGCCTGCCACTCCCCCTGCTTGTGCTCATTCGCTCTCTCTCTCTCTCTTTGTTAAATAAATAAAAATCTTAAAAAAAAGAAAGTACAGCAAATGACTCTGCCTATATTGTGTTATTGGTGGTATGAATATTCTAGGAAATATGTAAAGGAAATGAGATTTACATCCTATAATCTTACCTAATTATCTTTATTGGAAATATGAAATTTATGCCCTTACTTTGGATTGAGATACGAGTTGTCCTTATCTGTTTATATGTGTTGTCACTGAATTCTTTCCAAATATTTGGCTTACTTCTTATGTATGTACAAACGTACATGCTCTTATAAAGCTGAAAATTTAGAATTGAAATTTCCCCCAACTGGGTTCTCAAAAGCCATTCTTTTTGAGCAAAAGTAAGAAAAAAATTGCAGTATTAAGATTCCTCTTACTAGGGCGCCTGGGTGGCTCAGTTGGTTAAGCGACTGCCTTCGGCTCAGGTCATGATCCTGGAGTCCTGGGATCGAGTCCCACATCGGGCTCCCTGCTCAGCAGGGAGTCTGCTTCTCCCTCTGCCCCTCTTCCCTCTAGTGCTCTCTATCTCTCATTCTCTCTCTCAGATAAATAAAATCTTAAAAAAAAAAATTCCTCTTACTAATACCGTGGAGGCAAACTTGAACTTGAACTTGAAGTTACTAAGGCTACTTTTTCCACCATCTAGTGCTGACATAGCTCCTTTGGTCTGGAGTCCTCTGTTTTCTTCTTTTGTGATTTAACTTCTTTCCTACTGTCTTGACTGAAATAGATTTCCCTGAACACATTCCATAAGAATGTGTTCATTCTCAACTGAGAATATGCATTTGAAAAATGTGTTGCTTTGTTCTGGAGTTGAGTTCAGCAAACATTTGTACGTCTATCCTGTTTATGAATGTATACACTCGCCTGCCTCAAGGTCACATAGATCTTTTCTGTGGCTACTCTTGCTGTATTTACTGCATCTTCATTTTAGGTTCCTTTCTGTTGTTTCAGTATTAGAATCAAACTGTTGTGGGGGCATCTGGGTGGCTTAGTAGGCTGAGCATTTGACTCGTGGTTTCGGCTCAGGTCATGATCTCATGGGTCCTGGGAACGAGTCCAGCGTTGGGTCCAAGCTCTGTGGGGAGTCTGCTTGGGATTCTCTCCCTCTTCCCCTCCCCGCATGCGCGTGCTCTCTCTCTCTCAAATAAATAATTTTTAAATAAATAAATTTTTTAAAAAAGAATCAAACTGTTCTGGGCAGAAGAGAGAGAGAGAGACATGAAGAGACAGACTCTTAACTGTAGCGATCACACTGATGGTTT
The DNA here is from genome assembly GCF_003265705.2 of Callorhinus ursinus. NCBI lineage: Eukaryota > Metazoa > Chordata > Mammalia > Carnivora > Otariidae > Callorhinus > Callorhinus ursinus. The sequence goes on along the minus strand of NW_027397075.1, from coordinate 3,725,933 downwards.
CCAGAGAGGCGGTGGGTGAAACAGGTAATGGGGATTAAGGAGTGCGCTTGTCGTGATGAGGACTGGGTGGTGTACGGAAGCGTTGAATCACTATATTGTACACCTGAAACTAATATAACACTGTATGTTAACTACCTGGACTTAAAATTAAAAAAAAAAAAAACGGTGGTGGGTATAATAGGAATAGTATAACAGGAATAGTAAGTAGCCATCAGGAAGTGAACTTGGGAGTATGGGAGACAGAATTCCCTTCCTGGTACACAATGCATGTCTTTTAATTCTAGAATTTGAATGGGGATTGATCAAATGGAATTAAGTTACACATAAAGTTCAGGTTTGTTAAATTTTCATGTATCATTCTATCTGAATATCTTCTAAGAGTTGTAAACTGGAAAATTGAAATAGAAATGACTAAACCAAAGTGAAAATATTCCCCGTTCACTTGATTTCTTTAATAAGAGGCTTCCAAATTGAAAATCAGGAGAATGTTCTTACAACAACAACAACAAAAAGTGTGTCAGTATAGGTTCTTGTACATTTTGGCCATTTTGTTTTATTTTTTTGCTACTAAAAGAAAGTGGGGGGAAAATCAGTTTATGCTGGGGGTTGAATGCCAGAGAAAATGCTTTAATAATACTTAGAGGTCTTAATAAGGAAACATGAAATATTACATTAATATACTGAACAGTAAGATATAAACCCACCAGGCAGAAATTATAATCTGTCACATTTTTGCAGACTGTTTTTACTCCATAATGATAAATAATAGGAAAATTAACCACGAATTCCAGGCTTTGGGCCAATAACGAATTTGTGAGAATAGCGTTAGAGAATTTCCTGTAGATAATGTGTGAAAATTTTGAATAGAGTTAATGATTGCGAGCGGCTTATTTTACCCTCTGGGAGAAATTATAAAAAAGCGATATATATACATCTGGAGTCATTTCTCAACAGTTTGGAGCAATGATGCTTTCACCTGAAGAAATGAAAAACTTCTCACAAGGAAAAAAAGAAAGTATATAAAATGGTCATTTGTAAGGTGAAGGCTCGAGGAGGCAATTTTTAACTGCAAATGTGGAGAAAGAATGATGAACCCTACTCACAAATGTCAAAAGTGAAAATCGACAATTTCTTTATTCCTCTTTACTCTGCTTCCCTCTGCCGTAGACTGGTTTCTTCATGGTCCTATAAGAACGCCTGACATTTGCTCATGTGTCCCCTCTTAGGATATTGTCTTTGCCTCTTTTTTTATATTCAAATTCTGCTCATAAATCCACTTTTGGGGGTGGGGTTGGGGGCTTGGTTAGTATTCATTCCTGTGCTGGCTCTGGTCAGTATAGGCTCTGAAGGCTCTCCCTTCTGTTTTTCTCCCAGGGTTAGGGAAACTAGGGCTTGTGCACATGGGGTAACTTAGAGGGCTGGGCCACGTCGGAGCCACAGACATGTCTGTCTTGCTGGAAAATGAGGTCGCAGGCAAGAACTGCCATGTAGATCCTGCACGTGGATCAAGGCGGATGTTGGCTTAGGCAGTCATCTGCACCATCTTTGAACACTGACCTAGCTCCTTCTTGCTGGTGAGGTCCGGTGCTCACTCCAGAGGGGCTGGGGCCCTTCTGTGCTCATTCACCTCCTCCCCAGATGGTGTCTCTCTGTTTCCAGCCCCCTCAGAACTCTGCTCTGTCTCCCCCTTCCATTTCACCTTCTATCTGTCTACCTCCCAGGGTAAGGTAATCTGAGTCTTTCATTGATTCTCCAAAAATGTATTAATCATTGCCAGAATTTATACCCTGAGCCCTTTGGGACTTTACTTCTGATTCAGAGGTAAATCACTGGACTGTAAGAGGTATTTAAAAGTCATCCTTCCATGAGGAGTTTCCAAAGTCCGTTTTGAAATCCAGGAGCTAATGACTGACTGATTTCTGGATTATCTGTGCTTTTTCATGGTGTCTTCCTTCCCCTGAGCTGCTGGGTCTAGGGAAGGGCCATGGATACAATACATGGTGGTGGGGAACTAAGAACAATTCACTATAGCACCTACTACTCATTCATCCGTCTATCCTTTTTTTTTTTTTTAAAGTAGGCTCCAAGCCCAGCATGGACCCCACTGCAGGGCTTGAAGCCACGACCCTGAGATCAAGAGTCAGACGCTTAACCAACTGAGCCACCCAGGCACCCTTCCCATTTATCCATTTATTTAACAAATAATTATTGAACTGAGTACGTACTCTCTGTTTTACAATCGGTGTTCAAAGCCCAGCCCCAGACACCTTGACCTAAGGCCATCTCTGCATGTTCTGACTAAGCCTATGGTTCTTCTCTTCTGATTCTCAGAGCATTTATAGTCTGTACCACCCAACTCAAAGCTTAATAATATATTATTGTGTATTGTAAGTCATCTCATGTATATTACTTTTTTCTCCCAACAAAACTGAATCTCATCGAAGTTAAAGACTATGTTTTAGATTTGTTCTCTATCCCTCCAGCCCAGTGCCTTGCCCAAAGGGGTTGAAGAAATACTTGTTGGTTGAGTTCTGTGTAAATGGGTACTGACATTGGCATCAATTACGTTCATGCACAGAAACCTCCGGAAATGTAAGAATATGGATTTCTTTGATTTTGCTAGCTAGTGTAAGAAAAACCGTTAAATCTCAAGCTGGTGGAGAAAGAAGAAGAGAGAAGGTGCAGGGTGGGAATTAAGATCAAGGGCAATGGTTCTCAGCTGGGGATGAGTTTGCCCTCCAGGTAGGGTTGTCAGATTTAGCAAAGAAAAATAAAGGACACCCAGGTAAATGTGAATTTTAGATAGACAGTGAATAATTTTTTAGTCTAAATATGTCCCAAAGTTTGCATCTGGGGTATACGAATACAAATGATTTGCTGTTTATCTGAAATGTATATTTAACTGGAAGTTCTGTGTTTTATCTGGCAACACGACACCCAGGGGTTATTTGGCAATGTCTGGAGACATTTTTGGCCATCACAACCTGGGGACAGGGGAAGTGCTATGGGCATCCAGTGGGTAGAGGCCATGGGGTGCTGCTGGATCTCCTACGTTTCACAGTTAGTTCCCACAACAGAGAATTATCTGGCCCAAAATATCCAAGTATATCAAGTCGAGAAACTGTTCTACAGGGTATAAAGAACGTAGTTCCAGGATATTTTGTCTTTTGGGCACTATGAACACAGTGCTGAGGGCCTCTGACCTTTTTAAGGGTTTATAGAAATGTTTGACACTTGGGGGCGCCTGGGTGGCCCAGTCGTTAAGCGTCTGCCTTGGGCTCAGGTCATGATCCCAGGGTCCTGGGATGGAGCCTCGCATCGGGCTCCCTGCTCCGCGGGAGGCCTGCTTCTCCCTCTCTCACTCCCCCTGCTTGTGTTCCCTCTCTTGCTGTGTCTCTCTCTGTCAAATAAATAAATAAAATCATTTTAAAAAAAGAAATGTTTGACACTTGAAATGTGTGGGTATACTCACGCATATGCCTTTCAAGTATATTCATATACATATATGTAAACTCACACATATTTTGGCTTCAAAATACAAAAAATCTCAGAAAATTAAAATGAATAAACTTATACGTCTTTAAAAAATATGTTTTGGGATGCCTGGGTGGCTCGGTTGGTTAAGCGTCTGCCTTCAGCTCAGGTCATGATCCCTGGGTCCTGGGATCGAGCTCCCGCATTGGGCTCCCTGCTCCACGGGGAGCCTGCTTCTCCCTCTCCCACTCCCCCTGCTTGTGTTCCCTCTCTCGCTGTGTCTCTCTCTGTCAAATAAATAAATAAAGTCTTAAAAAAAAGAAGATTATAGTTGAAATAGCCATAGAATACTTGTTTGAAAGCACAGGATAATTAAGGACAGAAATTAGAGGCAAGAGAGAAAAAAAGAAAAAGCTTTTCTGGGGACATCCGGCTGGTTCGTCAGTAGAGCATACAACTCCTGATCTCGGGGTCATGAGTTCAAGCCGTGTGTTGGGTGTGGAGTCTACTTAAAAGAAAAAGCTTTTCTGCATTACCACAAATAATATGAAATACTTTGTAGTAAAGTGCCCCAAATCCTAGCTTCTTTTCTAGTCATCAGATGGGTAAGCCATTTTATGTCACTCTCCCGAGAATAATCCCTTGCAATGGCTCTTCATCTCAAGCTGAAGAAAAGCCAAGATTCTCACAACAGTTCAGAGATCCAACTCCAAACCACACATGCTAGTGTCTTGACCTTCTGACCTTTGTCCTTACATCTTTTCTCTTTTCCTCACATTCTCCAGGCACATTTATCACGCTTGTTGCTGTTCAACAAATTGCCCCAAAATGTAATTACAATGACAGACATTTATTCTTTCACGGAGTTTCTGTGGGGCAGAAATCTGGGATTGGCTTAGCTGGGTGGTTCTGGTTCGGGGTTTCTCATGAGATTATAGTCAAACATCAGCCGGAGCTGCAGTCCACGGACAACATTGGCCGGGCTGGAGGATCTGCTTCCCACCTCACTCACATGACTGTTGGCTGGAGGCCTCAGTTCCTCATGACACAAACCTCTCCACAGGGCAGCTCGCAATGTGGCTTTCCCCAGAGTGTGAGACCCAAGAGAAAGAACACTTGGGAGAATGCCAACACGTGCTATTTATGACTTAGTTGTCAAGACACATTTCCACTTGTGCCACACTCTATTCTATACTCTTCTAAACCTAGGGCGCCTGGGTGGCTCAGTTGGTTAAGCGACTGCCTTCGGCTCAGGTCATGATCCTGGAGTTCCAGGATCGAGTCCCACATCGGGCTCCCTGCTCGGCGGGGAGTCTGCTTCTCCCTCTGACCCTCCCCCCTCTCATGTGCTCTCTCTCTCCCTCATTCTCACTCTCTCAAAATAAATAAATAAAATAAATAAATAAATAAAATAAATCTTAAAAAAAAATAAATCTAGCCCTCTAGGGCATGAACACCAAGAGGCAGGGATCATTGGGGGCCCTCTCAGAAGCTGGATACCACAGGGTCTTTGCATGGGCTCTTCCCTATGATAACCTCATGGCCAATTCTCTCTCAGGTTTCTCAATTCTTTGCTCTGAGGTATCTTCTCAATAAGGTCTTCTACTCCGATCACCCTGGTTAAAATGGTCACCAGTCCCCTTTCCCCTTATACTCTCCCAATCCTCCTTCCTCTGATCAACATTATTTTTTTTTAAAGATTTTTTTATTTGACAGAGAGAGCGAGCGAGAGAGGGAACACAAGCAGGGGGAGTGGGAGAGGGAGAAGCAGGCTTCCCACTGAGCAGGGAGCCCGATGCGGGGCTCGATCCCAGGACCCTGGGATCATGACCTGAGCTGAAGGCAGACGCTTAACCAACTGAGCCACCCAGGCGCCCCACTCAATAGATATTTTTGACTGACTGAATAAAGAGCATAAGCAGAAACAGTTTATTTAAAAATTGATTTAAAATTTTCTGATGTCTCAAATAAATAGATAGAGCATGTATCTGAGACTCTTATCTCAAAAGGGAAACTGGAACTTAATCAAGTTTAGCCTTCCACAGGGTAGAAGAAGAAAGAAATGAGAGATAAACCAGAAGTCTTTTAATAGATGCATGCGGGTGAGAATGGACAAATCTGGCCCACAGAGTGCTTTTTATGGCACCCACGAGGTTTGAAGACTTGGAAGATTCCATATTAAAACTCTGGGCTTCTGGCATCTCCTGAAAAATGGGAAGATCTGGCCCCACGGTTGCTGTGGTCCTCCATTAAGCATGGTGCAATAGTATGTGCCTCCATTAGAATGTTCACCATCGACTTCATATCCTATGGTCTTACAACACGCCCAGTGTATTTATTTCCATCACCCACCTGGCCACTGTAGCCATGAGTTTGTGATCCCTGTTTCTGATAATACGCTACGTTGGTGACATTGGCCAGAAAACCACACATTGCTTCTTAGCTTAGTTGATAAAGAACATAATACAACGAAGGGACACAGCGCTTTGACAATATTTCTCGCATCTGTCTGCTGGTGTAACGAGGAACCCGTTGGTCAGAGATGGTCTAATTCCATCTTGCTCACTGTTTAGCACATGTTATATTAATAGTGGTAACATTTGATGTGGTACAACATGATTCAGATTTTCTATTCCATTTCTCATGGCAACAACAAATGTTTTCCTTCTGAGTCAGCATTACCTAGATGCTACTGCTGGCCAAAATTAGACCATATATTCTCAACTGCATAAATATGAGCAGTTGAGAATTTTCTTAATATTGATTGCGTATGTGGATCATATAATTAGCCTATGTTTATAGTTCTGTGATCTATGTATGGCTGCTACAGAGACAAAAGGGGAAATGCAACAGCATTTTCTCTGTTATGCAAGCATCATTACATTATAATGAATAGGTAATTTTAAATTGGGCTGATGAGTCATATTACAGTAATCCAATATTTCCTTTGTAAAGTCCCTGAGGTTTATACAAGGAAATCTTTTCTAATAATAAGAACAGGGATGATGAAGTGTGTGCCTCTCAGCACCTCCGTCTTTATTTACTAGTTGTGTGATCCTGGGGACGGAGCTCAACCTTCTCCAGCCTCAATCTACTCAGGATTAAATGAGATTAACTATGTGGAAGCTTGAAGGACAAGTACCTGGAACGGAACAGGATCGATCGATGTTAGTATATATATATATTTTAATAGAGATTGATTCTTAAGATCCACTAAATGAGGGCGCCTGGGTGGCTCAGATGGTTAAGCGTCTGCCTTTGGCTCGGGTCATGATCCCAGGGTCCTGGGATCGAGTCCTGCATTGGGCTCCCTGCTCCCTGGGAGACTGCTTCTCCCTCTGCCTCTCTCTCTCTCTCACTCTGTTTCTCATGAATAGATAATTAAAATCTTAAATAAAAAAGATCCACTAAATGATAGATGAGCCTTTCTCTTGAAATTTATTTCCCTGAGTAGTAGGGGATTACATTTTGTGTGCACACAGGATGCTTCTGGAAGAGATGTAAATGGGGAAAAGAAAAAGATTGATCTTTTTCCTTTCTACTCTCAAGCCAGGCAAAGCAGACCATGACCCTTTATTTGGCATTTCTTTTCTGAATTGACAAAAATTATAGCAGACCCCTAAAACATGTACTGGAATACATCCCATTTCTAATCCCAGTCTATAATTCAGCCATATCCAGCCCACTTATCTTACTAATGCCATGAACCAGCAGGAGTTTATGTTTTCATGTTCCCCGAAGTCAGGAAATCCTCTTTTCTTCTGGTTGAAATAATTTCTATAACTTTATCACTTTGCAGTCCCCATTCCAATCATGAACATTAATTCAACAAATACTTAAGCTATGGTCCAGCCACTATATGAAGCATGAGGGATTGAGGTAAGAGACGGACCCGGTGTGTGTGTGTGTGTGTGTGTGTGTGTGTGTGTGTGTGTGTGTGTGTGTGTGTTTGAGAGAGAAGTGTGTGTGTGTGTGTGTGTTTGAGAGAGAGAGAGAGAAAATGAGTGGGGTGAAGGGCAGAGGGCGAGAATCCCCAAGCAGACTGCCCGATGAACATGGAGCCCCATGTGGGGCTTGATCCCAAAACCCATGAGATCATGACCAGAGAAGAAACCAATCCCACGCTTAACCCACTAAGCCACCTAGGGGCCCCTTAGAGCTACCCTTATTGTGTGCCGACAAACTGCAGACAAGGCTCTGTGCCACACTCTTTCTATCACGTAATGACAGCTGTCATGTAGTGAATAGTTGCTAGATGCTTCTTCAGCATTCACTTCCCACCCTCCTTCCGTACACCTCCCATTTTCTGTTGGGGATCCTCGGCGATGGGAAGTCCGTTCCCGGCTCACGCATTGGAGCACATGACCAAGGTTAAGCCAATCAGTGCATTTCCTGCCCCTGGCTAGTGATTGGTTCAGAGACGGCCAGGTGACGCACTGTGGTCCAATTAGAGTGAACTTCCTAACTTGGGGGAAAACCAGGACAAAGGCGTATGTGCACTCGTTTTCTGGTTTGGGTGTTAATATTGGAGGCCTCTAACTCCTGTAGCTGTTTTTATTAGCACGGAGGGAGGGCACAGAAAAAGCAAGTATCGCTGCAAGAATCTCAGGTGAACAATGATGATTTCATAATCTCCGGACCAGCCTCTGCTGAAATCCTACCCTATCTCTGGGCTTCTCCGTTACAGTAGCTGGTGAATCTTCTTTATTGTGTAAACCACTGGTGAGTTAGGTTTCCTGTAACTTGAAGGAAAGCATCACACATGATCTCATAGGAAATATCATGCCCATTTTCACAGCTCAGGGAATAAAAGTATTTGTCTTCATCACCAAGCCAATACATACCAGAACTATGATTTGAACCAAAGTTCGACTGACTCCCACATCCACGCTCTTTCTATGACTGTACGTCCCCCAATTTTAATGCAGTTTAAGAGGTAGATGAAAAGTACACTAGTGACAGAAAGGAAGGAATGATCAACTCCCGTGTGTGTGGTGGGCATGGAGATATTCCAGGAGGAAGAATAACGTTCAGAGGCACGCATGGAGTGACTGGCTCATGACATATGCCGAGTAAATATTTTTTTTTTTTTAAAGATTTTATTTATTTGACAGAGAGAGAGAGACAGCGAGAGAGGGAACACAAGCAGGGGGAGTGGGAGAGGGAGAAGCAGGCTTCCCGCCGAGCAGGGAGCCTGATGTGGGGCTCGATCCCAGGACCCTGGGATCATGACCTGAGCCGAAGGCAGACGCTTAACGACTGAGCCACCCAGGTGCCCCTATTTTCTATTTTATCTTCTTTTATGCTTCTGAAAAATACACATTGCCAGAGGATCCTAACCTGAGGGTCCCAATCTCTTCATGGGTCCTTGAAGGCAACACAGGGAACTAAAAGTAAAGCCGTCATTCTAAAGCAGAGTTGCACAGACTAATCCAAACACTCCTCTACTGTTCACAAGAGCTATGTCAGCCTAGTGTGGCTACCCCATGCTGCTTGGTCAACAAGTCCTGGTGTCCCTTTAATGTCACTTTGGTCTAGACCCTCCTTTTGATCTCAGTGCCATTGTTCATTGTTGCTCGTGTAAAGCCTTGCTACTCAAAGTATGGTCCATGGACCAGCAGCCTCAACCTCACGTGGGAACTTTTAAGACTCTCAGAACCTCATCTAAGACCATCTGGATCAGAATGTCCATTTTAGTGCATTAAACTTGGAGAAGCACTTTTGTATTTTACCACGAGAGCCTCCCAAGTAATGATCCCTGCTTCTAATTTTATGCCACCTCCATTCCCCACCCCATTCTCCCGGGTGCCATTAAATGACATTTCAGAAGTACGGATTATGCCTTTATCCTGCTAAATATCAGTGGTTCCTTCAATGGTCCCCTGTGGCCTTCTGGATAATCTCCACATTCCTTTGACCTAGGTGCCAAATGTGACTCTTTTCTGCCTGGGCAGTCTCATCTCTTACTGGCCCTTCATGCTTACCTATATGGCAGCTTAGTTGCGGAATAGCTCAGTGGTTGAACACATGGGCCTTCATGTCACATAGACTTGGATTCAATATCGGGCACCACCTGGGTGACTTTGGGAATCTCACTTAACCTTACTGAGGCTGTCTTCATCTGTTAAAAAGAAGGGCGGCGGGGAGGCATGTGTGTGGGTGGATAAGAAAAGCTGTCTTGGGCGCCTGGGTGGCTCAGGTCATGATCCTGGAGTCCCGGGATCGAGTCCCACATCGGGCTCCCTGGTCAGCAGGGGGGTCTGCTTCTCCCTCTGACCCTCCTCCCTCTCACGCTGTCTCTCATTCTCTCTCAAATAAATAAATAAATAAAATCTTAAAAAAAAAAAAAGAAAAAAGAAAAGAAAAGCTGTCTCATAGACTTGTGATGTGCACAGAACCCAGAGCTCAGAGCCTGGACAGAGCAAGCTCCCAATATAGTAGCCACTTTTGTTTGGACTTCCCCAAACTCATTAGACTCACATTTGTATCCTTGCACTTGCTCTTCCAGCTGCCCAGAAATCTTTTGCTCTTCACTTGATCACTCCTACTCATACCTCAAAAACTTAGCTCAGATGTCACCTCCTCTAGGAAGCCTCATTTGTCACCTTCGTCATCTAAATCAGTGCTTCTTGGCATTTGTGGCTTACCTCTATCATAACACTCTTTACAGGCACCGAGCTGCATATGTATTTGTTTAATAAAATGGGGAAATCATACATATTAACAAATGTAGCTTGTTTATAGACAGAACCTAGCAAAACATGGCATCCCCAGGCAAATAAAAATACAAGGTCTTGGTTGAAACCTTCATGTTCCTTCTCATGAGGATTTCCCAGTATGTGCTTTATGACATATGGTTTTAAGAACCTTGTAACTGTTATCAGACAAGATGGCTCCTTGTTCAGAGAAGTGTGGGAAATACAGGGTTACACAAAGCCAAACAGTTCTCAGAGCTTCTAAGATGCTAATATTCATAATGAATCTTCAAGAAAGTGATATATTATGCATTGGCCACCTGCATCGGCCCACAGTTTCTGCCAACTACTGAACAACACCTCTTCATGGCTGAACCCTGGAATCTAGCACATTCTCTGGCACTGAATTCATGCTCACAAGTATTTATTGGAAGAGTAAATATTAAATGTATGTTGCATTGTCCAGGGGAGACATCACTGGAGCCCGAATTAGTTCAACAGTAGTAGAAACGAAGAGGAAGGGAGAGACTATAGGTTAATTAATGTAGATCCACACAGGCTAATATCAGCGAGATTTGCAGGTCAAAATACACATTTTCTGGCTTGAACAAAAATGTCATCTGCTGTGGTTGTTTTTGTTTTTTTTTTTGTTTGTTTTTTAAAGACTTTATTTATTTATTTGACAGAGGGACAGCGAGAGAGGGAACACAAGCAGGGAGAGTGGGAGAGGGAGAAGCAGGCTTCCCGCTGAGCAGGGAGCCCGACGCGGAACTCAATCCCAGGACCCTGGGACCATGACCTGAGCCAAAGGCAGACACTTAACGACTGTGCCACCCAGGCGCCCCCATGGTTGGTTTGGAAGAGAAGGGATTCCATTTGAGCTGCTTCTGGGACATTTATTCTAGTGGAGCTGTCCAACAGATTTGCTTACACACATCTGGAAATAACAGATCTGTGAACTTGCAGCACCTCTACTCACTTTGCTATTTAGGTTTATGTCAACCTTTTTCCAGAAAATACCTGACTTGCCTTGGTGCTGATGGAAAATGGAAGAGAGTAGAACAGGGTCTGTACCTATACAGTCAGTATGGATAGGATGCAAGGATTTTGCTCCCTGGATGGAGCAGTACTGTGGAGCATCTGGAAATATCAGTCCCGGGTGCAGAGGGAGGCTCCTGAATCATTCCACATGGAAGAGTCAGGTGCATATAGACATAGCATAGAGCAGTTGTGTTATGACGTGCTTATGAGAGCTATACAGAAATCAGGGAGCTTTTAATAGACTTTTCTTCCATTTACTTAGTTCATTCATTCACTCAACAAACATTTACTGAGTACCTACCATGTGCCATTCCATATTCCAGCTCTGATGATTCGAAAGTGAATAGAGCACATTTCTACTCCGTGGATAGACTCATGTAAACATGTGAATTGTAGTAAGTTGTAGTACACACTTCTTTTTTTATAACTATTTTTAAAAGATTTTATTTATTTATTTTAGAGAGAGAGAGAGAGAGCACCCATAAGTCGGGGGGAGAGGGGCCAAGGGAGAGGGAGAGAGCAAGAAGCAGATTTCTGCTGAGCACGGAGGCCAACCCTGGGCTCAGTCCCAGAACCCTGAGATCATGACCTGGGCAGAAAGCAGATGCTTAACCGACCGAGCCACCCAGGCGTCCCCATGTAGTACACAATTCTGGTGAGTATAAGGGCATGACATCTCTGGAGGATGGTTTACTAAAAGGCATCAGGTGCCTTTGACAATGTGCATATCCTTTGACTCAGCAATTTCACGTTTAGGAATTCACCCTAAGGACAGAAAGGATGTCTCCAGAGCTTTAGCTGCAAGACTTTTCTCACAGTTTTCTTGATCATCCCAAGAAGTTGGGGATAACCTGATTTCCTCAAAACCAAGGAGATTGGTTATGTAAATTATTCTATAGGCAGCGGGAATGCAATGGAGGATTTTAAGCACATGAATGGCATTGAATGTGTGTGTGCTTCAGGATAATTTTAGAAGCAGTGTGGAGAATGGTCTCTGGTGGGGGGAAAACAGAAGTGAGCTAAAGCAAGGCAGTGGGAATGGAGGGGACAGTTGGATTTGGAAGAGGTTCCTAGGGTAGAATCAGTAGGATTTGTTGACCAACTACGGTTGTGGGCGGGTGGAGAATGTGGCATATTGGAGAGTGAGGTACTGAGGAAAAAATGTGAGATTTCTAATTCAGGTGGAGCAGGTTTGGGGGAAGATCTAAGGAGTCTGATTTTGAACATGTTCAGATGGAGGTTACAATCCCGGCCATTGCCATGGTGATTTCTTGAGAAGAAACGAAAGGTTTGAGAGGTGGTGTGAACGGTGGGTAAGTGTTTGGCCTCTGGGACTGGCGGGCTGAGACTGAATGCAGGTCCTGCCACTTATTAGTAAGCAGTTTTCTTACTTATTAGTGAGGAGCTCTCTGAGTGACAAGCGCGCATCTCGTAGGATACTGTTCGGAGTATACAGTTAAGAAGGGTGGGTCTTGTAAAGTGCCCAGTATGTAGTAACCACTCAAAAAAATGTCAGTTCAAAAACAAAACAAAACAGAAGGGGCGCCTGGGTGGCTCAGTCGGTTAAGCGTCTGCCTTAGGCTCAGGTCATGATCCCAGGGTCCTGGGAATGAGTCTTGCATCGGGCTCCCTGCTCAGTGGGGAGTCTGCTTCTCCCTCTGCCCCTACCCCCTGCTCATACTCTCTCTCTCTCAAATAAATAAAATCTTTAAAAAATATATTAAAAAACAAACAAACAAACAAAAAAGCGCCATAATACAGGGAGAGTCGCCATGCCCCCTGGGGGTTTTTCTCAGACTCCCTCCCTACCCTACACAGGCACATAGCCTTGGCTTCTCTCATAATAACTTCATGTCCCCGCACAGCCGAAACACCTGATGCCCTCTCCTTGAGCATTTCATGCAGAAGCACCAGCCCCACCTCTCCAACAGATGCAGGATTTCAGGTCCTAAGTCTTGGGTATATATTTCCTTAGCTTCTTTTCACTCTCCTAAGCCTTCTTTCAAGAGTGGGCTTTCTGGAACTCTCTTTAACTCTATTTGCTCTTCCAAATCCATTTCCCTCTTTTATCAATTTTCCCAAGACAGCTGGGTATTTCCAAGAGGCGGGGGGTGGGGCAGGGGCAGTGGAACATGGGAGAGGAACCGGGGGCCGAAGATGGAGATCGGAAGCCATTGGTGTCGGGGTCACCACAAAGGATAGTTTTAACTAGGAAGGGGTGAAGAACGAGAAGAGCTGGAAGGGGATAACACTGGAGAACCATCACTGAAGGGGGTGAGGGTTGGAGAAAGAGCTCGTGAGGGAGACGGAACAGTGGGGGCTGGAACCAGAAGGACCAGAAGAGAGGAGTTCTGGAAGGCAGGTGGGGCGGGAGTTTAGAGTAGGGTCTGGCTCACCAGGTTGTATTTTTTTAGAGAGATCGAGTAGGATGATGATTGAAACAAAGCTATTGGATATGACAAGAAAGAGGGACCTTTGAGCCACATCAGTGGAATGGAGAGAGGTGACTTGCCTGAAGGTCATGAACCAGTCAGTGGTGTAGCTAGGACCCCATGCACACTAGAATGTTAGTAGTGTCTCTTGTGTGTTTTGGAAACGAAGGATATGTTATTTCATTGTTCAAGAGATAAAACCCTAAATCCCAAACTCATACTTACATGCTTAATTTGATATTCACTTCTCCCTAAGCTGGGAGGAGGTCTGTTGACACATTTGGTCTATTGTACCCCATCTGTATTTATTTGAGATGCCTAACAAACACATCCAGATTTGCTTTATGGAAGCTTATGAGCTCCTAAGACATCGATCACAGGCTTTACAAACAGAACAAACCAACAAAACAACCCCGTTCTGATGACAGAAGAGAACTGTGGCATTCCCAACTCTGCATGATGAAAAGTATACAGTTCTGCTTTGGAACCAACCCTCCTGGGCCCCCAGCCATAGGCAACCACTCACCTGCTTCCTTTCTCTTTAGAGTTTCTATACATGTCCTTCCTCTATAGTAATGCATCCTAGGTAGTCCATATAAATGGACTCATGCAATACACATGTGATCTGTTATGGTTGGTGTCTTTCACTTAGCACTGTGTTTGCAAGATCTATCCATGTTGTAGCATGCTATCAATACTTCGTCCCTTTTTATAACCAAATACTATTTTACCGTAAGAACATGCCACATTTTATTTGTCCATTTGTCCGTTGATGGACATTTGTGTTGTTTCTACCTTTTTGGATCTCACGAATCATGCTGCTATGAACGTTGGTGCGCACATTTTTATATAGTTGTATTTTTTTCATTTCCTGCGGGTACATAGCCAGGATTGGAATTGCTGGGTCCTATGGTAACTGTGTTTACCCTTTTGAGAACGTGCCAGGCTGTCTTCCAAAGTGTGTGCGCCCTGGTACATTTCCACCCGCAGCACGTGAGGGGTCCAATTTCGCTCCTCAGTATCTCTTAATAGAGCTCTGCTTTGTTTTGGAGACCTCATTGGGTAAATGCCCTAAAGGTGAGAACTCTAAACCATCAGCCAGCACAATGTAGTAGTAGTAATAATAATAAAACCAGCAAAGACAATGACAGTTGTACCGGGGCTCTCCAATGTCATGTCACGCGTGGTCTCAGTCCCCCCCACATAGTGTCTTTAGAGGCTTAGAGGTAAAGAAAGTGAAACTCAGGGAAATTAAGTGGTATGTCACACGGGTTAACACTGCTTGCAGGTGGCAGTGTGGGGGCTTGAACTCAGACGCTCCAGATTTCAAAGCCTGTGTTTTTGAACACCGTGCTGTTCCAATAAGCTGGGTGTCTCATCCATTTGCAAATTGTTAGCACGCCGGATAAAGGATCAAATTACGGAGCTGATATTGCATTATTTTCCCTTTCAATCAACCCAAATGACAGTTATAAAAGTGTGTGGCACTGGGCCCCGCAGCCGCCCTGGCCCTCTGTAATCATCCAGCATCCCCTATGAGTCTGGCATTTCCACAAGAGTGAGGCGCCCAGCCAGGATGGGAAGCCAGGGCTGGAAAGAGCCACTTAATAATTCCACGCAGATGGTTAACTTCAGCCAGTTACTGAACTTGAAGCATTACCACCCTAGACTAATGCAAACAGACAGGATTCTGGGCATGGTTGTGTCAGGGCTCCTGTTGTCCCCTAGGATTACAGAATTGTATTACTCACACATTTTTAGAAACAGAATTCATCTGTCTTTCATCGATGCAACAGCACGTGCTCAGTAGAGATGATTGGAGAATTCAGAAACTTAAAAAGGAAAAGATTTCCCCCAACTCTCCACTCTTAGAAACGACCACTATGAATATTGTTATGTATTTGCTCCTCATCTTTTTATTTTCCACACATTGAAAACATTATTGATTTTTTTCCTGATTATGAAAGTAACACATATCCCTTGTGGGAACGTTGGAGAATTCAATCAAAATATTATTTGTTATCTCGACAGTTCATAGGTAGTCACTCTTAACGCTTTGGTACATGTCGTTTCATGATTTCTTTTGGGGCGCCTGGGTGGCTCAGTTGGTTAAGTATCTGCCTTCGGCTCAGGTCATGATCCCAGGGTCCTGGGATCGAGTCCCACATCGGGCTCCCTGCTCAGCGGGGAGTCTACCTCTCCCTCTGTCCCTCCACCCACTTGTGCTTGCTCTTTCTCTCTCTTTCAAATAAATAAATAAAATCTTTAAAAAAAATAAGTGTTTTCTTTTATTGGATATGTTTATATGTGAACAGATAACAAAATTGGGGTCACAGTATTTTTCATTTAATTTCTACTATTATCACTTTATGAAATACTTAGTATGATTGAGATCACAGTGTACACTTGATTTTAACCAAAAAAGCAAGAACAATAGCCCATCCTTCAATATTACAATTTGTTTTCTACTTTTCCCTTTTAC
Organism: Callorhinus ursinus; assembly: GCF_003265705.2. Classification (NCBI taxonomy): domain Eukaryota; kingdom Metazoa; phylum Chordata; class Mammalia; order Carnivora; family Otariidae; genus Callorhinus; species Callorhinus ursinus. The sequence continues at coordinate 3,709,809 of NW_027397075.1, read as the reverse complement.
GTTTTGATGAACCTTGTGTTACAATGTTTTCCCCATGACATTTCAAACTCTTTGTAAACATAATTTTACATAAGTATAGAATTTAGTCATTTCCCTTTTGTAAGATATTAGACTTTTCCCACATTTTACAGAAATTATAAGAAATACCTTCTGTAATCAAAACCTCAATGAGATACCACTCACACCAGTCAGGAATGGCTAAAATTAACAAGTCAGGAAATGACAGATGTTGGCAGGGATGCGGAGAAAGGGGAATCCTCCTACACTGTTGGTGGGAATGCAAGCTGGTGCAACCACTCTGGAAAACAGTATGGAGGTTCCTCAAACAGTTGAAAATAGAGCTACCATACGATCCAGCAATTGCACTACTGGGTATTTACCCCAAAGATACAAATGTAGGGATCCGAAGGGGTATGTGCACCCCGATGTTTATAGCAGCAATGTCCACAATAGCCAAACTGTGGAAAGAGCCAAGATGTCCATCGACAGACAAATGGATAAAGAAGATGTGGTATATATATACAATGGAATATTATGCAGCCATCAAAAGGAATGAGATCTTGCCATTTGCAACGACGTGGATGGAACTGGAGGGTGTTATGCTGAGTGAAATAAGTCAATCAGAGAAAGACTATCATATGACCTCACTGATATGAGGAATTTTTTTTTAAAGATTTTATTTATTGGAGAGAGAGAGAATGAGAGAGAGAGAGCACATGAAAGGGGGCAGGGTCAGAGGGAAAAGCAGACTCCCTGCCGAGCAGGGAGCCCAATGCGGGACTTGATCCAGGGACTCCAGGATCATGACCTGAGCCGAAGGCAGTCGCTTAACCAACTGAGCCACCTAGGCGACCCTGATATGAGGAATTCTTAATCTCAGGAAACAAACTGAGGGTTGCTGGAGTGGTGGGGGTGTGGGAGGGATGGGGTGGCTGGGTGATAGACATTGGGGAGGGTATGTGCTATGGTGAGCGCTGTGAATTGTGCAAGGCTGTTGAATCACAGATCTGTACCTCTGAAACAAATAATGCAATATATGTTAAGGAAAAAAAAGAAGAAGAAGAGAGGAGGGGAAGAATGAAGGGGGGGAAACCGGAGGGGGAGATGAACCATGAGAGACGATGGACTCTGAAAAACAAACTGAGGGTTCTAGAGGGGAGGGAGTGGGGGGATGGGTTAGCCTGGTGATGGGTATTAAAGAGGGCACGCTCTGCGTGGAGCACTGGGTGTTATGCACAAACAATGAATCATGGAACACTACATCAAAAACTAATGATGTAATGAATGGTGATTAACATAACAATAAACAAATTTAAAGACAAAAAAAAGAAATACCTTGTGAGTATTTTTCTTAATATTGCAAATATTTCTTAGGGTAGATTCCTAGGAGGTGAATTACTGGATCCAAGAGATCTGGCTATTTTTTTTCTTCTTTTTTAAAAAATTATGACATTAATTTTAATTTAATAGAGAAAAGTAGACAGAATAACATGACAAAGATCCCTGAACCTACCAGCCATTTTTTCCTTAATTTTATTTATACAATCTTTTATTCAGTTTTTAAATTTTTATTTTATTTTTATTTTATTTATACACTCTTTAATTTAGTTTTTTTAAATATTTTTTTTATTTATATGAGAGAGAGAGGGAGGGAGCATGTGCTCAAGCAGGGGGAGGAACAGAGGTAGAGGGAGAAGGAGAAGCAGACTCCCTGCTGAGCTGAGAACCCCATGTGGGGCTTGATCCCATGACCCTCAGATCCTGATCTGAGCCGAAGGCAGATGCTTAACCAACTGAGCCACCCAGGTGCCCCATTTAATTAGTATTTAATATTGAGATATAATTTCTAGTAAAGGGCATATATCTTAAGTGGCTTTCTCAATGAATATGCATAGTCATATATATATATCCATGTAAATTATATATATGTGTGTATATTCATACACACACACACATCCCACTATGTCATCAATTATTTCAATACATTTCTAGTATTTTAACAAGTTCCCCTTCTTGTTTATTTGTTCAGTAGCCTCCTAAAAGTAGCCACTATTCTGACACTTATCATTATAGATAAATTTTGTCTGTTTTTGAACTTTATATGGATGGAATCATTCAGTATGTACTATTCTGCATCTGGTTTCCTTTGTTTATTATTAAGTCTCTACAAGTCATCCCTTTTTTGGTAGTTGGTCTATTCCATTGCTGTGGCTACAATCACAAAAAAATAATGTATATATCATAAATGTTAGTGAGGATGTGGAGAAATTAGATCCTGCATACATTGCTGGAGGGAATGTAAAATGGTTCAACCACTGTGGAAAGCAGTTTGACTGTTTCTCAAAAAGTTAAACATAGAATTACCATATAACCCAGCAACTGCAGTCTTCAGTACCTTAAAATAAGTAGTCGAACAGATGCACACATTCATAGCAGCGCTATTCACCATAGCCAAAAGGTGGAAACAACGCACATGCCCATTAACAGATGAATGGATAAATCAAACGTGGTGTATTCCTACAATGCAATGGCCATCCAAAGGACGGAGATACTGATTCATGCTACAGCATGGATGAACCTCAAAAACAATATGCGAGGGCGCCCGGGTGGTTCAGTTGGTTAAGCGACTGCCTTTGGCTCAGGTCATGGTCCTGGAGTCCCAGGATCGAGTCCCGCATCGGGCTCCCTGCTCGGCGAGGAACCTGCTTCTCCCTCTAACCCTCCCCCCTCTCATGTACTCTCTCTCTCTCTCTTTCTCGCTCTCTCAAATAAATAAATCTTTAGAAAAAAAAACAATATGTGAAGAACAAGAAGCTGGACACAAAGGTCACATAGTGTTTGATTTCATTCATGTGAAATGTCCAGAACAGGTTAAGTTCATAGAGAAAGAAAGGACTGGTGGTTGCCAGGAGCTGGAAGGAGGGGGAATATGGGATAACTACATAATGGGCATGGAAGTCTCCTGAAAATGTAATGAAATGTTTTGGCATGAGATGGGGTGGGGATTGTACCACACTGGGAAAGGACAATACCACTGAATTGTTCACTTCAAAATGGTTAATTTTAGGTTAATGTGACTGTCACCTCACTAAAAATATTTAATAGAGTCAAACTTAATCTTTTTCTTTAAGGTTTGTGTTTTGGGGTCTTAGGTAACATAAGTTTCCACTGCAAAAGAATAAAGATATTCTTCTATGTGATGTTACACATTTTAAAAATTTTGCTTTTTCTCATTCAGGTCTTTAATCTACCTGGAATTTGTATATATGATATGTGTATGTGATATGTGTATATATGATAGGAAGTTCAAGGTTGACATTTTTATTTTAGTTTTCCATTTTGTTAGGCAACTACCTCACCACCATTTAGTAAAGAGTCTATCCATTCTATACTCATTGGTAATGCCACCTCTGTCACATACCAGCTTTCCAAATACATGTGGGTCTATCTGGAGGCTCTTGATTTTCTTATGTCTTAAGGTTTCACAATAGGTTTTTAAAAAAATATTTTATTTATTTATTTGACAGAGAGAGCGCGCACGCACGAACGTGAGTGCATGAGCAGGGGGAGGGGCAGAGGGAGAAGCAGACTCCCTGTTGAGCATGGAGCCCAATGTGTGACTCGATCCCAGGACCCTGAGATCATGACCTGAGCCAAAGACAGACTCTAACTGACTGTCACCCAGGTGCCCCACTGCCAGGTTTATTTTAAAGTCTTATTCCCTATGAAGATTTCAACTACAGTTATCACTGAAGAGAATTGCCATCTTAATGAGACTTATCCTTTTGTACCCTTGAATGTGACATATCTATCTCTTCATTTTTTCAGTTCATTTTTTATGTTGTTTAGCAATGTAACATAAAAATCAGTAATTAATAGTCCCAGTTGACACAAAATAATAATTTTCTCCTCAAAGGTTCTTGAGGGTTTTTTTTGTTATTTTGATTATAACCTTAAGTTTGATTAATAATGTACAGAAATATTACTATTTGTGTATGTTTATCTTGTTTCCAAAAACTTAGCCTTATTAATTTTAATACCTTTCATGTGGATGTGCTTGCATTCTTTTTGCTTGCATTTTTATATAGGCAATTATAGTGTCTGAAAAAGAAAGTTTTGTTTCTTCTGTTTCAGTTCTTATGCCTCATTTATTTTTCCTATCTAACTAGGCTAGGATCTCTCAAAGTGGAGATGACAGGCATCCTTGCTTTGTTCCTGACCTTAATGATCAGGTACAGAGGTTCAACAGTAAATGTTGAATGTTTGCTCTTGATTTTTGATAATTACTCTCAAGAAGGTTAAGGAAATGATTTTCTATTCTTAATTTGCTAAGAAAAAAAAAGACATATATGTGACTGCTAATTTTTTCAAATGCTTTTTCTGTATCCATTAAGGTAATCCAACAGGTTTTTTTAAATCTGTTAATATGGTATATTATATCAATAGATTTTCTGATACTGGGACATTACTACATTTTTGAAATAAACCTCATTTGTTTGCAATGTATTTTAATATTTAGAATTTTTGTACCTGTGTTTATAGGTGAGCTCACTCTAGAATTCTTTTACTGTACCATTTTAATCTAGTTTTGATATCAAGGTCATATATTGTCCTCATAAAATGAGCTCTGAAACAATTTTTATGAAATAAGGATTATCTGGTATTTTGTTAAAGCTCACCTATAAAACTGTTTGGGCCTGATGCCTTTGTGGGACTAAGGAGGAACATAAATTTTTATATTAAGAACTCAGCTTTTGGGGTGCCTGGGTGGCTCAACTGGTTAAGCGGCTGACTCTTGGTTTTGATCTCAGGGTCCTGGGATTGAGCCCTGAGTCAGGGTCTGCACTCAGTGGGGAGTCTGCTTAAGGATTCTCTCTCTCCCTCTCCCCCTCTTGGAATTTGTATATATGATATGTGTAAGTTTTTGTAATGATTATTGATTTTTTTTTATTTCTTAAGTACATTTTAGTAGTTTACTTCTTAAAGAAATTTATCTCTTTCAACCAATTTAAAAAAACCTACCTGTATTTGTATTATGTATCCCTTTTCATTCTTAATATTACTCATGAGTGCCTATCCTGGTGATTCTTGAGAGTTTTGCCTTCTTTATTAGTATATTCCTCCCAAGGAATCAGCTTGTGGTTTTGTGGCTCTCCTCTATTGCTTCTGGGTTTTCTATTTTTTATGCTGTCATTATTATTTTCTTTTTTCTACTCCACAGGTTTTATCTGTTCTTTTTTATTTTTTTTTTAAAGAGATTTTATTTATTTATTTTAGAGAGAGACAGAGGGGTGGAGGGGCAGGGGGACAGGGAGAGAAAGAGGATCTCAAGCAGACTCTGTGCTGAGCATGGAGCCCGATGCTGGTTTGATCTCACAAACCTGAGATCCTGATTTCAGGCAAAATCAAGAGTCAGATGTTTAACCAACTGAGCCACCCAGGCACCCCATATGTTCTTTTTTATTAAAGTCTTTTGAGTTGAACACTTAACCCATTTTTTTTTTTTTACCATTTTAACCATTTTTAAGAGTATAGTCAGTGGTATTAAACTCATTCATTTTTTGCAGCCATCACCACCATCCTTCCCCAAAACTCTTTTCGTCTTGTAAAGCCGCAAATCTATACCTATTGAACAATAACTCTCTATTCTCCTCTCACCCAGACCCCTGGCAACCAACATTCTACTTTCTAGCTCTATGATATTTGACTCCTCTAAATACCTCGTGTAACTGGAATCACACCATATCCGTCTTTTTGTGACTGGCTTATTTCACTTAGCATCATGTCCTCAAGGTTCATCCGTGTTGTAACATATTGCAGAATGCCCTTCTTTTGAAGGCCAAACAGTATTCCATTGTATGGCTAGACCATGTTTTGCTTATCCATTCATCCTTACCCACTTATTTTTAGTCTTACATTTTTTTTAAGAGTCAGTTGGAGTTTATTTTTTTATTTAAATTCAATTAATTAACATATAATGTATTATTTGTTTCAGGGGTACAGGTCTGTGATTCATCAGTCTTATATAATACCCAGTGCTCATTTCAACACATACCCTCCCCAATGTCCATCACCCATTTTGTTTAATGCAGGCATTTATGGCTACACATTTACTTCCACCAAAACTTACAAGTTTTGATATATGGTACTCTCATGGTTATTCGGCTCTAAATATTTTATGATTTTCATTCTTACTTCCTTTTTCTCTCATGGGCTATTTAGAAGTTGATTATCGATAATAACTTTTTTAAAAAAAGATTTATCCATTCATTTTGAGAGAGAGAAAGAGTGCCTCTGTGGGTGGAGGGGCAGAGGGAGCGAATCCTCGAGCAGACTCCCTGCTGAGAGCAGAGCCCAATGTGGGGTTCAATCCCTCGACCCTGAGATCACAATCTGAGCTGAAACCAAGAGTTGGACACTCAACTGACTGAGCCACCCAGGCACCCCTATTGATAACTTTTTAAGGACACTTACTACCAGTGGCTAAATAATTTTCTCAAACAGGTAGGCCATGCTACACTTTTCCACAAGCCAAATGGATACCAAAAATTGCCCCAGATGACATCTTAAAAGCAACAACAAACAACAAACAAACAACTCATATCCTATAGGGTCTTTCCTACCCCTCCTGCCATACAAAACACCATATCAGTGCAGTAAAGGCGTCAGTATAAGAAAGAGGCTAAGTCTGGATTCAATTGCTGACCAGGCCACTTGGTAAGTGTGGGACTTGGAGCAAATCATTTTTTGCACCTCAGTTTCATCCTGTGTAAAACAAGGCCGACAAAATAGTATCTGTTTCCCACAGTTATTAGGAAGTGTTTAGCACCTAGACCTCATTAAATAAACTCTTACTAATTTTTATCAATCTAGCTGCTGATTTTACTTTGTACTTTCAATGCTGCCCTGCTGTGTTAACCCCTGAGTTTCTGGAAAGTAGAGACCCGTGTTCCAAACAGCTTTGTTATAATTGTGTTATATATATAAACTGTGTTATAACTGTGTCCAAAGTACGTTCCTGTCTCTCTCAAGTTCATGCAAACACCTACGGAGTTGACACGGGGCACCTGCGTAACAAGACTGTCCCATTTCATAATTCCAGTTACACACGCAGAAGCAAACCCTAGAGATTCTCACAAAAATGCACTCGACCCAGCCCAGAACCCACAGATTCAAGTCCACACTCAGGCTTCTGCACACTCGCCACCAAAGATGGATCCACCGCCCACAGCTAGAGATGCGCTCACCAATCCCACTCAAAACCTAGCAGCCCTGACAGATCACAAGCAGCATAGCGTGCCCTGGCAAAGCATCACCACCGGCTCCAGCATGAGCAGGGGCCTTGTTTTTTTACTTCCTTTGGTTTGGTTCTATTTTAGTTGTTGTTTGTCTGTTGCGCTTCTTAGAGTTATCATCTGCCCCTCTTTCTCTCTACCCAACCCCCAAGCCCCCCCCTCCCGCCTCCATTGCGCATGCGCCCTGCATCCCTCCCCCTGCAGGGTACCAGTCGGCGCTCCCCGGCCCTGGCGGCGGAAGAGATGGAGCAGCGTCACGAGCGCCCGGCCCCTTAAAACGCTGCTGGCTGGAGCCGCCTCCCTCCCTGCAACCCGCGGCGGGGATGGAGTAAAGGGGGGACCCGTCGACCTGCCCGCGGGGATCAGCGATGGAGTTAAAGCAATCTTTGTCCACCCATCTGGAAACCGAGAAGCCTTTGAGGCGCTATGGGGCGGTGGAGGAGACGGCGTGGACAGCAGAGGGACTGGGGAGAAGTGAGTACTCGGCTGGAAGGGGGGCACAGCTGGGGATCCGTGCGCTGGAGCCGGTGGTCGTGGGAGCTCAGGGGATCGCGGGGAGCGCACCAAGGGGAGCGCCCCCGCAGCGGGGCTTTCACCGCGGGGCGGATGCGCAGCGCTGCGCAGCGCTGCGCTGCGCAGCGACGCGCTCTCCCGCGAACCTTTTGTTAAGGGGGACCCTCCAGGCTGGGCTTCACCGGGAGGCTCAGGAAATCGCGAGGCAGCAAACCGGGAACCTGGGGGTGAACTGGGTAGTCCCGGATCCGTAAGCTCGCAGCTGGTCTTGGAAAGTAAGGTCTTTCCCGCAGCCGAGCGAGGAGAGTCGGTTCTCCGCCCGGGATGCGCTAGGACGCTGGAGCGGTTGGACCATCCTGGAAAGCGCCCACATCCCTGGAGAGGGGGGAGTGTCCGCTGGTTTCTGCCGTGTTTCTCCCCCGGGCACGAGGTTCAGGGCACACCTGAAATTCCCAGCGTTTCTTCCCCCGCCTTCTCCTGGGTCTCGGGTGGGAGGGAAAGGGTTAGGGGAAGGTTAACCCTGTGCACACCCTTCTCCTTTCTCCCTTGACTCATTCAGTCTTTGGTTTGGGTATAATCCTAGAAGGCACTTCTGAAACGCGCTGACTTTATTTGCTGAGTCTCTCTACGGTATTTAGGTGTCAGCAGTGTTTACAGATAAATGAAGGATTTTTGTTTTTCATGAATAGGACGCCGCGGTTAAAACTCCTGCTTTCAAATAGAGAGGCAGCCGCAAGGGCCCCAGGGGCACCAGCCCTCCCTGCAAAGCCAGGGCTCTTTGTGGTGCCCCTGCCTTTGCCTTGCACACCCTAGCACGGTGCCTCCTGCTGGGCTGGGAAGGGCCTCTTACCTTTCTCAAGGACCCTCAGCTTCCTGCCTTGGCTCTGGGTAACCGTGCTCAGCACCAATAGCAGAGCTATGTTGGACCAAAGTACTGTGAATGTGTGTATGTGTGTTTTTGTTTGTTTGTTTTGTCTTGACCTGGTAGAAAATTGTGTGGGTGTGCATGCGTGTTTGTGTGCTCTTTCTCCACACCTGTTATGACAAATTCAGAAAATCTTCCTAGAATGGCTCAACTGTATTCTGGTTCTCAAGGGTTCAAGCTGAAATCACAATCAAATGTCTTAGTTCTGCACCTGGCACCCACGGTGCTCCCAACCGCTTTCCTTTTCTTTCTCCTTTTAAAATCTGGGTCCTTCCTCCTGGTTCCTCCTTTGAAAACCCTTTTTGGCTTTGGTACTTTGGCATGACACCCAGGCTGAGGGGCTCTGCTTCCTACAAGCTCAGAAAAATCCCCACAATGGCTGCCCTGTATTGATAGATGGCCATGCACCAGGTCCTGTGCTAAGAACTTTAAGTGCATCATCTCATTCAGTCCCCACAGCTACCTACCGGGGTGAATCCTGCGACTGCCCTTCCACAGTTAGAAAAACCTGGGCTTGCTAGGTGCCGTGACAATGAAGCTTCAGAGTCAGGATTTGAACCCAGAGCCCCTCTCTGCTTTTAACATGAAGGTTTATTGCTTTTGCAGTTTCAGGAAGCTCTCTCAATCTGTTGAGAGTCCCAGAACACACACAAATAACGTGGCCACCCTGTTGGTCTCTTGAGCCCCCAGTGGCCTTGAAAGAATGCTGGGTCTTTGCAGAGTAGAAGCCGTGTTCAAATATGCTCTGGGTTTGAATGCTGGCTCTGCCCCTCGCTGGCTATGGGACTGACTTGAGGCATGTTTCGAAGCCTTACTCTGCCTCTGTTCTCTGAAATGGGGACGATAATAGGACCTACCTTATGGCTCCATTGCAAAAACTCAGTAAGAAGATATATGTCAAGCTCAAGGTAAGTGCTCAGTACGTGTCGGCTGCTTCGATTATTTTATTACTACAGCTGTAGAAGCAACAGATTCCATCCTTCCATCCTTCGCAAGGCTTTGCATAAAACAACACTTTGGACTCAAACTGCCGTGTTGGTCAGTTCCCTAATAATTCTCTTACAGCTTTTTATTTTGCTAGGACAGTTTTCAAATGTACAGGAAAATCACACCAAACACCTAATTTATAGCATTTTAGCTCCTGAAATTTTTTTCCTTCTGAGTCTTAGGCTGCAAACTGTTAAAAGCCTGGTAGAAAGGCTTTCTCATCTTCTCTGTTCCAAACCATCAAAGACTCTGACTTTTGCTTCCTGTTCACATACAAGACCACAGTTTCTGATCTTCTTTTGCAATGGATCGCCAAATCTGTTTTTTCCCCATTCAAACTTGAAATAGTCTTTTTTTAAAAGTTTTTTTTTAAGATTTTATTTATTTATTCACGAGAGAGAGAGAGAGAGAGAGAGAGAAGCAGAGGGAGAAGCAGGCTCCCAAGGAGCAGGGAGCCCGACGCGGGACTCGATCCCAGGACCCTGGGATCATGACCTGAGCCGAAGGCAGACGCTTAACCATCTGAGCCACCCAGGCGCCCCCAAACTTGAAATATTCTTAAGGCACTGATCCAGAGTCCCCCTTTTGAATCATAAATCTAGGATTGTTACCTTTAGAAAGCCTTTGATCTCTGGACTCATGTCAGCAACCTGACCTTTTTTTTAAGTCTTTTTTTTTTAAGATTTATTTATTTATTTGAGAGAGAGAGAGAGCATGAGCTGGAGGGGCAGAGGGAGAGGGAGAGAGAATCTCATGCAGACTCCATGCCTAGTGCGGAACCTGACACAGGGCTCAATTCCACAACCCCAAGGTCTTGACCTGAGCTGAAACCAAGAGTCAGACACCTAACCGACTGTGCCACCCAGGTGCCCCCTGACCTTTTTTGATCCAAGTGGCTTTTTTTGAACTCCCTCTCAACTTCCCTGGGATCTATGGATTCATACCATAACATGTTGGACCTCCATTTATTTATTAATGAAGTGTGAAAATCAGTACTATTGATTCTATGGAATAACAACTGCCTAGCCAATGAAAGTTGTAATGCATGAAATGCTGGAGGCAAATAAAAAGAGGCCCATTAAAAAGAAACCATGCTTGGAGCTCCTGGATGGCTCCGTTGGTTGACCATGAGACTCTTGATCTCAGGGTCAGGGGTTTGAGTGCCACATGGGGCATAGAGATTACTTTAGAAATAAATAAAAATTAAAAAAAAAGACATGCTTTAACTTCTACCTACATTTAAATATTTTATGTTAAACACTGTTACTTAAAAACAATTTTTTAAAAGATTTTATTTATTTGTTTGACAGAGAAAGAGAAAGCACACAAGCAGGGTGAGAGGCAGAGGGAGAGGGAGAAGCAGGCTCCCCAAGGCGGGGCTCGATCCCAGGACCCTGAGATCATGACCTGAACCGAAGGCAGATGCTTAACCGACTGAGCCACCCAGACACCCCTTACAAAGAATTTAAAAGGCGGGGGCGGGGAAGGGGCACCTGGGCGGCTCAGTCGTTAAGCATCTGCCTTCGGCTCAGGTCATGATCCCAGGGTCCTGGGATCGAGCCCCGCATCGGGCTCCCTGCTCCGCGGGAAGCCGGCTTCTCCCTCTCCCACTCCCCCTGCTTGTGTTCCCTCTCTCGCTGTGTCTCTCTGTGTCAAATGAATAAATAAAATCTTAAAAAAAAAAAAGGTGGGGGGAAGATTGCAGAACTGGTCATTGTCGGTATAAGTTGTATTATCTTCAATTTTAACTATAGTTTTTGGATGGAAGATATGTATAGTACAGCAGCGAAGAATGGGGGTTTTGAAATCAGATTAAATGGGTCCAAACCAGCTTTAACACTTTGTTGCTTTGTCACCCTGGGAAATTGTGTGTGTGTGTGTGTGTGTGTGTGTGTGTGTGTGTGTGTGTGTGTTTTAAGATTTCATTTATTTATTTATTTAACAGAGATAGTGTAAGTAGGCAGAGCGGCAGACAGAGGGAGAGGGAGAAGCAGGCTCTCCGCTGAGCAGGGAGCCCCATGTGGGGCTCGATCCCAGGACCCTGGGATCATGACCTGAGCCGAAGGCAGCTGCTTAACCGACTGAGCCACCCAGGCGCCCCATAATTTTTTTAAAGATTTTATTTATTTGTCAGAGAGAGTGAGAGCATAAGCAGGGGGGGAGCTGCAGGCAGAGGGAGATGCAAGCACGCTCTGCTGAGCAAGGAGACCGATGCAGGACTCGATCGCAGGACCCTGGGATCATGACCTGAGCCGCGGGCAGATGATTAACCAGCTGAGCCACCCAGGCGTTCCCCACCCTGGGAAATTGTTGAACCTCTCTGTGTGTCAGTCACCTCATCTGTAAAATGGGGATATGTTGGTTTGAGACTTTGGGAGCTTCCCCAGGGTGAAATTCAAAACCGGCCCCCCATAGGCAGAGAGGAAGGAAGGAGAGACAAAGAGTCAGGTCGCTCCAGATGGCAGGTGTAATAAGCAAGGAAATTTATAGGTGGTTGCAAGACCAGTAGAACTCCATACCTGCCCGCCAGAATCTTAAAAAGTTTTTATGGAGGCCTGAACAGGGTTCAGTTATGTATACTTCCAGATGGTCTCCGTAAGGACTTACTCTTTCAAGGCTGTGCCCTTGGAACTGCTCTCACTGTGAAAATGCTTGTACATTTCAAAGCCGGGGAGGGGGCGAGGAGTCTCCAGTTGCCGGTGTGGGGGGCAGCTCTTGGGTCAAGGGTGGTCATGTCTTCTCCATAACCTCCTCCAGCAGGATAATAATCATAATGACCACTTCAGGTGGGAGGATTAAATGAGACAATGTATAGAATGCATTTAGCACAGAGCCTGGCACACTGTAAGTGCTCAATCAGGGCTGAATAGTTGTCATAATAGGACATAAGCGGTTGGCGTCTGACAGCATGGGAGAAGGTTATTCCAAGCTCACCAGTTGGTTCTTGCTTGTGTCCATTGCTTTGTAAATTGCAGATAATGACTGTGTATACACCCCGGTTCCTCCTCATGGGAATGTATGGAGGAATGGCTTTTGAACCCTTGTAAACCACCTGATATTTTCTCCTTTGAGAAGGATTCCAAGCAATTGCTTCCATCCACCTTAGACATCATTTTCCCACTAGCAGTGAGTTAGTTTTCCTTTTCTTTTCTTTTTACTCAGTTGGAAAATGGATAGTGACATTTCATTGTGGTTAGATGTATGAAAATATTGCTTTCAACCAACTGTAATTAATTGAGAGAGACACAAAGACAAGGTGACTTTTGAAAAAAGCATGGAGCTTTTTAAAAGCACAGTTGTCTGTGGTCGTAGCCATTTCATGATAGGTTTGCATGTCCCCTAAAGGATGATCAAGATTTTGGAGAGGACAAATGCAGGGTGTGTGTGTGGTCGAGGTGGGGGTGGGGTGGGGTGGTGGACCGGGGAGGGGGGGATGGGGGGAGGGGCAGGGGCACAGCCGGGAAGAAATGCTCCTAGAGGTAAAAGTATTGGCAAAAGCACAGAGGTAGAAATAAATGTGCTGAGAGTGGGGGATTGGAATAAAGCAGAAAGCTCAATCACCGGGAACACCAGACGATTATTTAAGAGTCCAAGGGTGTGTGCTGACTAGCAAACAGATGGGTCCACTGGCCAATGTTTCAGGTATAAACAGTGGGGAGGCGTAAATAATATGGATTGCCGGTGATCCACATGATCGATTTTTGGCAAAGGTTTTGTGTTCCTCTGTCTGATTATGCTAATTTCATTATCTCAGTTTTATTTTGTTCTGTCATGATTTCTTTTTTTGAATGTACAGACTAGTATGTGCACTTTATCAGAAAAAATTGAAATTCATCTGAAATGTAAAAATAAAAAGTGAAAAATGACTGTAATCTGCTTCCCCCTGCCCCTCCCCCGTGCATTCATTCAGTAAATAGGTACTGAGTGCTCTGTGAGCTCCAGGAAGTGTTCTAGGGGCTGTGGATACAGTGTTGAGCAAGGCACACAGGGTTCCTGCCCATGGGGAGCTTCTGTTCAGGGAAGTGAAGGTGTCAGATAATATACAGGCAAACAAGTAATGTAGCTCAAATGGTAAGTGTTACATGGAAATTAACAGGGGAGGGATATTTCCCATCTGGTGGTGAGGAAATGCTTCTCTAAGAAGGTGACATTTTGCCAGTAAATGTCGGAGATCAAAAATTCAAAGGTCCTTGCTGTGTTAGAGGAAGAGACAGAAGGCCAGGGTGGCTGGCACCCAGAGAGTCAGGGAAGAGAATGGAAATGAATCAGAGGGGAGTCAGACTGGGTAGGAACTTGTAGGTTGTGGTTCCAAAAAAAAAAAGTACAGATTTTATTCCTTTTGCAGAGGAAGCTACTGCTGAGTGTTAAGCAGGAGACTAACATAAGCTGGGTTTTGTTCTTAAAAGTTCACATAGGCTCCTGGATGGAGAATAAGATCACAGGGAGTAAATGAGGATCAATGTAATTGTCTTTTGCTGTGGTCCTGGTTCTTAATCAATCCCGTTGATAAGTGGTAGGAATTTCTTTTTTTTTTTTTTTAAGATCTTTTATTTTTTATTTGACAGAGAGAGAGAGTACAGGAAGGGGGACAGGCAGAGGGAGAGGGAGAAGCAGGCTGCCCGCTCAGCAGGGAGCCCGAAGTGGGGCTCCATCCCAGGACCCCAGGATCACGACCCGAGCAGAAGGCAGACGTTTAACTGGCTGAGCCACCCAGGTGCCCCTGTTGTTTCATTTTTGCAAGCATTTCCTTCTTATGTGTTAACTGAAGGAAAAACTATTTGTGCTTCTTCTTGGTCTCTGATTAGTTATTAAACACTTACTAATAATAATAGTAGTTAATGAGTTCTAGCTGTGAACTTCAGCTTCTTAAATTCTCATAGCAACCCTATTAAGTCAGTTGAATTCTTATTCCCCTTTTACAGATGGGGATAGCTTCGGGAGGTTGAGAAACTTGCTGAAGGTCCCAAAGCTGGGATGTGGCAGAGCTCGAGCCCGATTCTAGACCTCTGCGACTGTCACCTGGGTCTCTTTGCCTAGCACAGATGCTGCGGAGATTAGAGATAAGACACAGCCCCCTCTCCTTAGGAAGCTTCCAGATTTGGGGAGCGTGGAGACACAGAAGTAAAGAACAGCATAATTTGCAATACCAGGAACAAGAAACAAAGGCTAAATGAAGGGACAGTGGGGAAATGAGAGGAAGGAAAGCTCTGTTCTTCCTGGGGGACCCCAGCGCGACAGCAAGGAAGGTGTTTGCACTGGACCTGAAGGCTAAGCAGGGTTTCGAGAGGTTACTGGTGCAGAGAACGGCATTTCAGTGAGCTGCCGAGCCCCACGCAGGGTGGTGGGGATCCCTAAGGCCAGGGTCCATGCACTAGGGTTTTTTTTGTTTTTGTTTTTTGTTTTTTTCTGTTTCTTTCTTGTTGGCTCTCAAGTCCTGGGACTCAGGGTCTGTCTGGTTCATGGATGTGAATTACCTGTTATCTGGATGAGCCTGTGGGTTAGAGACCAGCACAGGCGGATGCTGATAGTATAGCTGCTCAGACCAGCACTCACAAAGCTCCCCCAAGGATGCTGCCCCTGCGGTTCATTCATCCCTTCACTATTCACTTACTCAGCAGGCTTGAGCCCCTACTGGGTGTTAGCTTCAGAGGCACAGAGAGGAAAAAGACCCACCCTTAAGGAGTTCTCAGGTTGTCTGTGTTCCAGGCCTCCCTCTGCTGCCTCCTTGCCTCGTGATCTTGGGCCAGTTGCCTACTTTCCCTAGATCTCAATTTCCTCCTCTCAGAAGTGGAAATGTACTAAATACCACTGGACTATACACTTCGAAATGGCTAAGATGGCATATTTTATGTTATGTGTATTTTGAGGGATGGTTCTGGGGTCTGGGAGAGAAAGTGGTTCTTGACGTAGCCTGAAAAGATGGACAGTATTTCATTACTGATTGCGAGGAACAGCATTCCAGGCAGAGGGAACAGCATGTGTGAATACATAGACATGAGGCAGCATATGTGGCCAGGGAACTGTAAATGTATGAGTAATGCTTCCTACGCTCTATATGCATGAGGGAGGCGAGACCAGAGCAGGAGGTGAGTGCACTTTGAAGCCCAGGGTGCTGGACATAGAAGGCTCAGCTCCCCATTGAGACAGAACTTTCCTGCAGGGTCCAAGGGGGGGCGCCTAAGGACCAGACTCTTAGAATAAGTTTGTTTGAATGAATCGGAGTCAGACTTAATAATTATTTTTTTTCTTAAAATGCCTCAACACATAGGGATGGTTAAAGGAGAAAAAAAACAATTATTCTAAGGGCAATAGAAGGGAATGATTATAAAAACTAACCTGCACAAGAACTTCCTACGTGCCTGCTCCGTAGATGTGTTTATATATATGTCCTCTAATTCACTCCTTATAAAACACCCTATGATGTGAGTGCGTGGAGATATTTATTGCATTTTACAGATGAAGAAATTGGGACTCAGGGAGGTTAAGCAACTTGCCTAAGGTCACTCTGCCCATAGAGGGCAGAGCTGGAACTTGAACCCAAGCCTGGGTGACTTAGTCCTGCTGCCTTCTTGATCTTCTGGGAGTGGCTGGGGCTGCCATTCATTCAGACGGGTAAGGTCAGTGTTTCTAGTACATCTTCATGACTCTTAGTACTGATTCTGACAGACTTCTTGGGCAACAGAGGGGCCGATTAGTGTCGTGTTTGAGAGTGGATGCTGTGCCTACGTTTGAATCCTAGCTTTATCCCTCATAAGCTGTATGACCCTGGGCTGCTTACTTAACCTCTCTGAAGTTTCATCTTCTCCTCTATAAAATGGAGCTAATCACAGGACCTGCCTCATATGGTAACGAAGAAGATCCAAAGAGAAAATATGTGAAAGCCTTTGGCACGGAGCCTGGTGCCCTCGGTAAATGGGGGAGACAGTGTTGATAGAGGAGGACCCAAAGTAGGCCTTAACTGGGTATATTTAGACAACTGGAGAGAAAGAGAGAATGAGGGACGTCAAAGTGGATGGACAGCCTCAGAAAAGAATGCAGGTGACAAAGCGGATGGCGGTGGCTGGAGGCATGCGTGAACTTGGCTGCCTCGGGAGGAGGCCTGAGGTGGGAGGTGGGTTGAACAGGGTCGCTATACTCGGCCAGAGTAAACATGCCAGGTGTCTGGAGCCCAACAGGGGACAGAGGTAAAGAAAGTAGCATTTAGGGGGAAAAAAAAAAAGTAGCATTTAGGAACACTAGTCTGGCGGTGGATGCACCCTGGATGGAAGGGCAGGGAAACTGGAAGGTTCTGGAATCATCTGGTCGTGAGCTCACCTAGGCTGGGGTCTAAAGCAGTGGCAGTGGGCGGGGAGGAAGGGGTGAATCAAATATCCTGGAGGGAGAAGACATTAATAGTTGATTACAGGTAGGAAAAAAGGAGGGTCTTCTAAGAGCCGCAATGCAGAAGGCAGGGAATAACAGTATGGTTTGCCTGGGGTCTTAGGAATTGAACACATTGGCACCAGTGGCTGCCCACTCTCACTTTCAGTAGGGCTTAGAGAGGTGCAGGGATTATGTGTAAGGGGAGAAGAATGACCCCTTACATTCGTATAGCACTTTCTAATTTATATTTTTCCTGTGTTTTCTCAGTTACTCTTCACAAGAAAGGGTAAAGAGCTGGAATCATCATGTCCCTTGGGATGTGGGTAAACAGGTTAAGGACTCACCCCAGGGAAGGGGTACAGCCAGTAAGGATTGAGCAAGGATCAAACAGTCTAGGTGGTTTGCCCTAGACCAGGGTTTCCAGAGGCATTTTTATTTGAATAACACACGAACAACTGCATTATAAATGGTATGTCTTGGGCCGCCTGGGTGGCTCAGTTGGTTAAGTACTTGATTTTGGCTCAGGTCATGATCTCAGGGTTGTGAGATGGAGCCCTACATCGGGCTCCTCGCTGAGCATGGAGCCTGCTTGAGATTTTCTCTCTCTCTTTCCCCCTCTATCCAGCCCTCCCCCCACTATCCTGCCTCTCTCTCTCAAAAAAACAAAAACAAAAACAAAAAACACAACACACACACAAAAAACACAACAACCAAAACAACAAAAAACCCAAAAAGCAAAGAAACCCAAATGATAATAAGTATGTCTAGATTCCATAACATCCAAATTGGAAAACGACCACAATTCTGTGCATTTGAAATCCCCAAACAGGTAAGTCATTCATTCCCTCATCCATTCAATAGCATACGTATTGCCGGCCTCTTATATGCCAATTATTGTGCTAAGCTCTTGAGAATACAGTAGCATTTTGAATAAGATGTTTATACAGTCCGTGCCTTCAAAGTGATTTAAGGTCTACTAGTGAAAATAGAACTACCATATGATCCAGCAATCCCACTTCTGGGTATATATTTGAAGGAAATGAAAACAAGATACTGAAGAGATATCAGCACTCCCATGTTCACTGCAGCATTATTCCTAACAGCCAAGATATGGAAACAACCTAAATGTCCACCAATGGATGAATGGATAAAGAAAATATGGTGTATATCTCCAGTGCAATATTATTCAGCCAGGAGAAAGAAGGACATCCTGCCATTTTCCATTTGTGACAATGGATGGTCCTTGAGGGCATTATGCTAAGTAAAATAAATCAGACAGCGAAAGTCAGATACTGCATGATGTCACTTATATGTGAAATCTAAAAAAAGAAAAAAAGAAAAATTCAAGCTCATTGAAATGTAGTAGGGAAGTGGTTGCCATGGGCTGGTGGATGAGGGGAAGAGAGAGAGAGAGGTTGGTAAAAAGGGTGCAAACTATCAGTTATAAGATGGATAAGGTCTGAGGATCTAATGTAAAACCTGGTGACTACAGTTGATAACACTGTATCATATAGTTGAAATTTCCAAGAGAGTGGAACTTAAATGTTCTCTCCCACCCACACACACAAGAGCAGTAGGTAAGGTGATGGCTGTGTGAATCACTAGACGATAGGAGTTGTTTCACAGTGTATCCTGGTAACAAATTACCGCAATGTCCACTTTAAAGATCTTACAATATCGTCGGTCAATTATACCTCAACTAAGCTGAGAAAAGGGGGTCTACAGGGAGCAGTCCCTGTTTCCAGTGCTGCTGAACCAAAGGACCAAGAGATGAGGGTGTCCCTCTTTGTCCTTTGGAAACAGGATTCAGGTGAGTTTGCTGACCCAATGCGCTCTTAGTGAAATGTCCAGAGATGAATTCAGTTGTTTTGCTATACACGTATTTCTGAAGGCCCTTGAGATGATGAGTCCTAATAGGGTCAAACCACATTTTACGGGCAAATCCAAGTGCAGCGATGTGCTCCCGTCTTCTTGTGAGAGAACAATGATTGCAGAAACCCGGGGTGTCATATTCGCTGCTCCGTGCTGAATGCCTGGCATCTATCACATTGGCCAGCACTTAGAAGCCTCTCATTCAATTAAGAGTTGCTGAATTAGGTGGCTGTTAATCCACAAAGACTGAGGTGCAGAGGATTTAATCGTCTTTTGCAAACCTTTGAAATCATCAAACCAAAGAATAAAGTTAGCTGGAGTCTTGGTCTGAACCCCCTGCCCCATCTCCTGCTTTAGACGGTTTGTTCGCGATGCTGCAGTTAGACGAGCATTCTTGCTTTCCTGCTTCCAGGGAAAGAGGCGAGATTTTCAGATCAGGTGCAAAATAACAGGCACTGCTTACTGCCAACTGGCAGTGGCAGTGTCCTAACAATGTCATGATGGGCGTAGGCTTGGCGAAGTGCTTTACATATGAGTCATATCTCCTTGACAATTAGACGTCCACAGAAGCGGTTCAGAGTCACATCTTTTTGGAACAACAGAAAACAAAACCCAGCATGGCCACATTAAATATACTGGGCCATTAAAAGCCCTTTTAATTTCATGCAGAGAACAGAGTCATCTTAGATGCTGCTGGTGGAACTGTCTGGCATGTTCCAGGCTTTATGGAAAGCAACCGGATAACATCTATTAAAATTTAAAAGGCTCATATGCTTTGACCTCGCAGTCCCGACTCCTGGGACTCCATCCAACAGAAAAACACCAGCATACAAAAACATATGTGCAAAAAATTAAAAAAAAAAACTGGACACAAAATGAAGGCCTATCAGTAGGATAGTTGAATAAATTATTTTCATCCACTGTGTAATGTTCTGAAGCCAATAAAAAGAAAAAAGAGCAATAATAGTTGTCTTAGAAGTATGACTGAGGGAGGAATAGGAGATCCAGGAAAATGTCACATTCGGTGTCTGTCTCTCTCTATAGCACATATAATATATAGCATCCATGTGCGTGTCCATGCCTGTGTGCCATCTTATTAGTAGGAGAAAAACACGGAAGGATGTATAGTAAGTTGCTGCCCCAGGATACCTGGGGAAAGGGACTGGAGACAAGGCTAATGGGAGGGAAGAAAGAGGAGGTGGTGGGGCGCCAGGGTGGCTCAGTCCTTAAGTGTCTGCCTTTGGCTCAGGTCATGATCCCAGGGTCCTGTTATCAAGCCCCACATCGGGCTCCCTGCTCAGTGGGAAGCCTGCTTCTCCATCTCCCGCTCCCCCTGCTTGTGTTCCCTCTCTTGCTGTATCTCTCTGTCAAATAAATAAATAAAATCTTTAAAAAAAAAAAAAGGGGCACCTGGGTGGCTCAGTCGTTGAGCGTCTGCCTTCGGCTCAGGTCATGATCCCAGGGTCCTGGGATCGAGCCCCTCATCGGGCTCATTGCTCGGCGGGAAGCCTGCTTCTCCCTCTCCCACTCCCCCTGCCTGTGTTCCCTCTCTCGCTGCGTCTCTGTCTGTCAAACAAATAAAATCTTTAAAAAAAAACAAAAACAAAAAATAGGAGGTGGGAGCCGTCAGCCAAGGAAAAAAGGAAATTAAAAAACTACTTCCCTGGGGGAAAAAAATCCTCTGATAATATTATCACACTTACATATTTGTGTTAGGTTACACATTTGTGGGATGGGGGAAGAGGCATCCTAACTTCGGAAAGGTTAAAATGTGCTGGGAATGGTGGGTCTCAGAATCGAGGAGAGAGAATTTCATCTGATTTAATCCTCGCCGCAATCCTATAAAGATAAAGCAGTGTGTGAGTGTGTGTGAGTGTGAGTGTGTGTGTGTGTGTGTGTGTGTGTGTGTGTACACACACGAATATATATCCAGGAGCAGAGAGACGGAAATCTTGCCCCATTAGTGAATAGAGAAGGGTTTTGAATCTCTAGACTTTCTGGTTAAGAAGTTCATACCTTTTCCTCTACAATTATTTGTAAACAACCAAGTCTATTAAATTCCATTGGAATTATATATATATATATATATATTTTTTTTTTTTTTTTAAGGAAAGGCATCTGCAAGAGTTTGTAGAGCTCTATTTTAAGAATCTGGGCCATCACTGGGTGGACCATGTTCCTTTAGATCTTCTCTCTTTGCACTTAGAGTTTCCCCTGGTGGTTCTCAGGGCTGAGAAATGAAACCACTCACTCCCAATAATCCCTGGTCTCAGGCAAATTCGGGAAATAGGCAATAATCAGCAGAGGAAAAGACCTAACCAGGCTTTCCTCAACTCCTGTGTTGCCTCCTGTGTTTGCTCAGGATGCTATAACAAAAGGCCATAAGCTGGGTGGCTTATAAAAAACAAATTTATTGCTCACAGTTCCAGAAGCTATAGGTCCAAGATCAAGGCACCTGTGGATTCTGTGCCTGTTGAGGACCTGCTTCACAGACTGTCCTGTAGCTGCATCCTCACATGGCAGAGGGTCAGGGGGTTCTCTGGGGTCTCCTTGATCAGGGCACTAATCCCATTCATAAGGGCTTCACCCTCAAGACCTAATCCCCTTCCAAAGCTCCCACCTCCAAATACCATCACCTTGAGGGTTAGATTTTTATTTGTATTTTTTTTTAAGATTTTACTTATTTGAGAGAGAGAGAGAGCATGAGCAGGGGGAGAAGCAGAGGGAGAGAGAAGCAGGCTTCCCGCTGAGCAGGGAGCCCGATGCGGGGCTCAATCCGAGGACCCTGGGATCATGACCTGAGCCGAAGGCAGACGCTTAACTGACTGAGCCACCCAGGTGCCCCGAGGGTTCGATTTTTAACATGATTTGGGGGAGGGAGGACATAAACATTCCATCTCTAGCATCCTCCTTAGTCCTGGAAGGAATTAAGATAGCTAAAAGCTGGAGATTTGTCCAGGCCCCACCCCAGGGGTGAAATGCTTTTAGCAGGTGGCTCTTAAAAGGTGGCCATCAGGGGTGCCTGGGTGGCTCAGTAGGTTAAGCGACTGCCTTTGGCTCAGATCATGATCCCGGGGTCCTGGGATCGAGCCCCGCATCAGGCTCCCTGCTCGGCGGGAAGCCTGCTTCTCCCTCTCCCACTCCCCTTGCTTGTGTTCCCTCTCTCGCTGTGTCTCTCTCTGTCAAATAAATACAATCTTAAAAAAAAAAAAAAAGGTGGCCATCATTTTGACAAGGAACAAAAATGATTCCCATCTTGGTTTCATTTGGTTCTTCCACAGCCAGCACCCCAGGTGAGACCAGTTCACCCACTGTGTGTTTGCAG
This sequence comes from Callorhinus ursinus, assembly GCF_003265705.2. Classification (NCBI taxonomy): domain Eukaryota; kingdom Metazoa; phylum Chordata; class Mammalia; order Carnivora; family Otariidae; genus Callorhinus; species Callorhinus ursinus. The sequence continues at coordinate 3,687,530 of NW_027397075.1, read as the reverse complement.
TGCCGTGTTCATGCTGGAGACCTGCCGCCCACCGCTGCAGGATCTGTCCATCTTCATCTTGTTGAAACAGACCTAGGGAAGGCGTCCCCAGAGCACATCCTGCTGCTTAAATCTGGTGCAAACACCATCCGTAACAGCGGCTCAGCCCTGGCCCAGGGGCGGCCCCAGGGTGGGTTCCAAGAGCACTAAGGGGTCCGCTTTCCTAGGGATCAGTTTTGCCTTAGAGCAGGGTTTTGTTATTTCCCAAATGCTTAACCAGGACTAGTTTAGCTTTATGTGTCTTTCTTCTCTACTGAAAAAAAAATTTTTTTTTTTTTTTTTTTTTTTACCTGAGATAAAACTCACATAAAATTAACCCTTAACCATTTGAAGTGTACAAGTCAGCGGTATGGAGTACGTTCACCCGTCTTGTACAACCTCCACCTCTACCTACTTCCAAGAAACCCTGTACCCATTAAGCAGTTCCTCCCCATGCACCCCTTCCCCTGGTCCCTGGCAGCTCCTTTTTGTCTCTGGATTTCCCTGTTCCGGATGTTTCGTATAAATGGAATTGTTCTGTATGTAACCTGGCTTCTTTCACTAAGTGTAGTGTTTTTTTAAGATTCTATTTATTAGAGAGAGCAAGCATGAGCAGGGGGAGTGGCAGGCAGAGGGAAAGAGAGAAGCAGACTCCCCACTGAGCAGGGAGCCTGACTCAGGGCTCGATCCCAGATCATCATGACCTGAGCTGAAGGCAGACGCTTAACTGACTGAGCCACCCAGGCGTCCCCTCATTATACTTAATTACCTCCTTATAGGCCCTACCTCCAAATACAGTCGCGTGGGGGGTTAAGGCTTTAACACAGGAATCTGGGGGGGCAGACAATTAAGTCTGTAACAATAGACTTATTATTTAGGATTGGACATCATATTTTAGCATCACGATGTCTTAGGGCTGGAAGGAAATCTGTGGAGTCCCTTTGTCCAGGATTTCTCAACCTTGTCCTTACTGACACTGACATTTGGGGCTGGATCACGCTGTACTGTGGGGGCTGTCCCGTGCATTGTAGGATCGTCAGCAACATTCCTGGCCTCTGCCCACTAGATGCCAATAGTACCACCACCCCACACACTCCTGCCTAATTGTGACAACAAAAACTGTCTCCAGACGTTGCCAAATGTTCTCTAGAGGGGCGAACTTGTCCCTAGTTGAGAAGCGCTGATCTAATTCCTTTTTGATTCAGATATCCTAGTTTTGTGAAGCAGAAGAGTCCAAAGATTTTTTTTTTTTTTTTTAGTCCAAAGATTTTTCTACCCCATCTCTGCACCTTGGTCCCTAGGTTTCTGGCCTTTTTCTCTCCACATGCCTCACGGTTTTCTGTTCACACACACAGAAAGCACTGTCGATAAAAACTGTATTGGATGTGCTCAGGAGTAAGCCAAGAGAAACCTGATTATGAGCTCCCTGAAGCATAAAGAAATCTCCCCATGCAAAATGGATTCGATTTTCCTCAAGGCATTCCTGCCTGGGAAGATTTCTATTTACTACAAATTGAAGTGAAGAAGAAATTGTCACTTATACTTAGAACAAAGAAAATGTTTCAGGTAAGATAAATAGAAATACCCCTTCAAACAACAGCCTTTAACTCTGCTACCAAAATGAGGGGGATTTATGTCAGCCCAGAGAACACGGACTTGAAGTTTTCTCTGGAAAATTCTGTCCAGGGACTGACCACGTGTTATTTCCACCCCAAAGAGTACAGAGACCGTAATGAAAGAGACCACGAAAACAGCCCAACGGATGACAGATGACATCTCCATTCTTGCAAACTTGAAATGGGCACTTCATTTGGCGGCGTGGGGAGACAGAATACATAGTTCTTTTAATGTTCTTGGATGAATCTCTTAGTGTAGACATGTACTAAGAGATCAAGTATTCCTGATGATTCAGGTGTCTTCTCTTCATAAAAAAGACTGTGTAAAAAAAAAAAAAAAAGAAAAAGAAAAAAGACTGTGCATATGTCTGCCTGTTTATGTCCAAAGTTTATGATTCTATTGCTTCTCTAGGGCACAGAATAAACATTGTTATTTCTGGAGATAGTCTAGTTCTGTGTGATTCTCAGCTCTGGCTGCACATTAGAATCCCTGAGTAGCTTTTAATACAGTTCACTTCACCTCCCTTTTTTTCAAGATTTTATTTATTTATTATTTATCTGAGAGAGAGTGTGTGTGCATGTGCATGAGTGGCGATGGTGGGGGGCAGAGGAAGAGGGAGAGAGAATTTCAAGCAGACTCTGAGCTGAGTGCAGAGCCTGACGAGGGGCTCGATCTCACGACCCTGAGGTCATGGCCTGAGCTGAAATCAAGAGTCAGATGCTTAAGTGACTGAACCACCCAGGTGCCCCCCCACCTCCCTTTCTAATGGACTAGAAACCCCTACCCCAGAAGGACTTGGTTTTCCCAAATGCTCAAGCTGGGCAGAAGCAGAACTTGAACCCATTTATCCTGTCTATTCGAAAGAGCTAAGTAAGAGTTTCCTTCCTTTTTTAAATTTATTTTTATTTATTTGAGAGAGAGAGAGCGAGCGAGCATGAGCAGGGGGAGGAGCAAAAGGAGAGGGAGAAGCAGACTCTTTGCTGAGCAGGGAGCCCGATGCGGGACTCAATCCCAGGACCCTGAGATCATGACCTGAGCTGAAGGCAGACGCTTCACCGACTGAGCCACCCAGGCGCCCCAATGGTTTCCTTCCTAATAAGGGACTTCCTCCCCCAGACTGTGATGGCCAACACCTGAAAACTCTCAGTAAAATAAATTAAATCCTAAATTGTAAATCTGCCCTTGCTCTTGGGAGAACAATTCAACCCACGAGTCCTGTTGCCCTAGATACGCCATCCATTTCCGAATACAAAAGATACTATTGCCATTATGATTTGCAAACACTATTCAAAAATTTGTCACGGATAGAGAGACGCATAACCTGTATGAGGTGGACCAGCCTCTCCATTAATGTAGCTCTTTTTCTGAAACACAATAAACTGTATTTAGAAAAGATAAGTGTTCGCTAGCTAATGCGTTTCTCAAAGACACAGGCTGTACTCTAGGGTGATGGGACATTAGCAGGAGAAATTCACCTGTAGTTCTAATGGGGCATAGGGCAAGAGACAAGGCATATTTGAGGGAATACAGAAAAACATTAATGTATCTTTCTTTGTTATTGTTAAAAGATAATTTTTAGGGGTGCCTGAGTGGCTCAGTTGGTTGAGCAGCTGACTCTTGGCTTTGGCCGAGGTCATGATCTCAGGGTGGTGGGATCGAGCCCCACATTTGCATCTGGCTCCACACTCAGTGGGGAGTCTCCTTGAGATTCTCTCTCTCTCTGCCCTTCCCCGCCCTCAAACGTGTCCTCTCTCTAAAAATAGATCTTTGAAAGAAAAAAAAAAGATAATTTTCAGAAAAAGTAAAATCATGACTCTCACGAAATAAACACGTTTATATAAAATAAAAATAAACACGTTATGGGGCGTCTGGATGGCTCAGTTCGTTAAGCATCCAACTCTTGATACTAGCTCAGGTCATGATCTCAGGGTTGTGAGTTTGAACTCCACGCTGGGCATGGAGCCTACTTAAAATTAAAAAAAAAAAAACCAAACACATGTGGGGTGCCTGGGTGGCTCAGTCGTTAAGCATCTGCCTTCGGCTCAGGTCATGATCCCAGGGTCCTGGGATGGAGCCCCGCATTGGGCTCCCTGCTCCGTGGGAAGCCTGCTTCTCCCTCTCCCACTCCCCCTGCTTGTGTTCCCTCTCTCACTGTGTCTCTCTGTCAAATAAATAAAAAATCTTAAATAAATAAATAAACCAAACACATGTTAAAGATTCTGCTCAGTCCATGAAGGAACCGAGTACATGTTATAACCCAATTCAGCAGAATCTGAAGAACAGACTAATACATAGATCAGGAATATTGAAATGAAGGGGTAAATGAAAGTAAATCTGGGTTTTCCTTGAAGGAGAGAGAAGTCAATCAGACCTCTACCAACTGGGCGAGGATTTGCATATGCTCGAGAATTATTTTTGCCTTGTTACACTGCTACTTACAGAGGAGTAAAACAGCTCAAAGATAAGGAAAGACTAGAACCAGATAACCCGGAGAGGTGACCTCTAGATGCGTCATCTCCCTTTGAAGCACTTTTCCCCTTACATGACCTACCTGCTCTCCTGAAGAGGAAGCAGGGAGAATCCAGGTTCTGAATTAAGCAGCTTTCAGGCACAAAGAAAACGACACGTTTTCAAGAATTAACGGTTAGGAAAATTATCCTTAAGAGTCAAAAATGACTTCAAATGAAACCCGGTCCAGGGAAAGTCTGTACTTGCAAACGAGTCTGGAGGGGACGGAAAAATGAGGGAGAACGCAGTCATTAATTATGCAGACTATGATCTCTTGATGCCAAATATTTTATGGACTTTAAAGCACCATCCAGATGTTCAGCTTGATTGAAGCTGAGGGGGGGTAAGTCTTGGCAGTTGTCATGTAGCTGTTCAGCAAACTAAAATTCTAATACATATGTATATACATATATATATATTTACTTAAGTTCAGGGTCATTACCATATATCCTGTGGCTGATATCTACCAACCCTGCCTGGTTAATAGATCTTCCTTTCAAAGAAGAGGCTGTTAAACACGGGAATTGGCACACACTAGGAATTCACTGCGTGTTTGCCGAATTGCACCGAGGTATTTGATTCCTAAGCAACTGAGGCACGTTGCTTCCCTTCCTGAGGATGTAGGGATACTGGGCAAGATGCTAACAAGCTTCTAAAAATGGCCTTGAGAGAGAAATCACTTTGGCCTCTGTGGGATTGGAATCGGGTGTCTCGATTTACAGTATATACTCAGATGCCACTTGTATTATCTAAAAATAAAGCAAAGCAGCTTGAAGTTGGCGAGGGAGTCTAAACCCCTTGGTGTTCGATTACTTACTAGCTTGGCATACAGGGCTGCTCGGTGTATAAAGATTTGGAGACTCCACACAGAGGCATATCGGAGGCAGGGTTTAAAGAGAGAAATCCGTGTACCCATTTGTCTTTTTGCCACATTTATGAAATCAGCCATCTGGCTGCTCGTGGTCCAATAAAATGATCTCTCGTATGACCAGAGGCCTTTTCCCAAAGGCAGCATTTCCTAAGCCATGTTCTGAGAAAGAGCAGCTGATACACGTTTTCTAAGAAAAAGGGAGGACTCTGGTCCATAAGCTTGGGAATTGCGGGGTGAAATTTAGCGATGCACGTGTCTTGACGGTAGGGATCTTCAACAGACGAATGCACATTGTGAATTTCAAAGGTGCAAGATTGTGCCTTGGAGCTGGTCTCCTGCCCTTGCTAACCAGCATTTTTATTCCCTTCCTTTTGCTTATCTCTCCCTTTCCCCAAAACTTCCCATTGCCTCTGACACCAGCTGCAAACTCCTTTACCATAGATATATAGATTTTTTTTTTTGAGAGCGAGCGAGCGAGAGATGGGGGGAGGGGCAGAGGGAGAGAGAGGATCTTAGGCTCCACGCGTGGAGCCCTACTTAGGGCATGAGCTCATGATCTCAGCTGAAATCAGTTAAGCTGGGCACCTAACTGACTGAGCCTCCCAGGTGTCCCACCTCTATCATTTTTTGTTGGTTGTTCATATTTACTTAAAGATTTGAGAGCGAGAACACGAGCGGGGGGAGGGGCAGAGAGAGAGAATCCAAAGCAGGACTACCCGCCAAGCACGGAGCCTGATGGGCTGGATCCCACCACCCTCAAGATCATGACCTGAGCCGAAATCAAGAGGCAGACGCTCAACCAACTGAGCCACCCAGGCGCGCCCCTCATATTTATTTTTTAATTGGAGGATAGTATACTCTGCCTGGTCTTCCCCACCCTCCTTAATCCGCACCTTCTCTCTCTCCCAACAGACTTATTTCCCTCTGTGCTCTGTAATTCACTTCCTTTAGTCTCTTCACATTCTCATCTGTAAAATGGGAATAATACGTACCTACCTGCTAACAGTGATCAAGAGCAATCAGTGAAGGTAACACCAACGGGGCATTGAACACAGTGCCCAGCACGTGATAAAGGCTAGATCATAGCAACTGTTATTGTTGTCGATAATGTTGTTACTCCCTTCTTTGTGCCATGCCACCCTCCTTTCTTGTCTGCTTAAGCGTGAGCCTACCTTGCCTTGGTGGCAGGTCCATTGATCTCCCTGCTTCCGCTGCTCCTTTCCTGTGATATGCACAGCTGATCCCAGCCCCTTCTGTAAAGGAAAATGCCAACGTAGCTCCAAGTTCCTGCCCAGATTGTCTCCAAGTCTCACCCACATAGAAATACAGGTGTTGCCAAGGTTCCAGTCTCACCTCCTCCAGAAGCCCCCATATTGCCTGTCAGTCCACCCCTTCTTTTCAAGAATTCCTTCCATTTCTGACCTCCTATTACACTCCGCATCCTGCGTCCTTGATTTGTCTCACTCCATTGATCCTATAAGCTCCCCTAGAGCAGGGACCAAGCCTTACCTTTGTTTTCATCTCCCTCTAGCGTTTCCGCCAGGGGTTGGCAAACTTTTTCGGTACGGGGCTAGATAGTAAATATTTTTGGCTGCACAGACCATACGTCTCTGTCAAAACGACTCAGCTCTCCTGCTGGAACCCCAGAGCTGCGACGCCTGAGAATGCCCGAATGAATGGGCATCGTTGTGTTCCTTCGAAACTTTATTTCTGGACACCGAAATTTGGATCTCATGCCATTTTCCCACATCATGAGATATTATTCTTCTTTTGATTTTTTTTTCCCAACCATTTAAAAATGTAGAGGCCATTCTTAGCTCTGGAGCCAGAAAAACACTGGTAGTGGGCGTCTTTGGCCGGCAGGCTTGTCAACCCCTTGCCTAGACAAATGCCAGGCAGAGAGAAGGCGGTCAGATCCCAAGTGACGTTTTGTTTGCTGCAGGAGGGGAAAGTTCTGGCTATTTTGGCTTTGCTCTCATGCTTGCTTGCTCCCAATCACCACTGGCAGGCTTTTGGCTCGGAGAGCCTGTCCTCTATGTAAGGAGAGTACACTGCCCGAAAGAAAAGCCAGTGTGGTTTAGTATTCCTTTTATAGGTGCTCATTTGGGGGCTTTCCACACACCAGGGAGAGGATTGTTGACAAGTCAATAGAAATCGACTCTGGATAACCTAGAGGCTTTCCAGGTGTGGGAGCAAGCCACTGATGGGCTTAAGGGGTTGCAAACAGAGTTTAAACAATGAAATAGAAGTGAATAGAAAATATAAGGATGCATCTAAGGTCCTAAGGGTAAACAGTATTTTGTGCAATGTTTATGTCACTTCTAATTATGTGTGTATGTGGATACCGGGACTGCTGTGTGCTTGTCTCACTGTGGGTCACATTTATATAAGCTTGCAAAGCACAGAAACTTGAGAAAAAAAAGTTTACTGGAAGCACGTGGAAATCCTTACAGAATGAAAAAAATAAAGGCTAAATAGGGGCGCCTGGGTGGTTCAGTCGTTAAGTGTCTGCCTTCGGCTCAGGTCATGATCCCAGGGTCCTGGGATCGAGCCCCGCATCGGGCTCCCTGCTCAGCAGGAAGCCTGCTTCTCCCTCTCCCACTCCCCCTGCTTGTGTTCCCTCTCTCGATGTGTCTCTCTGTCAAATAAATAAATAAAATCTTAAAAAAAAAAAAAGGCTAAATAGCCAGGCTTTAAAAAAGAAGAGGACCCATGATAACTATGGAGTTTTGGGTACAAAATCAATCAATCAATCAGTAAATCCAGGTGGTAGAAAATTCAGGCTGAATCAGTACCCCCGTTTTCCATTTTCATCCCCAAGACACTGTACTCAAGATGCAAACACCCAAGGGGAGGACAGAGAGACAAATTTCTGAGTTAACCAGTCAGTTCTGTTGCTTGAAAAGAATCCTACCTGTGTGCGAAGGCTTCCGCCATGAGAACCTATGAAAGGCAGGCCAGACCCAACAAACTTTCCCCACATCCCAGTGCCTCCTCCCAATATTGACCTTTGCAGCTACTCTCGGGCAGTGGACCGTCCCCGGTCACGGGACCAGTTCCATGAGCAGACAGTGGCTGCATGGCGGTTGAGGGAAGCCAAGCTAAGGTCAAGCCAAATGTATGTGTTGGTCCAGCTCGATGGGTACCCAAGCCTGGGCTAGCAAGGGTGGGGCATCTTGATTGCCAGTCCCAGCAGACAGCATTCCATGAGAGAGAAAGAATCTCACAAATACAACGGAGGTGCATGACCAGGGAAAGGACAGTGGGTGTTTGCAGAGAAAATCCCTCCATCCCTCTACAGATGACCACTCAGGAGTGAGGTTGGTTTTCCCTCTCCCATAAAAATACCTAACTTTTTAATTCTGATCATAAGAGGATTAATGCTCATAATTTTTTTTTTTTACTAGATCATCAGTTTATTATAAAAGGATATAACTCAGGAGTAGGCGATGGAAGAGGTGCATAGGGCAAGGTATGGGGGAAGGGTGGTGAGCTTCTGGGGGCCTCTCTCCCCGCTCCTTCACATGTTCAGCAGCCCGGAAGCTCTCTGAACTCTGTTCTTCTGGGGTTTTATGGAAGCTTCATCACCTAGGCATGGTTGAGTCATAATCTTTTTAATTAAAAAATACTGAAGATTATCAAAGAAAGCAAATGTCATTTATTTTTTTTAAAGATTTTATTTATTTATTTGAGAGAGAATGAGAGAGAGAGCATGAGAGGGGGGAGGGTCAGAGGGAGAAGCAGACTCTCCGCTGAGCAAGGAGCCTGATGCGGGACTCGATCCCGGGACTCCGGGATCATGACCTGAGCCGAAGGCAGTCGCTTAACCAACTGAGCCACCCAGGAGCCCCAGAAAGCAAATGTCATTTAAAATAATGCAGCCACCCTCGGATAACCACTGACGACATCCTTTCAGGTTTCCCTTTGTCCTTCCTTCCTTCCCCTTTCCCTCCCCTCCTCCGCCTCCAAATCGTGATCCTCAAAGAGAGACAAATCACGTTTGGGAATCTGGTCCCTTTTCTCACACACTTCCACTGTTATAGGGTACATCTCTCTCCCTACGGACAGAAGAGCGGGTTCTTTTCTTTTTTAGTGTTTGGAGGGAGGACATCTTCATGCAGGGCTGCCTGTAGCTCAGAGCAGGTGAGAAGTGGCAGCTCAAGAGAAAATAGTGCTTGACACATTAGATGTAACTCGCATAAATTAAGCCACCGTACCAAGAATGGGATGTAACAAAGTCTCACTTCATCCAATAAACACACGTTTTGATTCTTTGTGTGCAGATGGCTTACTGGGCACTGGGAGGGGGAGGAGAATAAGGTAGAGTTGCTTCCTTCAAGAAGCTCACCTTCTAGCAGGGGAGATAATCCCAGACAATGGCACATGCCAGCCGGTGGTAAATGCACAAACCGGGCACTACGGGGGACACGGGACAACACAATTAACATGCAGCTATCAGTTAGTTCGTTCTGATACATTTTCATTTCACAGATAGGAGGGCATCTGCTCTGTCTCGCACTCCGGCCTCCCCTGGATCCCCTCCCGGTTGGTTGCTTTGCTCTCAGTTCCCAGGGTGGGGAACCTCTGCTGCTTTGTGACTTTGCTTGGATTTTCTCCCTTCTCACCCGGTGAACTCCTCCTTCTCATGCTTTTAGGTGTCAAGTATCAATGTCGCCCCCCCCCCCAAAGGGCTTTCCCCGGGCTCCCGCAGGCTCAAGTGCCCTTCTGTCTTGCCAGTTTTCTTCCTATCACGTGGTTACTCTTTCCCTTAATTCTGTTACAGAGGGAATCACTACCTGTTCTGTTTGCCCAGCGCTTAGCAAGTGCTCAATTAATACTGCCTGAAGGAATGAGAAATAAGTGAATGTGCCCAATTTGAGAATACACTTGTTGAAAAACAAAATTCAACCGAATACATTTTAAAGACCTTACTGGCTTTAATCAATGATTCATGAATGGGGCAGCATCCAATCTAGTAGACAGAACAGAGCTCTGAAGAGAGGTACGAGGCAAGAGTTTTTACAGCCAGAAGGGAGCAGGAAGAAGAAAGTTGTACTAGGCCAAAAAAAAAAAAAAAAAAAAGTGCGTGTTGGTTACGCATTGTTACTGTCTTTTAGGGATTGGCATGGGTTTATCAGGTAGATAATGTAACTAATCTGATCAGGCAACTCCTGATTGACTGGTTGAAGGTTCCATTTCTGGGAGAGCCAAAACTGTAATGCAGTTAAGTCTCGGTTTTGGGGATATGGGGCTTGGCCTCCATGATTCCACTGGAGTCTGCTGTCTAGTTTCTGACACACTCTAATGAGAAAAGGGAGCTGAGACTCGATGTCCTGATTAAGACCAGATAATGGGTGGCTCTGATTAGTTAACAAAGGGAGATGCTATAGCACTGTGGGATGCTGGACTGGATCCTGCAACAGAAAAAGAACATTAATGGGAAAAGTGGTAAATTCCAATCAAGTCTGTGGTTTAGGGAATAGTACTGTACCAATGTAAATTTTAAGTAGACTCCACACCCAGCGTGGAGCCCAGTGTGGGGTTTGAACTCATGACCCTGAGATCATGACCTGAGATCAAGAGTTGGACACTTAACCAACTGAGGCACCCAGGTGCCCCTAAAATTCTTCATTTTGACACACGTACCTTTGTTCTGTAAGATGTTAACATTGGGGGAAATTGGGTGAAGGGGACACAGGAACTCTCTGCAGTATGATTGCAACTTTTCTCTAAGTCTAAAATTATTCCTAAATAAAAACTTCATTTTAAGAAGAGAAGGAGATGAGAAGAAGCAAAGAAGTCAGCCCGTGGATCTGGTCAGTGGTATAGAAGCTCTCTGAAAGTGTGAATATTGATGTCTTTTTTTTTTTTTAAGATTTTATTTATTTATTTGATAGCAGGAGAGAACAGACAGGGGGAGTGGCAGAGGGAGAGGGAGAAGCAGGCTCCCCGCAGAGCAAGGAGCCCGATGTGGGGCTTGATCCCAGGACCCTGGGATCACGACCTGAGCCGAAGGCAGATGCATAATGACTGAGCCACCTAGGTGCCCCATTAATGTCTTTTTCTGACTTTGTTTAGAATTCCTTCCAGAATGCTGGGGTAACTCGGGGCTTTCTGTTTCTGGCTCTATGATACTGAATCCAGAAAGACTTTTCTGTGGATAGTAAATTCATTCACGTTTTGGAGGTGTGGGGTAACACTTAGAGAAGGAGCCAGATGGACCACATTGAGCTTTCCATTCCCTCTTGGGCAGTCACCTATGAGGTGTCATTCACTTTCAAGGCTGGAAATGAACAAACAAAAAAGTCAGCCACACTCAAGAATATGAGGAAAAATACTAAAAGGTTTTTTTCTTCCCAAGTTTTATTACCTGATTTTGTATTTTCAAGAGAAATACCGGGTCCCCGCATTTTTAATCACAATTTTTTTAAAGATTTTAATTATTTATTTGAGAGAGAGAACACATGAGCAGGGAGAAGCAGACTTCCTGCTGAGCAGGGAGCCTGACGTGGGGTTTGATCCCAGGACCCCCAGATCATGACCTGAGCTGAAGGCAGACGCTTAACTGACTGAGCCACCCATGTGCCCCTAATCACAATTATTAAAAAGAAATATGAAATTCTTTAAATCTTAAAGCCTGATTTGACGCTAATTGAATAATGACTAACCCTATTTCTCCAAGACTCACCAAGCACCTTACTTCAGTCTAGGACATAAAGGATTTTTTTTTCAACTTCTTTTTAATATTTCTTTTTTTGAAAAATTTTTAATTAACATATAAAGTATTATTTGTTTCAGGGGTACAGGTCTGTGATTCATCAGTCTTACACAATTCACAGCGCTCACCATAGCAAATACCCTCCCCAATGTCCATCACCAGCCACCCCATCCCTCCCACCCCCCACCACTCCAGCAACCCTCAGTTTGTTTCCTGAGATTAAGAGTCTCTTATGGTTTGTCTCCCTCCCTGGTTTCGTCTTGTTTCATTTTTCCCTCCCTTCCCCTATGATCCTCTGTCTTGTTTCTCAAATTCATCATATCAGTGAGATCGTATGATACTTGTCTTTCTCTGATTGACTTATTTCACTTAGCATAATACCCTCTAGTTCCATCCACATCGTTGCAAATGGTAAGATTTCATTTTTTGATGGCTGCATAATATTCCATTGTGTGTGTGTGTGTGTGTGTGTGTGTGTGTGTGTGTGTGTGTGTACACCACATCTTCTTTATCCATTCATCTGTTGATGGACATCTAGGCTCTTTCCATAGTTTGGCTATTGTGGACATTGCTGCTATAAACATTGGGGTGCAGGTACCCCTTCGGATCACTACATTTGTATCTTTGGGGTAAATACCTAGTAGTGCAATTGCTGGGTCGTAGGGTAGCTCTATTTTCAACTTTTTGAGGAACCTCCATACTGTTTTCCAAAGTGGCTGCACCAGCTTGCATTCCCACCAACAGTGTAGGAGGGTTCCCCTTTCTCCGCATCCTCGCCAACATCTGTTGTTTCCTAACTTGTTAATTTTAGCCATTTTTTTAAAGATTTTATTTATTTGACAGAGGGAGCACAAGTAGGCAGAGGGGCAGGCAGAGGGAGAGGGAGAAGCAGGCTCCCTGCTGAGCAAAGTGCCTGATGCAGGGCTCGATCCCAGGACTCCGAGATCATGACCTGTGCCGAAGGCAGATGCTTAACTGACTGAGCCACCCATGTGCCCCAATTTTAGCCATTCTGACTGGTGTGAGGTGATGTCTCATTGAGGTTTTGATTTGTATTTCCCTGATGCCGAGTGATGTTGAGCACTTTTTCATGTGTCTGTTGGCCATTTGGATGTCTTCTTTGCAGAAATGTCTGTTCATGTCTTCTGCCCATTTCTTGATTGGATTATTTGTTCCTTGGGTGTTGAGTTTGATAAGTTCTTTATAGATTTTGGATACTAGCCCTTTATTTGATGTGTCATTTGCAAATATCTTCTCCCACTTTGTTGGTTGTCTTGGTTTTGTTGACTGTTTCCTTTGCGTGCAAGAGTGTTTTAAAAGCCTAAAAAAAAGGGCACCTGGGTGAGTCAGTCAGTTAAGCCTCTGACTCTTCATTTTGGCTCAGGTCATGATCTCAGGGTTGTGAGATCAAGCCCCATGTCAGGCTCTACACTCAGCGGGGAGTCTGCTTAAGATTTTCTCTCTCCCTCTCCCTCTGCCCCTCCCCCTGTGCACGTGCATGCTTTCTCTCTCAAATAAATAAATCTTTTTTTAGAAGTCTCAAAAAATGAGCTTGCAAAATTAATTCCTTTACATTGCAATAATAAATGCATGTACTATACTTGTTTAAGCATATTTTGCAAAGTCAAGCTATACCATAATCAGATCATAGTGTCAAAACTTATGACTCATTTTGTTAATGCCTGTTTTTTTCTTCTCTTGTCTAACTTGTAATCATTATAAGCTTAGCCATGGCCAATGATTAATTATTAACTGCTTTGATGGAGCACAGTGGAGCCTGAATGTGCTAACAAGTCCTTCTCAAACAAGCCATTGGAAGGGACCAAGAAGAACTGTCAAGTTTCCAGCCCTACTTGCCTTCCATCGGGTCAGTTTCTCTCCTGTAGTACATACTAAAATCACCTGTGCCCAGACACCATCTCAATCCAGAGATTCTAATTTCTGGGGATATGCAATAGGCTCTTGACCATAAATGACTTTGTGTGAAGCCTACAAGATCAAGATCACTACTCTATTTTACTGTGAGCGTGGTGAGGACTGAGCAGGAAAAATGGAGATCAACACTCAGAAAATTACATTCGAAAGGCCCTCCTTTGAACAGAGCAACAGTTCAATTAGTGGAATTTGGTTATAATGAGTATTTTGTGAGAAATCACGCAGGCTCTGAAGCATCAACAATCTCTTGCAACAAAGAAGGCTTGAAATGAATAGGGGAAGAGTAGAAAATTGTCACCTGAAAAAATGCACAACAATGGCCACCACTAGGGTGTTCAACCATCTTGGTTTGCCTGGGACTGTCCTGATTTGAGCACTGATAAGTCCTGCGTTCCGGGAGACCATCAGCCCCGGGCAAAGTAGGCTAGTTGGTTGCCCCACTACTACCTGTTTTATGGACATTGCAAGGATTTAGAAGGTGTTTGCTACCCAATGGTGCACAAGACAGCTGGTCACCTTGTGCTTATCCCTGGCACAAAAAGCCAGGTACTGTGATGCTGACAGTAGCTGCTGCAAGAACATGGCCCCAGAGGAGAAAAATATGTGTATGGAATGAGCTGGTATATTGGACACACAACAACCAAGTCAACAAAGCAGTGCTAATGTTAACGATATAGCAAGATAGGAAATAGCTTTATTTTAAGGACGGCTCCTTCCCTCCCCCACTTCTGGGTTGTGAGTTTGAGCCCCACATTGGGTGTATAAAGAATGCTCCTTTGAAGCATTCACCAACAAGGCATTTAATCTGTATACTGAAGCCAGGAGGCTTCTGGCCTGACTTTCCATCCATTTTTTCAGAAGGGGCCATAGTTAATGTTTGACTGTTCTTTATAGCAATTTCTGGCTAACCAAGTTGACACTTTCCTTCCTCTTCAGGCAGTGGAGACGTAAGAGATTGAATTAATTTCATGGCGTTCATTGCAGGGGCTGCATAGATGCTGTCAGTAGGCTTTTAAAAAGTTTCTTAAAAGTCATACGTGCTCATTATAAAAATTCAAGCAATACAGAATGTAAAAAGTAGAAAGCAGAAGCCATAGCTCACCCTCAAGCTACCCTCAGGTTTGGTGGACATATATTAATGTATGTATTTCTTTAATGAAAGGAGTTATATGTAGTAAACATAGCCTAATTTTTTCACTCAATGTATCATGGCCAACTTCCTATGGCAATAATACAGAACTAGCTCATCCTTTTTTTTTTTTTTTTAAAGATGTATTTATTTAGGGGCACCTGGGTGGCTCAGTTGTTAAGGATCTGCCTTCGGCTCCGGTCATGATCCCAGGGTCCTGGGATTGAGCCCCGCATCGGGCTCCCTGCTCGGCGGGAAGCCTGCTTCTCCCTCTCCCACTCCCCCTGCTTGTGTTCCTTCTTGCTGTGTCTCTCTCTGTCAAATAAATAAAATCCTAAAAAAAAAATTTATTTATTTATTTGACAGAGAGAGCAAGCAGTGGGAGGGGCAAAGGGAGAAGGAGACAAGGCACACTCCTCACTGAGCAGGGAGCCCGACTCAGGGCTGGATCCCAGGACCCCGAGATCATGACCTGAGCCAAAATCAGGAGTCAGACGCTTAACCGACTGAGCCACCCAGGTGCCCCCTTGCTCATCCTTTTTGACGACTGCATAATTTTCCAATATCTGGGTATACCTGACCAATTCCCTACTGATGGAGACATAAGCCACGTAACATTTTTGCTCTTTATCAGCAATGCTACAATAAATGCCTCTTTTTTTTCACATCTGTCCCATTATTTCCTCTGTATAAATTCTTAAAAGTGGAATTGCTGAATGAAAGGTGTTCAGTTAGGTCTGGATTGTGAGAGATACATAAACCTGAATTCATTCTGTGGGGTTCATTTTGAGACTACATTAAAACTTCTTAACGAGGCCAAAAGAAAATATGATTGGAAGTCAACATGATGTAGTAGAAAAGTAGCAGACTGGGAGCCAAAATTCCTTGGTTTCGGTCCTGATTCACCCCCAACCTAACTGTCTGACCTCTGACAATTCCCTGAAGCTTTCTGACTCTCTGACTCTTGTCTCCCACTGTATCTTTGTCTCATGCATCTTCCAAATAGTTGACAGAGTCATTTTGTACAATGTATGACCCCCCTGCTTAAATCCATTAGGAATTCACCATTGCCTTCAGGCTGCAGCTGGATTCCTTTCTAGCGCCCTAGCAGCCTGCCTTTCTATAGCTTTCTCTCCTTCCACATGCCCTGCCGGGACCTTTGATCCCACTGCCAACATCTCCTTGTATTATTTTCAAGGCTTAGAGTTTCACATGCCTCCGGGCTTTGGTTGAGATTGTTCCCTCCTTCTAGAATACCTGGTTTCCACTTCTCTGACCTGTTAACGCCTACTCATTCTTCAATAAATAGCCTGGGCTTCTTGCCTCCTCAGAAGCATTTCCCGATGCCTCCAAATTGAATGGATATCTCCCCTTTTGGCTTTTGTGGACATAACGTATTACCCTATGTGTCCTCTGTAATGTAGCACTAATCATACTGCATTATAATGGCTGACTGTTTTGTCTGGTTCACATCCCTCTTTGGGGGGCAGAAACCATGACCTGTTCATCTTTGAGTCCCCAGTATCTATCACAGTGTCTGACACAAGTAGGTGTCTGCTAAATCCTTGTGGAATAAAACAAGTGATCTGACAAATAAGTGATTAGATTCAGTGATACAAAATTCTGTGGTTTTATGAGAATTGAAAGTTGAAAGGCGCCCCAGAGTAACCACTAAAGGAATAACTCAAAATAAGAGTGATGGGACGCTTGGGTGGCTCAGAGATGCGTCTAACCACAAAAGTAGGAGAGAAGAGTAGAATGAGTTGTGTTTTCATTCTAGCATGCCTTTGGAACCTCTTCAAGTTCTTTACCTGGTGGCCTCCACTCTATTCCATTCTAAGGTATCATCGTGCACAGGTGCACCGTAGTGGTGGTTTTGATGCAGAAAAGAAATCACAGGAGCATCAGTAGGAAACAGCCTAAGGGAGGAGGCACCATCATTTTTAGGTGGGGTGGTGGGGGATGCTCGAGAGCCCGTTCTCAACATCAGCATCTCTGATCTCCAGACTTTCGTTCTCTTCTTCTCCTTAGGTCTCTGTTCCCTCGGTTACTCTCTCTCTCTCTCGCCACACCTCACTTCTTCTTAGTTCTGGTCTTGATGCCACCAACCTTCCATTTTCTGCATTGAATTAGTACCTTTTCTACTTTAATTCCTGTCCCACTCTCAGATGGACAGTACCACCTTCTGGTGTGACTGGAAGTCCTAATTTAAATGATTGCTTTAAAATTCCCCTATCCTTCTCCAACTTCTAAGGAAGTGGACTCCCAAGAAGAATTCGCTGAGGGGGTTGAGGATTCTCTGAGTGGGCTGCAAATAGGAAAAGTCCCGAGTGGACTAAACAGCCCCATCTAAGACAAAGAACCTGCAAAGTACAGGTGCAGGGGGTTGGGGCAGGTGCTTGGGACCCTGGAGCCAGCTTGGCCAGCGAGGGCTCAGGGGAGAAATAAAGAGGAGATTCAGGAAAACGTCAAGGGTGTATAAGGAGAAGAGATGCAAAGCAAGAGAACATTTAGAAATTTTGCTCTGGGATGAGTCAGATAACCATCTCCTCCTAAAGCTTCAATTAAAGAAAAAATACATTACTTACTGTTGGAGTTGGGTTTGTTGTCTTTGTTTTTTATTTTCGTTTTTGATGTTATTATGTGCCAAAACCAGCCTGAAGGTGGTCAAATGTAGAAGCAAGGGTGGACCACCCTGAGATTAGGCAGTGAGTTTGACCCTTCAGCGAATCAGCTTAACACACCAACGACCACTGGCTGAGCATTTACCAGCTCTGCCTGGTTATAGGGTTTCCAAAATGAATGAGACACTGTGCCTGCCCTCAAGGAATTTATGGACCGGTGACAGAGACAGACACATTAATACATAATGATATAATATGTTAAGTGCCTCATAAGAAGGAAGATCTGGGTACATTGGGAACTCAGAGACTTCTGGCCCAGCCTGGGGAGCCCAGGAGGGCATGCAGACCAATGACCCCTGTGCTCAGGTGACCGGATGAGGAAGGAAATGAGCAAAGTCACAGAAGTGCAAAGCAGCGTAGTGCTTCCTGGAAACTAAAAGCAGTTCATTGTCAACAGAACATACCTTGCATGGGTTCTAGTCTTACCCTCCCTTCCCTCCTTCCTCCTCACACTCACCTATGAGGATTCATTCCATGCCCTTTGTGTCCAAAGCGTGCTGCTAGGAGCCAGGAATAAAACAGGGGAGAAACAAACCTACCCATTGCCCTCATGGAGCTAATCATACAAACGGAAATATAATTTCCACCTGTGTTAAGTGCTCTGCAGGAGAAGTCCAGGTAGGGGTTGCGAGATAACAATGTCCAGTTAACTCCGACTTTCAGACAAACAATCATTTTTTTTTAAGTACAAGTATATCCCATGCCACATTTGGGACATACTTATACTAAAACATTCATTTGTCTGAAGTTACAGTTAACAGGGACGGCATTCCCTATTTTCGTTGGCTAAACGTGGCCTCCATCAGCCCAAGATACTATGAGATCACCTGGTGGAAGGCCGGGTCTGGGGCAGAGCGGGGGAGGTGGTCGGAGACTATGTGAGTGAAATCCGTAGAACAGAAGCCTCTTCCTGGGAGAGGAGTCTGGGAAGGGAACAGCAGGAATGCGAGCAGCAAGCAGCCTGGACAGAGAGAGCATTTGAGAGAAGCCAGCCCCCCCGCCGCCCCTCCCCCGGGGTTGAGGACAGAGATTTAATTCACTGGGACATGGAGAGAGGAGAAGCAATTGAAAAATGAATAAATCACGTTTTTAAGGAGGGTGCTATAAACGTCAGGTACAGTGACTCAGGTTATTGATTCTAGAAGATTAGTCAAGGGGGGGCTGTACGCCGGACTCACTCAGCCTTCTGTTGCCAGATGCCAAATAACTCAGATGCGGAGGCTGGGAAGTGGGCCGCCCAGGATTCTGAAACCATGCAGAGTCATCCGTCAGGGCGTGGGACTTGGCCCGTAAACACGCATGCACAGACAGTTTCAAAAACTGGAAAGGGTTCTGGGAGGTCAGTTTGTTTCTGCCTGAGTATAAAGTGCAGCCTTAAACGATCTGAGAGACACCACTGGGAAACCTTTCAGTAAACGATGCAAGTTTTCTTGGCCGTATGTCTGGAAGGCCGCAGTGAAGAGGATGAGTGAGCGGGACCCCTGGGTGGCTCAGTCGGTTGAGCGTCTGCCTTTGGCTCGGGTCATGATCCCAGGGTCCTGGGATCGAGCCCCACATCGGGCTCCCTGCTCAGCGGGGAGCCTGCTTCTCCCTCTGCAGCTCCCCCTGCTTGTGCTCTCCCTCTCTGTGTCTCTGACAAATAAATAAGTAAAATCTTAAAAAAAAAAAAAAATAGAGGATGAGTGAGCGTCCTGGACCCAACCTGCTGCTGAAACCATAGGGTGGCAAGTGCTGAAACCCCAGTAACTATGTATCCGGCCAATTGCCTGGAGCAGTGGTTCTCAACCAGGGACGATTTGGCCCCAGGGGACATTTGGCAACGTCTGGAGACATTCTTTTTTTTTTTTTTTTTTTAGAGAGAGATAGAGAGAGAGAGAGGGAGAGGGGGGGGGGGGCAGGGGGGGGGAGGGGGGGAGAGAGAGAGAGAGAGAGAGAGAGAGAGAGAGAGAGAGAGAGAGACACTCCCAGACTCCCCATTGGGTGCGGAGCCCACTTGGGGCTCAATCTCAAAACCCTGAAATCATGACCTGAGCCGAAACCAAGAGTCCAAGGATTCACCAACTGCGCCACCCAGGCGCCCCTGGAGATATCCTTAATTGTCACAACTGGGGTTGAGGGCATATGCTGCTGGTATAGAAGCAAGGGACACTGTTAAACCTGCGATGCGCAGGTCAGCCCCCCTCCTCCCCAACAAAGATTTATTTGGCCCCAAATGTCAATGGTGCTGAGGGCGAGAAATCCTAGTGTGGATGCACCAACGTGGGGAGGAGAGGAAATGTCATTCTAAATCCAATGACAGGAACGAGGTCCTGTGCCTCCTTCTAATAGTATCATGGATGGAAGGGTCTTTGAAATACTCTTAAAGGCCTCTGTTGAGCCACTGTTACGGCAGAAGTAGCCAGGTTCTAACACGAAGGCTGAAGAAGCCAGGGCAGGAGGATGTGGGGGGCGGAGGGGGCATAAAAGGGAGCTTCTCTTTACACGCCTGCCGTGGCCTGCCTCATCACTGAACCACTGAACAGCCTGACCTTGGCTTTCACACAACCTTTTCTGGTACATCTTCGTTGTAGCCTTAAAAGAGATCACCGTAACTTCTCACCTCAAATAGCCCCGAAAAGATGCCACTTTGGGAGAATGTATGTGGGGAAAGCTACCCCCATGCCTCACTCTCCCCCCTACCCCACACCCTCTCCTCAACCCCCCACTCCAGCTGCAGCAAGTGGGTCTTCCACATGGGGGGATGCCCCAGCATCATGGAGCAAACTTGGGGTTCTTTCTGTGTGTGCTTTTTTTTTTAAATTTCAGGTGCAAGACTAGCACAGAGAAAACCTAACACTCCTGTATCTACTGTCCAGATTTGGCTACTGCAAAGGTCTTTACTTCACATCCATTATAAAAAAAAACAAAAACAAAACAACCTTAAAAATTCATCTGCAGATCCCTCTTTTTTTTTCTCAAAGATTTTTATTTGAGAGAGAGAGAGCGCGCGCACATGAGCCGGGGGAGGGGCAGAGAGAGAGGGAGAGGGATAAGCAGACTCCTTGCTGAGCAGGGAACCCAATGTGGGACTCGATCCCAGGACCCTGGGATCATGACCTGAGCCGAAGGCAGACGCTTAACCAACTGAGCCACCCAGGCGCCCCTGAAGATCCCTCTTTAGTCCCCTTCCTTTCTAAAATTGACTCCTGTATGCTTCTTATCCACATGCTTATGTTTTTACTGTATGATGTATATATCCATAAACGATATGGGATATCACACTGTACATATCTTTTTGCCACTAAACATTACGTTTTTAGGACTTAAACGCACATCGATACATGTAGACCAATTCTTTTTTTTTTTTTTTTGAACTGCTCAGAGTATTTATAGTATGTGAATATACCACAGATTCTTCACCCAATGTCCTATTGGTAATATCTGGGTGGTTTTTCGATTTTTCACTATTAGCGAACACTGCTCTCATGGTCATCCTGGGATGTATCTTTTTGGGCCCAGGAGTGAGAGTTGAGGCAGGGTATTTATCTAGAAGTGGAAGGGCTAAGCAGAGAGTATGCACATCTTCAGTTTTAGTAAACACTGTCAAATTGTTATCCAGCTGTGATTGTACAAATTTACATCCCTCCCAGCAGGGTTCGAGTAGCTGTCTTTTTTAATATCCACCCGAACAACCATCAGCTCTCAAGGTTATTAAAAGTTTGCCAGTCTGACATTTGTTATTTTATTGTTGCATTTTCCTTATTACCAGTGAGGTTAAACATCCTTTTATATGTTGATTGGATATCTGAATTTCCTCTTCAGGGAATCCTCAGTTCATATCATTTTGCCGTTTTTTTTTTCCCTACTATGTTGTTATTTTCAGGGCATTCTTATGTTTGGTTCCTGATCATAGGTATATTTGTGTGTGATAAATATCTTCTCTCAGTCTGGCCTTTTTTTTTTTAACATTTGAGAGACAATTGTACTGTGCATGCAGTTGTTAAGAAATAATAGAGAGGGGGCACCTGGGTGGCTCAGTCGTTAAGCGTCTGCCTTCGGCTCAGGTCATGATCCCAGGGTCCTGGGATCGAGCCCTGCATCAGGCTCCCTGCCCAGCGGGAAGCGTGCTTCTCCCTCTCCCACTCCCCCTGCTTGTGCTCTCTCTCTCGCTGTGTCTCTCTCTGTCAAATAAATAAATAAAATCTTAAAAAAAAAATTTTAAAAAAAGAAATAATAGAGAGATCTCTATATCTTTAACCCATTTTCACCCAGTGGTAGAATTTTGCATAACTACGGTAAAATATCAAAAGGAGAAGATTGACATTTATCCAATATGTTGATATTATTCAGAATTCCCCAGATTTACAAGTACTCTGTATATGTGTTAGTGTGTGTGTATTAAAACTATACAATTTTTTTGAGATTTATTTATTTGACAGAGAGCACATGCACGTGTGGGGTGGGAAGGCAGAGGGGAGAATCCTCAAGCAGACTCCATGCTGAATGCGGAGCCCCACACAGGGCTTGATCTCATGACCCATGAGGTCATGACCTGAGCCAAAACCAAGAGTCAGTCGTTAAACTGAGCCACCCAGGTGCCCCAATTTTTCTTCTATTGTTTTGATGTTTTGGTTTTACTGATTCTGCTCTTATTTTTATTATTTCCTTCCTTCTGCCTTCTTTGGGTTTATTTTGATACTCTTTTTTATTTCCTTGAGATAGGAACTTAGATGACTGATCTGAGAACTTTCTCTTTTCTAGCATATTTAGTGCTATAAATTTCCCTCTCTCTACTGTCTTAGCTGCATTCCATATATGTTGATATATTGTATTTTAATTTTCATTTGGTTTTTTTTTAATTTCCTTTGAGATTTCTTTTTTGAACCAAGGATTATTTAGAAGCATATTGTTTAATTTCCAAGTGTTGAGAGATTTTTCTGTTACATTTCTGTTGATTCTATTATGTTCAGAGAACATAACTTGTATGATTTCAGTTGTATTAAATTTGTTAAATTTGGCTTTGGGGCCAGGATGTGGTCTATCTTGATTAATGTTCCCTGGGCACTTGGGGGAAAAGAGCATTCTACTGTTGTTGGGTGGAGTGTTCCAGAAATATCAGTTACATTGAGTTAGTTGATAGAGCTCTTCACTTTTTCTATGTCTTTGCTGATTTTCTGTCTAGTAGTCCCATCAGTGGGTGGGACTGACAGTGAAGTGTTGAAGTCCCCTACTATAACTGTGGATCTGTCCATCCTTTACACTTTGTCAGTCCACTTCATATATCTTGAGGCTTTATTGTTTGGTGCATAAACAGGATTGCTGTATCTTCTTGAAGGACTGACCGACCCTTTTATAATTATATAATGTCCCTCTTGTAATTTTCTGTGCTCTTAAGTCTACTTTATCTGATATTAGTATAGCCACTCCTTCTGTGTTTCGATTAATATTTGTATATTTTTTCTGTCATCTTACTTTCAATCCGCCTATGCTGTTATATTTTAAGTGAGTTTTTGTAGATAATATATTGCTGGATCGTGTTTTTCTATTCACTCTGCCAATTTTGGGGGGCTTTTTTGTTGATATATTTCGACCATTTACATTTAAGATAATCATTGATGTGTTAGGGCTTAAGTGTGAACCCAACTCTGCTAGGAAGCATTACTGCTCTGCACTCACAGTTAAAAACAAACAAACATCAGTTTCACTTAAGAATGTTCTTGATGGGTGGCTCAGTCAGTTAAGCATCTGACTTCAGCTCGGGTCATGATCTCGGGGTCCTAGGATCGAGCCCCGCATCAGGCTCCCTGCTCAGTGGGGAGTCTGCTTCTCCCTCTGCACCTCTGTCCCTGCTCAGGCTCTCTCTGACAAAATAGCCACCAAGGCGCCCCCCCCACCTTTTTTTTTTTTTTTTTTTTAACTCTTGAGCCTTGAGTATATGTCTTTTAAATATTCTGGAAAATGGGATGGGAAGTACATGTAAAGCACTTTTGTGTATACTGAAGGAAAAACACTGCAATTGTTTGAACAGAACTAGCTGCTTTTTTTTTTGTATAGAGTGCCATTTTTACTTAAAAGAGTAACTGACAATTTTGAAGGCTTGGGTGTTTGCCAGACAGTTTCTCAAAAGTGAATGAAGTGAACCTGTCACTTCAAGGAAAACAATTGAGAGTATTTGTTGCTAGTGATAACACTTGAGCTTTCAATAAACGATGAGGGTTTTGGAAAACTTGAATCTGTTGCCATGAGCTTGACAGCTCCCCAGTACATGACTTCTCAGACGAGATGGGTAGTAATGTGAACTAATGTGATTTTTCTGACAAAATGTGTCAACATTTAGAGATTAGCATAACTCAGTGATTCTAAATGACCACCGTATGATATTATAAAATTATGCCTGGTTAAAAGATCTCTTCAAAGAGTAAGATAGACTAATGGATTTTCATGTAACAGAGTGTAAGAAGTTCATTGATATAGTTTCAGAATCCACATTGCAACTGACTTTGAAGATACTACTTTTTGAGTTTTGGTCTAGTAGAAAATAATAATATCCACAATAATCTGGAAAGGTTATTAAAACTACAATAGCCAAGGGGCGCCTGGGTGGCTCAGTCGGTTAAACGTCTGCCTTCGGCTCAGGTCATGATCCCAGGGTCCTGGGATCGAGCCCCCCCCATCGGGCTCCCTGCTCAGCAGGAAGCCTGCTTCTCCCTCTTCCTCTGCCCGCCTGTCTGCCTATTTGTGATCTCTCTCTCTGTCAAATAAATAAATAAAATCTTTAATAAATAAATAAATAAAACTACAATAGCCAAATGATGGAAACAGCCTAAGTGTCCACTTACTGATGAATGGATAAAGAAGGTGAAGTGTATATTTGTACAATGGAATATCACTCAGCCATCAAAAAGAATGAAATCTTGCCATTGGCAACGTCACTGATGGAACTAGAGAGTACCATGCTAAGTGAAATAAGCCAGTCGGAGAAAGGCAAATATTATATGATTTCACTCATGTATGGAATTTAAGAAACAAAACAAATGAACAAATGGTTAAAGAGAGAGAGAGAGAGACAAACCAAGAAGCAAACTCTAACTATAGAGAACACCCTGATGTTGACCAGAGGGCAGGTGGGTGGTGGTGGTGGGGAATGGGTGAAACAGGTGATGGGGATTAAGGAGCGCACTTGTTGTGAGGAGCACCGGGTGATGGATGGAAGTGTGAATCACTATATTGTACATATGTGAACTAATATTACACTGTGTGTTACCTAACTGGATTTAAATAAAAACCTCTTTTAAGAGACTATTAAATTACTTCTCTTTGCTAACATATCCGTGTAAGACTGGATTTTCTTTATGTGCTCCAATCAAAACAATATAACAAAACAGACAATGTAGAAGCAGATATGAAAATATAGCCAGACTTTAGGGAGATTTGCAAAAATGCAAAACAGTGCCATTCATTGAGGTTTTTTTTTGTTTTGGAAAACAGAGGTGTTTTTTTTTTTAATTAAAAATGTTATTTATGTTAACATGTAATGATTTTGTAGCAATTATTTTTAAATGAATTAATAAATCTTTCTAAAAGTTCTCAGTTTTAGTTTATTTATATAATAAATATTGATAGATGTATAAACAAAAGCTCTTTGGGTCCTCAATAATTATTTTAAAAGGTTGAGAACTATTGATGTATGGCCTGAAACAGGAATATAATTTTATTTTATTTTTTCTCACGTAAATAACTAGTTCCCCAGTACTGGGGAATAGTCTACCCTGTCTCTACTGATTTATAATGTTACCTCCTGCCTTTAGCACATTTCCATATGCATGCATACCTAGACTCTTCTTTGTTATGTTTTTCTATTTGTCCGTCTATATGTCAGTTCCATAGTATCTTATCTACTGTTGCATAGTATTATCTTGCTATGGGGGGGAGAATTAACCATTTATGATACAAGTCTTCCCACCCATGACCATGGTACATATTTCATCTATTTGGGTCTTCTCTTTATGTACTCCAATAAACTTTCATCACTTTCTCCCTGAAGATTTCACATATTTTGTTAAGTTTATTCCTGCAAGAACTTTGTAGTTTTATTTGCTGTTGTGATTTTTTAATTGAAATTTTTAATTAATTGTTATGGGAGTATAGGAATCTTACGGATTTTGGGGGGTATTAATCTTATAACCAGCAACTTCACTAAACTCTTAATATAGATGCTCCTGAATTTTCTTTGTGGATAATCACACAATCTGCAAATTAACAGTATTTTGTTTCTTTCTGTTTCTTACACTTTTTCCCCCTCATCCTATTGCACTAGCTTAGTATTCAAGTGTAATGTGTTTTTTTCTTTTAAGATTTTATTTATTTATTTGACAGAGGGAGACACAGCGAGAGAGGGAACACAAACAGGGAGAGCGGGAGAGGGAGAAGCATGCTTCTCACGGAGCAGGGAGCCCGATGCGGGGCTCTATCCCAGGACCCTGGGATCATGACTTGAGCCAAAGGCAGTCGCTTAACGACTGAGCCACCCAGGCGCCCCCAAGTGTAATGTTAATAGTGGTGATGTTGCACTTCAGCAAATGCCATGACTTTCTGAATCTGAATTCCTGATGATGAAGAAGGGTGTCTGTTATAGGGTTGTTCAGGTGTGCTGTTAAGGTGGTATTGCATGGTGGAAGAGGTAGTCTAGCATGGTGGTTAAAAGCGTGGCTTTGGGAGTCACATGATCTGAGTTCGCATCATAGTAGTGTCTTGTTCCAACTCTGGAATCTTGGCAATCATTTGATTTCTTACAGCCTTGGTTACTCCACTTGTAAAAACAGAATAAAAATAGGGGTGCCTGGATGGCCCAGTCGGTTAAGTGTCTGACTCTTGGTTTCGGCTCAGGTCATGAACTCATGGGTGGTGGGATCTGAGTCCTGTGTCGGGCTTGGAGCTCAGCGGGGAGTCTGCTTGAAGATTCTCTCCCTCTGCCCCTCCCTCGATTCATGCTTGTTTTCTCTCTCTCAAATGAATAAATAAATCCTTAAAAAAAAACAATAAAAATAGAAACTTATGATGTTTTTGTGAAGATGTAAAATAAACATTAGTTTTTATTTTGAGCCCCTCTACCTTGGAGAGGACAATTAGTGTGTTACTGAGTTCCCACTTGGGCAGTGGTGGATTTTGTTAAGATAACCGAGTGAATTTTACTGCTCTTTCCCTCAGGTCAACCATGCAATTATCTCTTCAATCTTATGTTCAAGTTCAAGGTAGTATATGTGTCTTTTCTATAAATATTAATCTCTTTGTGGAGATCCCTTGAAAGGAAGCAAAATATTGGGATAAAGCAAACTTAAAATACTTTTTCCTAAACACAAACCACTTGACAAGTCAGCATCAACCCGAAAGACTGAATTTGGAAATTCATTTGGCGTTTTGGAAAGGCCCTTTGGCAATAATTAATAATATTTTATTTTATTATTATTTTTTATATATATTCTTTTTTTAAAAGATTATTTATTTATTTATTTATTTTGAGAGAGAGAGAATGAGAGATAGAGAGCATGAGAGGGAAGAGGGTCAGAGGGAGAAGCAGACTCCCTGCCGAGCAGGGAGCCCGATGCGGGACTCGATCCAGGGACTCCAGGATCATGACCTGACCCGAAGGCAGTCGCTCAACCAACTGAGCTACCCAGGCGCCCCATAGTTAATAATATTTTAAATGAACCTCTCCTTCGCCCCAGGAATTTCCTTTTTAGGGACCTGTGTCTACACACCTTTGCACAAATGCATGAAGCTCTCTATAATGGAATTTTCATTATGGCATTGTATCTAGTAATGAAAATGTGGAAACAATCTGATGTCCATCAATAGGGAAGTGATCAAACTTTGGTAGAGCTTTATTTTTTTAAAAAACTTTTTTTTAAGATTTTATTTATTTATTTGAGAAAGAGAGAGCACAGAGGGAAAGGGAGAGGGAGAAGCAGACTCCCTGCTGAGTGGAGAGCCCGACTCTGGGCCCTTTCCCAGGACCCTGAGACCATGACATGAGCCGAAGGCAGACACTCAACTGGCTGAGCCACCCAGGTGCCTCAAACTTTTTAAGATTTTTTTAAAAGATTTTATTTATTTGAGAGAGAGAGAGAATGAGAGAGAGAGCACGAGAGGGAAGAGGGTCAGAGGGAGAAGCAGACTCCCCGCTGAGCAGGGAGCCCGATGTGGGACTCGATCCCGGGACTCCAGGATCATGACCTGAGCCGAAGGCAGTTGCTTAACCAACTGAGCCACCCAGGCACCCAGACTTTTTAAGATTTTATCCATTAGTTTTTTTGAGAGAGTGAGCAAGAGAGAGCACAAGCTGGGGGAGGGGCAGAGGGAGAGGGAGAAGCAGGCTTCCCGCTGAGCAGAGAGTCCAATGTGGGACTCGATCCTAGGACCCCGGGATGACCTGAGCTGAAGGCAGACGCTTAACCGACTGAGCCACCCAGGCGCCCTGGTAGAGCTTTAGAGCAAAATACTATGTAGGTATATGGAAAAGACTGCAGTAGATCTATTCTGAAAATCAAGGAAAAGATCTTCAAGACATGTCAATTAGGTAAACAAAACAAAACAAAAAAACCAAGTTGCAGAATATGTGGCGTATGTTCCCATTTCTGTAAAAAACACACCCTAGAGCCCGGCACGTGTGCATATATATATGCCTGCCCAACTATCACCAGTGGTTGGTTACCTCCAGGAGACGCATGGGCCCGGAGGAGAGATGTCAAGGGAACGCTCTTCTTTCCTTTTTTAGTATACTTCTAGATTGTTCAAATATTCTACAATGAGAATTAATTCACATATCGCTTGTGTAATTCCAAAACATTGCTGGGACCCTGAACCAGACCCGGAAAAACAGAGATGTTTCCTTGCAGGATAGAGTCCACTGCCATTGATATTGGCAAGATGCCCCCAGCTCCGCAGCCTGCCCCAAATAGCATAGTGACCTTGAGTAGGAACCAGCCTTGAGAGAAAGGGAAAAAAGGCCAGGTCCTACTCAGAGGGACCGCCCAGAGGCATGGAGTGATGCTGAGGCCACATCTTCTCTATCTCTAAGGGAAAAATTCTCTGCCCAACACATGGACTGAACTGGATGCCTTGATGTCAATACTAAAAACACGAACCCATGAGGTGAGCAGAGATGCTGTTCCTGATGCCTAGGGTTGGAAGTAGGGAGTGAGAAGATGTCTTGGTGGCCACCAGAACTATCCACTGGGTGGCTTTGAGCCCTGTCACCCTCTGTGGGGCAGCCCCCTTTGGAGGAGCAGCCTGGGGGCCGAGGGCTGACCCTGGAAGAAGCTAGTTGCTTTCTACGAAGAGCAGCATGGTGCTGAGTCAAGCTCACATTTCAAGGGCACCTGTGGAAGCAGCCATGACTCACTGCCCCCTCCAGTTTCACACCTGGAGGAGGATATCACTGACAGGGAAGTCACCAAAGAGAGGTGATTTCCGGGGGCTGGGATGTAGGAGTGTCCTATATTTAAAACAAAAAGCCAAGAAACAAAAAAGGTTCTACAGGATTTTGAAATAGCATTTACTGCCTGTGTTCCTAGCTACAAAATTAATCCATGTGCATGATAATAATTGTAGTTTCAGTTATTTTATTGGACATTTATCCTATGTCAGACACTGTGCTTTAAACTTTACATACATTATCTCGTTTGGTTTTTATAACAATCTGACAACAGAAGTCCTAATATTATGTCCATTTTACAGACATGAAAACTGAGAAAAAAATTATAAAACATACAGAAGAGTATCACTCACAATTCCACCTTCCTAAGGTAACCAACATCCTGATGCATGTTTTTTCAGTAATTTTTCCATATATTTTTTCCCATGCAACTAATAATAAGCAACTGTTCAATTTTACATATCCCATCTTTTTTTTACTTGGCACTACATATTGCAACCATATTCCCAACTCATTTATTCTTCAATAACTTCATTTTTTAAAAAGATGTTATTTATTTATTTGACAGAGAGAGACACAGCGAAAGAGGGAACACAAGCAGGGGGAGTGGGAGAGGGGAGAAGCAGGCTTCCCACTGAGCAGAGAGCCCGATGTGGGGCTCGATCCCAGGACCCTGGGATCATGACCTGAGCCGAAGGTAGACGCTTAGCAACTGAGCCACCCTGAGGCGCCCCCAATAACTTGATTTTAACCAGCCCCTGCAGCTGAACATTTGACATTTCTAGTTTTTTACTGTTATAAAGAATGCTGTCATGATTATATATCTAGTGGGCTAAATTCCATGGATTATTCTTCCATGAAAAAACTTAGAAGGCTAAATTCTTTTTTCTATTGAGGTATACTTAACCTATAACCTACTATTAGTTTCAGGTGTACAACATAATGACCCAGAATTTGTATATATTGTGAAATGATCCTACCACACTAATCTAACGCTCATCACCACACAGTTATACATTTATTTATTTTTTTAAAAAGATTATTTATTTATTTGAGAGAGAGAGAATGAGAGAGAGAACACGAGAGGGGGGAGGGTCAGAGGGAGAAGCAGACTCCCTGCTGAGCAGGGAGCCCGATGTGGGGCTCGATCCCGGGACTCCAGGATCATGACCTGAGCCGAAGGCAGTCGCTTAACCAACTGAGCCACCCAGGCGCCCAGTTATACATTTTTTTAAATCATTGTCATGAGAGCTTTTAAGATCTAGTCTCTTAGCAACTTTCAAATGTACAATACGGTATTATTAACTATAGTCACCATGCTGTCCATCACATGTCCAGAACTTTATTTTTTTGAAGATTTATTTATTAGATGAAGAGAGAGTGGGGAGGAGGGGCAGAGGGAGAGAGAGTCTCAGGCAGACTCTGCGCTGAGCACGGAGCCCGACCTGGGGCTCCATCTCACGTCCCTGAGATCATGACCTGAGCCGAAATCAAGAGTCAGATGCTCAGGTGACTGCACCACCCAGGTGCAGGTATTTATTTTATACCTGGACCTTTGTACCTGTTGACCCCTTTCACCTGTTTTGGATAAATTAATTTAAAGAGAATACTGAGCATCCATGCTTTTCCTTCTATAGAAGACAGCTCGGCCTGGCTGTAAGTCAGACAAGCCTGGGTTTGACCCCAGCTCTCCACTACTCACCGACCATGCAACTTTAGACAGCTCATTTCCCTTCCTGGGCCTCCCTTCCCCATCTATAAAATAGACCAATGTATTATTTCCTTCTCGGAAGGCTTGCCCTGAAGATAACTGATGTAATTAAGGCTTATCTCTTTATTAGGCCTAGGAAATGACTCTCACCCTCTTCCTGCCTCCCGACCTCCAAAGGACAAGACCCAAACCATCCGTCAGGATCCAACTCCAGGGCGCCTGGGTGGCTCAGATGGTTAAGCATCTGCCTTCGGCTCAGGTCATGATCCCAGGGTCCTGGGATCGAGTCCTACATTGGGCTCCCTGCTCAGCGGGAGCCTGCTTCTCCCTCTGCTTTTCTCTCTCTCTCCCTCTGTCTCTCATGAATAAATAAATAAAATCTTAAAAAAAAAAAAAAGGATCCAGCTCCAAGGCCATCCCCTCCATGAAATCTTGAGTTAATCTTCCTGATTAGAATTATGTCCTTACCCCCTTTTTCTTTTCTTCTTTTTGATTTTAAATGGAAGCAAAATTCACAGAGTGTAAAATTAACCATTATACAGCATATCATTCGGGTACTTAGTACATTCACAATGTCTTGCAGCTGTCATCTCTACGTAGCTCCCAAACATTTTTGTCACCCCAGAAGGATGACAAAAGGATCACTTCCCATACACCCCCTCTCCCGGACTACTCTTTCTGTCTCTGTGGATTTGCCTATTCTGGATATTTCTGTTGAATGAAGTCGTTGAGCGTGTGGCCTTTTGTAGCTGGCTTCTTTCACCATCTTTACTACTCTGACATTGAAAATACTTGTTTTAGGGGCGCCTGGGTGGCTCAGTCGGTTCAGCGTGGCTCAGGTCAGGATCCCCGGGTCCCGAGATGGAGCCCAGCATCCGGCCGCTCTGCTCAGCGGGGAATCTGCTCCTCCCTCTTCCTCTGCCCCTCCCCCGGCTTGTGCTCTCTGCTCACTCTGAGAAATAAATAAATAAAATCTTAAAAAAAAAAAATACTTGTTCTACACTTGCTTTTCCTCTTTCCACCGGCTTCAGAGCTCCTCAGCCCCAGGACGTCCTCCTGTGTGCTTTCAACCCCGCCTCCCTAACCCCCGCCATCCAGCTTGGGGTCCTGCCCAAAGGAAGCCCGAACCCGCTTTGCTGAACTGCATGGGAAGTGCAGCCTGAGCAAGCCCCCCACCTCCGAGGCTGAAGAGTTCAGAGAAGACCCCAGACTATGACAAATCATTACTCACTGTGAACTGACTCAGAACAGCCCGGCTTTGTCCACACAGGCAGGATCCCTCCAGGCTGCTCTCCGGTAGACCCTTCCCCTTCCGGCAGTGGGACCGCGCATCCAGAGAAGAACTTGAGAGATCGCTAGAGATGACCCCTCCTGTGTGCAAAGCGGAGACCCCGTTTTAGGAAGAGCATCTCCTTTCCCGGCTTATGTTCTCTCTCTCATTGGCTCCCGACTGCCCTCGTGCTGGCAGCTGTGGGAAGAATGGATTGTGTGGGTTCAAGACTGGGGCCGCGGGGAGGCGCTTGCGAGGCTCAGTAGGTTAAGCATATGCCCTCTGTTCAGGTCATGATCCCAGAGTTCTGGGATCGAGCCCTGCATCCGGCTCCTTGCTTCTCCCTCTGCCTGCCGCTTCCCCTGCTTGTGCGCTCGATCTCTCTGTCAAATAAACAAAATCTTCCAAAAAGACTGGGACCACGGGCCTCTAGGCGTTGCTTGGCTGATGGGGGCCTGAAACGGTGTGAAGTGGATGGATTCAGGATACGCTTTAGGAGTCTAGTTAACAGACCTGCAGACGAGGAAGAGATAGGAACTCCACCTTGCCTCTTGCCAGTTCTAGCTCAAATCCTCGGCTGTCCTCCCTGTGTTCTCCTTTCCTCTTGCAGGGCTAACTCATTCTTGGAGTGTCAGATTAACGGTCACTTCCTCAGGGACACCTTTCTAACCCCTAAACTAGGTAAGGCCTTGATGCCTGCCCCCCCTGCCAAAACACATGTTTACGTTATTGTAATAGTCGACCCCCGTGATCGGTGAGGACAGAGAGTGGGTCCTAACTTGTTCACCTCTGTGTCTGCAGCGTTGGGCTCGGCGTCCAGCATGTACTAGGCACTCACTAAACTGTGCGTGCAAGAATGGCTGTTTGTCACATTCAGCCTGCTGGTGATTGCCAGGTGTTTGGGATGTGCGGGGCAGCAAGCGATCAGCCCTGTAGGCTGTAGGATGATGGTTGCACTACTCAGGGCTCTCAGGTTCAAGCAACACAGCTAATTCAACTGGCTTAAGCTAAAGAAAGAGGTTACTGGGGGCACCTGGGTGGCTCCGTCGTTTGTCCGACTCTCGATTTGGGCTCAGGTCATGATCTCGGGGTCTAGGGAATGAGTCCCGCTTGGGGCTCCTTGCCCAGCGGGGAGTCTGCTTGAGGATTTCTCTCCCTCCTTTTCTGTCCCTCCTCCTGCTTGTGCTCACTCTCTCTCTCCCTCTTTCTCAGATAAATAAATAAATAAATAAAATCCTTAAAAAAATAAAGAGGTTATTGGCTTATGAATAGACTGTGTTGACTTCAGGCATGGCTAGATCCAGGGGTTGAAAAACCACATCAGTTCAGTCATGGATCAGCAGGACTCAGTCTTCTCATCTTCTCTTTATTCTGCCTCTACCAGTGTTGGATTCATTCTAGGACAGGTGCTCTTCATGGTGACGTCTAGAGCTCCAAGCTTATGGGACCCATCAGCTAGCAGACCCAGCAGGGACAGAGTTTTCTTCTCCAAGAGTTTCACTGAAAGTCCTGGGACTGACTCTCATTGCTCCCACTGGGATAATTTGTCCATCTGAACCAATTATTGTGACGTGAGAGAGGGGACAAGGTGGCGGTAGAATATTTTGATTGGCCAGGTTCTGGGTCACGTGCCCAGTCCCCTAGAGGAAAATCAGGAAATGCATAGTAGCTGGGGCAAAAGAAAGATGACATTCAGAGGCCTGATTCTGACCTTGCCATCAGTTAGCAAATCTCCTGGCCATTCAGGTCCTTACACTCTTCATCTATGAAAGGGACTGTCCTACCCATTCGAATGCCAATTACTGCCAGCCCTGGGAAGACATTGCTCTCTTTTTCCATCCCACTTGCTTAATTTCTTCAGAAAAGGGTTTGGATGGTGTCTGAACCATTTCCACCTGATGCGACTTACAAGGAAATTACACATGTGTTTTATATCCATTCTGGTCATTTACGTAATTGGTTCTGAGACATTGTTTATCTCCCCCAGCTCCATCCCAAGTATAAACTGCCATTTCCAGCTATTTCACTGGAGGAAAATGGGGAAGGATGCTTGTTTCCTTCTCAGGAAAAGAGAAGGGAAGTAAACAAACATCCACCAGAAAAACAAAACCGAAGCCTAAAACCAATTTGCCAACTTCCGGACTGTCCATTTTAGGCACATTCAATTAGTCTCTCCACCTGCAAACCAGTAATTCTTGGGAGGTGGCCTAGTTAGTGCACAACTGAGGAAATAATTAGAAATCCAGAAAATCCATTATTTGAGAGGCCCATGCTGATGATTCAGAGACTATAAAAACTGGAAGACTGTTTTGCCCTTAACTGGGCTACATATGAGGATCCTTTTGGTTGTAGGTAATCGAAACCCATTCGATTTAGCCAAAAGGGGATATTGTTTAAGGATTCTGGGTTTGTATTAGGATTCCCCAGAGAAATGCAACAGGAGATATATCTCCTATCTATCTAGATATCTAGATATCTCTCTATGTATAAACATATACATATGGTTTATTACAAAAAGTTGGTTCATGCGATTATGGAGGCTGGGAATTCTCATGATCTGCCATCTGTTAACTGAAGACCCAGGAGAACCCGGGGTATAATTCAGTCTGAGTTCAGAGGAAGGCCTGAGAACCAGGGGAGCTGATGATGTAAACACCAGTTCTTAGGCAGGAAAAGGTGAGATGAGCTGTCTCAGCTCAGTCAGTGAAGTAGAGAAAAAAGGGGGGGGGCAATTTCCTCTTTTTTCCACCTTTTGCTCTGTTCAGGCCCTCAACGAATTGGAAGCGGCCCACCCACACCGGGGAAAGCAATCTACCATTGCCCCTTGAACTACACAGGTTTGATCTGTGCAGGTCCTCCTCTACAAGGATATTTTTCTTTTTTTTTTTAAGATTTTATTTATTTATTCATGAGAGACAGAGAGAGAGAGAGAGAGAGAGAGAGGCAGAGGGAGAAGCAGGCTCCCAAGGAGCAGGGAGCCTGATGCGGGACTCGATCCCAGGACCCTGGGATCATGACCTGAGCCGAAGGCAGACGCCTAACCATCTGAGCCACCCAGGCGCCCTACAAGGATATTTTTCAATAAATGCGGTACAGTCCTGCAAATGTATTTTCTCTTCCTTATGATTTTCTTAATGATACGTTCTTTCTTTCTAGCCTACTTTATGGTAAGAATACAGTATATGATACATATAATGTACAAAACACGGGTTGATTGACTTTTTGTTATTGGTCAGGTTTCTGGTCAACAGTAGGCTATTCCTAGTTAAGTTCTGGGGGAGTTGAAAGCTATACGTGTGTTGGACTATGCAGGGAGTGGGGGGTCATTGCCCCCTAAGCCCTGTGTTGTTTAAGAGTCAACTGTGTGGTGCTACTAATTAAATTTCCAATGCCAGTGAGATCTTGTTACCATCACCTCTTTTAAATAAACCTGAGATGGAATACCCCATAGCATAGCCCAGGTTAGGGGGCCAGAGTCCTGGGGTTTGAATCCCAGACCCAGGGATCGCTGGCTGTGTGACCTTAGGCAAATTACTTCACCTGCCTCTATGTCTTAGCTTTTTCATTTACCAAATAGGTATGATAATGGACCATGAAGTGTGTTAATATAAGCAAAATGTTCAGAATTCTGCCTGGCAATTAGTAAAGAATAAATAATAACTATTATCCTTACTGTAAAGTTTATTTCAATTATGGCTTGGATTATTTATCAGATATACGAAAGAAACATAGAAAGTGCTAGAAAGAAAAAAAAGTGCTAGAAAGAGATGTTTCGTGATTATGGAAAAATAGGGCTAAATAACCATTACTAAGATTGAATATATCATTGCCGTTGCCTTTGAGATTATTGTTTGACTTCTAGATGGAAATTCAGTTTACAAACTTAAAACCTTAAATAGGAGTTTCTTCTAAACAAACTCGTGCTAGCTATTCTGCTCATTTTACCTGGCAAGAAAGACCAATTGTTTTTTGTTTCTTTTCTTTCTTTCTTTCCTTTTTTTTTTTTTTTAACCAAGTTTATCAGCATAATAAGTTTGGAACCTAAAACCTTTGGTATCCTAGTTTATAAAAGACCAGTCAGAGAGTCGCTTTTCCTAAATGCCTAAAGGACCCCCTTTGGATAAGGGTTTGCAAACCTCTTCTTAAAGGGCTAATAGTAAACATTTGTGTCTTTGAAGCCATATGGTGTCTATCCCAACCACCCAGCTCTGTGTGAAAGCAGCCATAGACAATACATAAACAAATGGGCACATGGCTATGTTCCAATAAAGCTTTATTTATGGACACTGAAATTTGAATTTTGTATAATTTCCGCATGTCACGATCCATTGCTTTTCTTTTGATTTTTTTTCCCCCAACAATTTTAAAATGTATAAACACCATATTTAGCTCAGAGGCTGCACAAAAACAGCAGCAGGCTAGATTTAAAGCCCTTGGGCTGTAGTTTGTAGACCCTGCTTTAGGAGCTGGTGGTATAGGCATTCTGGATGAGGGCAAATGAAGGGAGACAGTAGGACTCCCCTTTGCCCCATAGCTCCGTTACTCCAGAGGCATTTTCAGCCCCTGCTGCTCATCTTCATACATTTCTTTTAAAAGGATATCGAGTGTTTGTGTGACTTTCTACAGGAAACTCCCGAACTGTTTAAGCAAAAAGAGGACCCACTAGGTTCTCTTCTCTAGGGGCAGTTGATCCAGACTTTACCTCCTTTATTTCTGCCTGTCTCTTGGTTCTTGACCTCCTTCCATGAAGGCTTTGCTCTCAGGGTCCGTGTGATGGCAGGTTCATGTCCAGCAGGAAACTGGACAAAGTTTCTCTTCCTCCGAGAGTTCACATAAAAGTTCTGGGCCGGATTCCTTGTGTTTTGTCATTGGGCCCCTTGCCCATGCGAACCGGCCCCAATGGCTGGGGAAATGGAATGCTCTGCCTGGGTGGGCTCCGCTCCACAATCCCCAAGACCAACTGGTGCCCGCATTGCTTCCCCGATGGAAATAGGGGTCCTATTACCAAAGGAAGGTGAATGACGCGGGGAGGAAAATCAACAGATGGCCACCCCATGTCAGAGACATCACACGATGACATTTATTTATTTTATTTTTTTAAAGATTTTATTTATTTATTTGAGAGAGAGAGAGAGAGCACATGAGAGGGGGGAGGGTCAGAGGGAGAAGCAGACTCCCCGCTGAGCAGGGAGCCCGATGCGGGACTCGATCCCGGGACTCCAGGATCATGACCTGAGCCGAAGGCAGTCGCTTAACCAACTGAGCCACCCAGGCGCCCACACGATGACATTTAGAGTCGCAATGCCCTGAACAAAATGAGCCCCCAACAGGGAATTGCCCTTCACACCCCCTCGTCTCGAGGGAACTGTTTGTCTACCCTTTAGCAAAATGCTCTTTGCAGGTTCCAGCTTCTCTTGGAGAGGACCTTCGGGATTGGCAAACCTGGAGCTACAGAAAGGTTTATTTTTCATTTTCCATGCCGTCGGATGGCCTAGACTCCTAGCACTCCGTTGATTGAACTTCTGTTTAGGGGAAGCAGTGACTTAAATAGCTAACAGCCTGGCTCAGCTACTCATCCCTCTCAGTCAAGGCAGAGTCCAACTCTGTAGCTGGGCTCAAAATAGCCCTTTCCTGACATGGGCTCTCCATGATTCATCCTGGAGTTTTCCAGGCTCACTGGTATTGTTGACAGTTTCTCCTGCTCTTCTCTACCCCAGAGTTTAGCTTTTCCTACCTTTTCCCAAATACCTTTCACTACTCCAGGGTTACCACAGGATACTCTTCATTCCCACACCGTTTTTCTTCCCCAGCTTTTGCCAGACCCAGATTTCAGCCCTCGGTTACTGGCACCCACTTTAAGAGACACCAAGCAGGGGGAAGGGGCACCTGGGTGGCTCAGTTGGTTAAGCGTCTGCCTTTGGCTCGGGTCATGGATCTCGGGGTCCTGGGATCGAGCCCCGTGTTGGGCTCCTTGCTCGGTGGGGAGCCTGCTTCTCCTTTTCTCTCTGCACCTCCTCCTGCTTGTGTTCTCTCTCTCTCACACACCCTCTCTCTCGAATAATTAAAATCTTAAAAAAAAAAAAAAGAGGCACCAGGCAGGTGTAGGGGAAGACAAAAAAATCTTTTTCCTCTACGCATGTTAGGGTCCTGGGCTGGGGCCCTGTAAATTAAACTGACAAAAGACGGATCATCAAGAGAGGAACGGACAGAAGTTGATGACCGTGTGCATTGTGCATACACACGGGAGAGCCCCCGTGATGAGTAACTCACGGTAGTGGTTAGAATTGGGGCTTATACAGCCTCTTAACAAAAGCACAATAAATTTTTTTTAAAGATTTTATTTATTTATTTGAGAGAGAATGAGAGAGAGAGAGAGAGAGAGCACATGAGAGGAGGGAGGGTCAGAGGGAGAAGCAGACTCCCTGCTGAGCAGGGAGCCCGATGTGGGACTCGATCGCGGGACTCCAGGATCATGACCTGAGCCAAAGGCAGTCGCTTAACCAACTGAGCCACCCAGGCGCCCAAAAGCACAATAAATTTTTAGAGAAGTGACAAGTCAGAGGGGAAGGACTTGGAGCTGCCAGGCAGTAAATCGTGGGGAGGTAAATGTGTGTGGGAAATTAATGGCAGATAAGGGCTAGTTTTCAGCAATGTTCTGTTTTGTAGATTTGTCTGGTGCTGATAACGGTCTAGAATTCTCTCTAGCGATTAACCTGTGCCCTTACGGACAGCGAGGGGAAGGAGACACCTCTATAGATTGATGTCCTGCTTTTAGGCAAATCAGGGAAGGGCAGAGAGCTTTCTTTGTTTTGGGTTTGCTTGCTTTTTTTTTCTTTCTCCAGTGCTTTAGCTCAAAATAATTCTTAGGCCAAGGTGGCAAATTTGGGGATGGCACGTTGTGGTAGCCCTCACAAGGAACCTTCTGGATGCATTCCAGGGCTAACTGAGGCCTGGGCTGGTGTTTCGGACCCCGCCGCGTGTGCCTGGGTATGTGCATCCCCAAACACTCTTTCTCGTGACTTGAATGCCACACCCCAGGCCAGTCGGCCCTGTCTGTGGGAACAGGATGGGACACCAGCAGGCTCTGCGCTGTCCCACGCTCAGAAAGACCCACAGGACAGGTTGCTGCTGAGTCGGCTGTGGCTGAGTGGGGAAAAGCTGCAGGCATCTGCATAACTGTGTTTGAAATGATTGCCTTTGTTTTATTTTATTTTATTGCAATTATTGATTGCTTGCTATGACCAGGCCCTGGGCTAAGCACTTTGCATGTGTCGTGATGCATTTAATCCTCAACAGCCCTCTCAGGCAATAGCAGGAGGCTGGGCTTGCTACCCCTGGGTTGTTCCTCAACTGTGCGCTCTCTCAAGGAGACAGCACCCATGAGACACACCATCGGATCTCAGCACTGCCCCGCTTAACAGCCTTCTGTAGGTCAACCACCACGAATCAAACCCCGATTTTCCACCATGTCCTCTGGCCCCTTCCTGTCTCTGCATCCTGCAACGCTGCTCCCCTTTCTCACTTTGCTCCAGCCACATGGATCTTCTCTCTGTTCTTGAACATGAAGCTTATTTCCATCTGAGGCCTTCGGCACCTACAGCTCCACCTGCCTGTAGTGTTCCTTCCCCCCATCTTCCCAAGCCTGCTCCTCTTGGCCATTCGATGGCAGCTCAGATGTCATTTTCTCAGAGAGGGCTTCCCAGTCCTCACTGTCTGAAGGAGTGCCCCATCCATTGCTTGGTAGCTCATAAGCGCATTTTACTCACTGCGTAATTCTGTTAAATTAAAGGATATTGTCTATCTCCTTGCTTGTTGCCCATCTCCGCCCCCCCCCCCACTCCACCCCATAGGAAGGAAGTTTCATTTCCATAGACCAGCTCCTAGAACATTGTCTGGTGTATGGTAGTTACATGGAATAAACAGAGAGCCACCAAATGACATATGAAGCCATGTCATTTGCCCAAAGCTCCACAGAGGAAGGACCACCCAAGGGGCAGCGCCCTGAGTGTTCAAAAAGGTAGAATGAACCGAATGAAAGAATCAGGGCCTATGAAAAGAATACTAACTGGCTGAACCTCTGCCTTGCTTTGGCGTCCAGTTGTTTTTTGTTTTTTTTTTAGTTTTGTGCGTGTGTGTGTGTTTTGTTTTGTTTTTTTGGTGTTCTTCAGCCGTTTTGAAGTCAGGTTGACCCTTGGAAGTAACGCTCAGATTTTGCAACTCTTGCTG
Organism: Callorhinus ursinus; assembly: GCF_003265705.2. Classification (NCBI taxonomy): domain Eukaryota; kingdom Metazoa; phylum Chordata; class Mammalia; order Carnivora; family Otariidae; genus Callorhinus; species Callorhinus ursinus. The sequence goes on along the minus strand of NW_027397075.1, from coordinate 3,647,430 downwards.
CACTGCTGGAGGACTGGCTCCGTACCACCCCTGCAGTTCAGGCTGGGACACACAAGAACTTCTGGGCTTTTGCTCCACTGGCATGTGGTCCTCTTCAGCTTTGGATGTAGGAATGTTTTCCTTCCGATCAGGAAAATAATACCAGTGCCCATGCCTCAAGGAGAGGCATGTAACTTCCCACCCTGTAAATGTGGACTGTGCTTGGTGACTTCCTTCCAAAGAGGACAGTATGGGAAGGAGTGGGGCAGAGGGCAAGAATAACCTTCCGGTGGTGGGATCTGACAAACACCACTCGGCCGGGTGATCAAGGTCAGCATCAACATTGACAAGTCATCTCGAGAACGTATGCCCTTAATAGAAAGTGATGAGAATGGCCTGTTCCCTGTGTGGTCTTCCTACTTTAAACCCATAGCCCCAGTGTAAGGATCAGAGAAATATCAGACAAATCCCAGTTGAAGGACATTCTACAAAATAGCTGATGAGTACTCCTCCAAACTGTCAAGGTCATCATCCAAAACAAGGAATACTGTCACAGCCAAGAGGACCCTAAATGTCTTGGTAACCTGGATGGAATCAGGAGTAGAAAAAAGACATTAGGTAAAAACTAAGGCAATCTGAACAAAGTCTGGACTTCAGTTAATTAAAAAAAAAAAAAAATCCTTGAGTATTTCTAGTCCTGAAGCTCTTACCCTTGTGATTGGTCTCCCTGGTGGGGCCACAACTTTCTTCTCATGCTGGACTTCCCATCCGGCATCTCCACCTCCACATTGGTTTCTCTTTCCTTCCTCTTCCCATGATCCAACTCTGCCCCTGGCTTCCCAGCATGCCATCTGTTTGTGAATGTCGACCTTGGCCCACCCATGCTCGCATGCCGTCCTTGCACTGGCGTCCCTGACTAAAGCTCTCTGATCCTCAGACACCTTGAATCACACCCAAATCACCCCCATTCATACCATGGTTTATCCCATGCTATTCCCCTGTCTCATATTTTCTGAATGAAAATAATGTTCTCCAAGCAGTTTATCCCTAAGTTTCCAGCTGGTGAAGGATGAAGTGAGCCACATGATCTCCAGGCCAGGCAATTTTAAAAAACTGAAATATTACTTTAGACAGTCGCAATTAATTTTCCTCTAGATCCCAATCATTTTAGCCCCACCAAGCATGGTTTTAAGCAGCACCATCTGGTTCTCTATCCATCCTTGTGCGACCCTCACCCTTCACTTACTTCTGAATTGGTTTGTAAATTGCAAGTGTTAGGGAGTCTTAGTAGAGATGCATGAATCACAGCTCAGAATAGATTCATAATTGTCTATATTCATGAAATCATTCTGAGATTGCAGGGCTGGAGGATTTTTTTAATGAACTTTGAATAATAGAATGAACCTGCAAATGCGCTAAAAAACATTAGTTTATGCAATTTTATTTTTTATTTTTTAAAGATTTATTTATTTACTTGAGAGAGAGAGCACACGTGGGAGGGGCAGAGGGAGAGGGAAAGAGAGGATCCTCAGGCAGACTCTGTGCTGAGCACGGAGCCTGACACAGACATTGATCTCAGGACCCTGAGATCACAGCCAGAGCCGAAATCAAGAGTCAGATGCTTAACCATCTGTGCCATCCAGGCACCCCATGTTTATGAAATTTTAATTGGACAGTCATCTTTTTTTTTAAATTTTTTTATTGTTATGTTAATCACCATATA
>NW_027397075.1:3557923-3645628 GCF_003265705.2 Callorhinus ursinus | reverse complement strand
GAAATCTAGGTCTCCTACTCCTCCGCCATCTTGCTCCGCCCCTCTGGACAGTCATCTTATTATTACAAGGTTATCAATTTCCACAGTTTTTAATTTGACATCCCTAACAACTCCCACTGAATTAGCAAGAATATTTGATTCTCTTATATGGTCTCAAAGGACTTCTGAAACCTATCCAAGCCCTTCCACTCAGGGCTGGGAGAAATATGACAGTGCTGTTTGGTGACTCATTGAAGGTCACTTAGAAGTGTTGGAGGGAGGATATCAAGTAATGAAAAATGACATTACACATTATTAAATAATCTGCCAGAACTCATGTGTCATCTCCTTCAAAGTCCCACCTTAATGGTAACACACACATAATTCAGATGAAACCCTTTCTGGAAATCCTCCTTTGGAACTGTAGTCCCAGTCTGTGTTGAGATCTTGTGAACATCCACAATAGTGATAAATCTTTGCCTTGGAGAGGGAGTTTGATTTTTTGGAACTAACCAAAGTCATTCTGAGCCAGCTTGTGCAAATAAAGTGGGTAATCAGATCATGTGAATATAAAAACATGAATTTAAATGTGCTAAACTGCTTTTCTTCAATGGCTCATAAGCTGATTTGAAAGTAATATCAAAAAGTTTGTTTATTAATACCTCTCCTTATTCCAGAAAGGATTTAATAGTCGTATAAGAGTCTAAGAAGTCTTAAAAGGCTTGAGGAATGTTGGTATTATTAGAAATCATCCAAGATGCTTCCTTGAAGGATAATATTCTAGAATATTTGTTTTTAAAAAAAGAATTTATTTCTGTTACCTTAATATCACTCCCCCATCCCCAGGCTTAGTGTTGGTTTTGTGGACAATGTAGGTGGGATGCATGACTTTTTGTGCTTCTCATCCTTCTTAAGAAGGCATGAGTTGGGATTGTGTATGAGGTGGGGTATTCCCAATGAACAGAGTTCTGGGAAGGAAGGCAAAGGGGACAGGGGTTCCCAAGGGGCTGATCTCCTCTGTGCATTCCCACCCCTAGCTCCAGCTGTGGTGGAGTCTGAGGTGGGGTGCTTTATCTTTGCATGGTGATGGTGATGGTGTGGTGGTGGTGATGGTCATGGTCATGGTGATAGCAATGATGATGATGATGGTGGTGATGATGGTGATGATGGTGATGGTCATGGTGATGATCATGGTGATTGCGATGATTGTGGTGATGATGGTGGTGATAATGGTGGTGATGGTGATGATGATGGTGATGGTGATGATAGTGATGGTGATAATCATGGTGATTGTGATGATGGTGGTGATGATGGTGATGATGGTGATGGTCATGGTGATGATCATGGTGATTGCGATGATTGTGGTGATGATGATGGTGGTGATAATGGTGGTGATGGTGATGATGATGGTGATGGTGATGATGATGGTGATGGTGATAATCATGGTGATTGTGATGATGGTGGTGATGATGGTGATGATGATGATGATGATGGTCATGGTGATGATCATGGTGATTGCGATGATGGTGGTGATGATGGTGGTGGTGATGATGGTGGTGATGGTGATGATGGAGGTGATGATGGTCATGGTGATGATCATGGTGACTGCGATGATGGTGGTGATGATGATGGTGATGATGGTGATGATGGAGGTGGTGATGATCATGGTGATGGTGATGATCATGGTGATTGTGATGATGGTGGTGATGATGGTGATGATGGTGATGGTCATGGTGATAATCATGGTGATTGCGATGATGGTGGTGATGATGATGGTGGTGGTGATGGTGGTGATGGTGATGATGCAGGTGGTGATGATGATGGTGATGGTGGATGATAATTGACACTCATCGAGATCTGACTTGGTCTTTTTTGATGTACTAGCCTTAAGATCTCTGACCCAACCGTCACTAGGACCAATGAGTAGTTTCTATTATTGTCCGCACTTACAAATGATGGATACTGAGGGTGCGTTAGGTTGCACAATCCACTTACCAACTGGGCAAATAGTTATTATGGAATGAACAAATATTGTAAGCAGGTATTGTTAGACCCACTTTAGTGAGAAAGAGGAAACTCGAAGAATTTAAATAACTTGTCCAGGGGCACAAGCCAGTAAGGGACAGAGCCAACATTCTGACTTGAGCCATGCCATCAGTTCAGCAGTACTGTGCCGTGTCTGCTGCCACTGAGCTGGGGGACATGGACAATGGCCAGTGAGCAGGAGGGCAGGCTCACTGCTTGGTTGTCCCATGTCCTTCACTGAATTGAGGTCCCTCCCTACAGAGCACAGTTTCTACCCTCAAAGATGAGAATGACCCCGTCCTAGGAACCTCCCATGGTAGGTTTCTCTGGCCTTCTCTATTACGTAGACTGTAATAGGCTGAATAATGGCACCTCCAAGATGTCCACAGCCTAATCCACGAAACGTGTGAGTATGTTACCTTTTATAGCAAACAGGAAGTAAGATGTTTCTAGGAGCTCCCTTGAAAAAGTGGATGTAAACCAGTGATTCTCAGCCAAGGATACTTTTGTCCCCCAGGGGATATTTGCAAATATTTGAAGACATTTGGTGTTGGTGGGAGGATGCTACTGGCATCTAGTGGGTAGAGGCCGGGGACACTGCTAAACGTCCTACAGTGCACAGGACAAACCCCTTTAGCAAAGAAAGATCTGGCCCTAAATATCAGCAGTGCTGAGGGTGAGAGACTCAGGTCTAAACAAAGTGCTTAGAGGCTGCTGAGGGGTGAGATCAAACTCTTGCCTTAGCTTCGGGCCCTGAGCTTTCAGAACGAGCCTTTGGTGTTCTCACAGTCTACTTCTCTACCCCCATTTTACAGATAAGGACACTGAGGCTTAGAGGGGTTAAGTCATTTGCCCAAGGTTGGCAGTTAGAAAGGGGCAGAGCCAGAGTTTAAACCCAGGTTGGCTTGGCTCCAGTGCTTGTTTCTTAACCCCAGTGCTGAGGGCGCGTTCTCCTAATTACGTTTGCCATCTGGGACAAGTCAGATGTGGCTGAGAAAAGAGAAACCCGGAGAAGCTAAAAAATGAGCCCCAAATCACATCAGAGAATAATAACCATGGCCAAGATTTGGAGGCAAGTCAGCTTCCTCGGCTGCAAAACCTTCCTTGAGGGGTGATTGTGAGTTAAAGAGAGTGCATTTGGGAAGGCCTGGTGCAGCAGGAGGGATGATTACGTGCAGGACCCAGCGGCATCCTCCTTCATGAGGCAGGCTGAGGGGAATGGAGCAGCCGGGAGGTTGGAATTAAAAGCAGTTGCTTCATCTTCTTGGGAAACGATGACTCATTAAAAGCAACCGGCTGTTTCCTATTATATTCCCTGTTACAGCGAGAAGGCGAGATGCTTGGTGCATCCCATAATGCAGTGTTGGGGTTTGAGATGAGCTTCTTTCCTACATGAATGCCTGATGACAATAACAGGCAAGGGTGTCACCAGGAGCCTTAGAAGTGCATCAGGATATAGTAATGGGGCTCACATATATTTCCCTGGTATTTAAGACTGTTGGGTCGGAAGATGTGCCTGGGTACACTCGGTGGTGAGCCAAGACTGGCTCCCAACAGAGGGTTGCTGGGAACTCTCTAGACCTTGCTTCCAGGGCAGGTGGAGTTGGAGGACTGAAGTCTTACCTAGAGGGACAGAGGAATGGCCTCGAAGCAACCTGTTGATCTCCAGATCTGATGATCCTTGTCCTGTTTCTTGTCCCACGTCGGTCTGGCTTCTTCCAGGGAAGGACATATGAGGGCAGTCAGAATGATACTGAGTACCCTTTATCATGCCAGGTGCTGCACCAAGCACCTGACATCTTATGTTGCCTCCAGAGCAGCAACTCTGTGAGACAGGAGTCCCATTTTACCCAAGAGGAAGCTGAAATTAGGAAGATTAAGTGGTGTGTCCAGATCACACACTTGGTGGTAGATCCAAGACTTGAACCAGAATCTGTCCATATCTGCCATCAGGGATAAGCTGATGGTGTACGAATGACCTTCCTCCCTGACATGTAAGCCCCTTTCTGGAAGGTCAACTCGACGAGGGCAGGGATTTTGTCTGTTTTGTTCCATCTTCATTGCTTAGGGTGGCGTCTGCCACAAAGTGGGTTTTTAGTGCATACTTATTAAAGGAATAATAAGGGCAAATATTACAGAGGGAGTTATAGAGAGAACTTGCTATGTGCCTGGCACTTACATAAATACCTATGAAATGGGTGTGATTGTTCCTACACTGCAGATGAAGAACCTGAGGCCCAGAGTCATCAATAGGTGAGACCAAGGTCCCAGCAAAGGAGGCAACCCTGAGACCCCAAAGCCCATGCCCGTAACGATCCCCTTCACTTGCCCTCTTCAAGGGCTGGCCTCGTTCCCACAGCGCCTGTACCCACCAACTCTTTTCCTTTGCTCTTTGTTTCTTTTTTAAAAATTCTACCTTGATTTATACCCGCTCATGCTAAAACCCAAATAATATAGCCAATAGCAATGCACCAACATCAGCGTCTTGGTGATGTTGGCAATGGTGGGAACTAAGGGAAGGGTATATGGAAGTCTCCGTGATAACTTTGCAACTTCTCTATAAACCTAAAATTATTCCAAAATGGGAAGTTTACTTAAAAATTCACACAATGGGGCCGCCTGGGTGGCTCATTTGGTTAAGCATCTGCCTTTGGCTCAGGTCATGATCCCAGGGTCCTGGGATGGAGTCCTGCATCTCGCTCCCTGCTCAGCAGGGAGTCTGCTTCTCCCTCTGCCTGCCGCTCCCCCTGCTTGTGCTCTCTCTCTCTCTCTCTGACAAGTAAATAAATAAAATCTTAAAAAAAAATTCAAACAATGGTGAAAGGGGTTCCTCCTAACACTGGCCCCCCACCCCCGACAGGCAACCCCCAAGGCCCTTCTTTCAGGTGTCCTTCTGAGGATGTTCTGAGGATGCCAGACACCTTATAAATGTGCGTGGGGGCTGAGATTAGTATGTCCACTCAAGTAATTGCCTTGATGATATGAGCTGGGTTGAAATCGTGACTCAGTTGGCTGATGCATCTTTGGGTGAGAAAGTTGACACATAGTTGAGACTTTTCCTTCAGACTTGTGTTCTCATTTAATTTTCCAGTGACAACTCCAGAGTGTAGGACTATTGCTCTTTGTCAAGGGAACCTCAGAACCCAATCCTGTTATGTCTGGTCACACCCTGTTGGACATGGACATGAGGCTGACCGAATGACCTCTAACACCCTTGCAACCCAAAGGGCTGGAATCCCATTGTATGACAGCTTTTCTGTGTGAGGGGGTGAGAGGGGTACCCCCAGTGGTGCTCAGATGCTTCTAGCATCAAACAACATCAAATTACATTGTGGGAAAATCTTTCCCCTCCACCCCAATTATTAACCTTTATGATTACCAAAGAAAGCTTCAATCTGGTGGTTTGCCTTTAATACCTCTCTAGCACTTGCTAACTTTCTAGGACTTGCTAATCCACCTTGTTGAGAAAGAAGAATTTGGCTTCAGTCTGAGAATTTAGCTGGAACAACATTGCTTTGTTTCCATTGGAATTATCTTTATGGTTACTTCCCAATTATGCTAAGTAATAGTGACTTATTCTTTATGGATATGATAGGAAATTTCCTTTAAGGAGCTTGAGTGGAAAAAAAAAGCCAATCTAAAGAACTATTGAGTAAATGATGGTATAGATTGTGTCTTTGCTTGGGCAGCTTTAGCAAAATACCATAGACTGGGGGGCTTAAGCCATAAACATTGACTGCTCCCCGTTCTGGAGGCTCAGAGGTCCAAGATGAAGGCACTGGCAGATGTGGTGTTTGGTGAGAGCCCCTCCCTGGCTTGTCGATGGCTGTCTTCTCATTGTGTCCTTGCAGAGGGGAGAGCAGAGGAGGAGAAATTGAGCTCTGGTGTCACTTCTGATAAGGACACTAATCCCATCATGGGGCCCCACCCACATGACCTCATCTAACCCTGATTACCTCCCAAAGGTTCCCTCTCCTAAGACCGTCACACTAGGTTTAGGATTTCAACATAGGAATTGGGGCGGGGGTTCAGGGGTAGCAGCCTGTTCGGGTCATACCAGATACTTCGTGATGCATGGCTGTGGTGAATCCCATGTGCTGATCGAGGCTTTGGAAATGCTCGTCTGTAGCCCTTTGATCTACAACATGGGCTTTGAAATCAGACAGACGCGGGTCAAGTTCCAGCTCCAGCGCTCACCAGCTCAGTGATTTTTGGCCCATGACTTAGGATCTCTCTGAGCCTCACCTTACCAGTCTGTAAAGGAAGGGTAATAATGCTAGCATATCCCTGCCAAGGCATTTGGCTGCGTGGGGACACTGCACCACACTCACAGTAAATGCTCTAGGTTCTCGAATTCTGGGGCATGTACCAGGTGTGTGAAAGTTATGAAGCAGAAACAAGAGAGGGGGATGGCCTGGGGGACCCTGGGCTTAAAGTCGTATTTGCACCCATGGTTGGAAAAGACAGACTAGGGAAGGCTTTTCTGTTCCCCAGCATATATTCTCTGTTCCCCTTCCTGCCTCTATTTAAATCACGAGCTTCTAGGAGATGGCCAGCCCTCATCCACTCTCACCACTGCCTCCAACCCCCCACCCCCCCATCCCTGGACAGCTTTCAATTTTCAAGGTATATGGTGAAACGTGCAGGTGCATCCCGGTCATGCCCAGTGCTCAGCTCTTGTTAGCTGGTGCTGCAGGGCTCATGAGGCATGCATTTCCCTGGTGTGACATTTGGGGATAAAAAGATGGATTTAGCTGCCTCATCCCCCAGAAGTGACTCAGCTCCTAGGAGCTCAGTGACGGCAGCGGCGGTTGGAGCCCTGGGGACCTCCTTGCCTTAGTGCTCTGCTCTCTCTATACAGCAGCAGCCTGGAGCCTTGTAGGCACCGTGTTCTCTAGCTTGTCCATCTTTTTTGTTTTTTCCTTTAAGATTTTATTTACCAATTTGAGAGAGAGTAAGAGCATGAGAGGGCGGAGGGGCAGAGGGAGAGGGAGAAGCAGATTCCCTGCTGAGCAAGGAGCCTGACTCAGGGCTCTATCCCAGGACCCTGGGATCATGACCTGAGCTGAAGGCAGATGCCTAACCCACTGAGCCACCCAAACGTGCCAACTGTCCATCTTTTTCCAGGATTTGTCCTCCTCATGGACACTCTGATTGGCAGCTGTTGGATGCCTGCCCTCTAGCTGGAAAATGGTGTCAGGAAGGTTTCCATCATGCTAACCTCTGTCATGCAAGACTGAAAAGAAGCTGACCGTGTGTAACACTCATTTATTTAAGACCCCTACCAGCGTTTCTCAGAGTCTGGCCTGAAGACTTTCTACAGAAGTTCCCTGGACACGACTCCCCAACCCGGTTTTAGCCTAATCTCTGGGGTTATCTCTGGGGGTAGAAGCAGAGAATCTGCCTTTTTAACAAGCTGCCCAGATAATCAGCATGCCTGCTAACACTTGAGAACAGCTACTCCCCATATGCTCAATTTTCTCTCTTGTCAAGATGATGATGATACTTCTTAAGTGGGGAGGTACTTTCTTAAATGAATGTGATTATTATGACAAGGGCTCTGGAGTAGTAGGACCTGATTTTAAATTTCAGCTCTTCTACTTAGTTCTTTTCTTTTTTTTTAAGATTTTATTTATTCATTTGAGACACAGAGAGAGAGCATGAGCAGCAGGAGAGGTAGATGGAGAGGGAGCAGCAGACTCCCCACCAAGCAAGGAGCCCGATGCGGGACTCGATCCCAGGACCCTGAGATCATGACCTGAGCCGAAGGCAGATGCTTAACCATCTGAGCCACCCAAGCACCCTACTTATTTCTTTTCTTGAGTTTCAACTTGCTTATCTGTGAGATGGGGGTGCTAAATAGGGCTTGTTTTCAGAATCGAATAAGGTAATTTGATCCTAGCATATGATAAATATTCAATCAATGTTAGCTCTTATTTTTTTTAAAGATTCTATTTATTTATTTGAGAGAGAGAGAATGAGAGGGAAGAGGGTCAGAGGGAGAAGCAGACTCCCTGCTGAGCAGGGAGCCCGATGCGGGACTCGATCCCGGGACTCCAGGACCATGACCTGAGCCGAAGGCAGCCGCCCAACCAACTGAGCCACCCCGGCGCCCCAATGTTAGCTCTTATTGTTACCAGGTTAACCTTTTTTTTTTTTAATCTTTAAACTGGGGAAATTATAGCATCTACCATCTAGGGCAGGGGTTGGTAAACTTTTTCTGTAAAGGGCCAGACAGTAAATATTTGAGGTTTTAGGGACCACGCGGTCTCTGTTGCTGTTGCAACTACAAAGTTCTGCGGTTGTAACGTGGAAGTGGCCATAAATAATGCATAAATGAATGAGCATGGCCAGTGTTTCAATAAAACTTTATTTGCACAATCAGGCAGGGGGCCAGATTTGGCCCGTGGCCATAGTTGCTAACCACTCATCCAGGATGCTGTGAAGATTAATTGACATGAGGCTTATCGTGAGCCCAGCACAGTGCCTGGCACGGAGCACTCAGCATAAGAAGGGATTCTAACCATCTCACATCTAATTTGAGGTCTAGGCTTAGTTCCTTTCTCCAGGAGAAGGAAAGCACGCATAAGCAAGGCTTTTCAACACAGGTATCAACCCCATTCTCAGCCCCAAATCAAAGCTAAACGTTCCTGTCAGCACCTGGAGCCTCAAGGTGCTGAGGTGTGGAGATAAAATGCCAATCCGTGGAGTGTGAGTCTTTGTCCCATGTTTTGCCCCAGGATATGTGGCCATTTTCACCCTCTGTCCCATGGAAATCAGGCTGCCCATCTGAACCACAATGTGAGAAATGAGAATACTTACAGGCATTCCCAACCATGAATGCCTTTAGCCCTGGCCCAGAGGCTATACAATGTGCTTGAGAGAGAGAGAGAAAGATTGAGCCCTGGGTTTGCATTCTAACTCTGTAACGTTCTGATTGTGTGATGTTGGCCAAGTCACTTCCTTCTCGAAGCCTCTGATTCATCAGGTATAAAATAAGGATTAAGTGAGATCATATAAAGCCTCAGCACAGCATAGCACATGGTAGCTACTGAAAAAGGAAGGAAGAGATGCTAAGAGGTAAAGGGCTCATTCAAGGTCATGTGACGGGGTGAAGTACCTGCGTTTTGGAGGCAGTCGAGGGCTCAGCTACTTTCCTAGCCAGCTCTGAGCCTTTGTTTCCTTATTTGTTCAACAGAGAACATCTTGATCCTGCTGGTTTATGGTGAGGATGAAAAGAGATGGCACAGCAGAGCGGGCTGGTGGTGATGACCAAGGGCATCATAACCACACGTGGAGGCTGACGTGCCTCGGCTGATTCCATCCTCACGACTGCCCTGGGTGTCCTCACATGAAACTGAGTCACGAGATGTTAACTAAGTCCCCCAGGCCACACAGGTAGTGAGGGGCAGAGCTAGGACTCAAACCCAGCCATCCGATTCCAGAACGCCCCCCACCTCCCCACCCCTGGTCACCATGACCCTCTATTGCCCAAGCTGGGCCTCTAGCCTGGTTGGAATCCGGCACACAGTAATGCTCAATTAATATTACTATTTTTATCCTGTGCCTTGCTTCCTTCTTCCTTCCTTCCTTCGTCCTTCCTCAAGTCGGGTCTCAGTGCTCCAGCCCCAGGAGCCATCTCAGTCTTGGGGGGTGGCAAGGTAAGAGGACCCCAGATCTGATTCCAGAAGCCTTGAGATCACGACTCAGCATGTCACATGGACAATTCCTAAAATTCCTCCTTAGACATCTATCTCTCTTCTCAAGTCCCCATCCTGAGACAGCTCCTCTGATCCTTTTCCCTCACCCTTTCTGACACTCACCCCTCCAGCCTCCCCTTCTCCCCTCCTACCCCCATTTCCGCATCAGCTTGGCCTGACCGCAGGATGGTCTTCAGGACACGCCATGCTTGGAGGGCCGCAGAAGGGGATAGTGAATATGCCCGATTTAACATTTCCTCTGTCTGCCCATCTCCCCGCTACCCATCTAGACGCCCTGCCCTCCTCCCTGGCTCAACACCGTACCTGTCCATGCTGGGAGATCTGGGAGTTCTCGGAAAGTATAAAGAGAAGCAGACGCTCCTTTGGGGGGCTGAGCCGAGCGGGGACAAGATCTCCAGCTGGCCTAGGGCTGCCATATGCCTCAATTTCTTCGCCCTGACTCATTTCTTGGTCTTTCCCCCCTTGACTTTGTCCTCGTTTATCTCTTACAAATTGTGAATTACCTCGGAGAGCGTTAGGGAGGCCATTGGTTTCCAGGTGGGAATCAGCTCTAGGTCACAGCCTTCCTCCTGTGTCCTCAGCACATTGGGGAGTTCTGATGGGTGGAAGCTTTCCAAACCATCAGCTCGGAGGTAAGGACAAAGACAGACGCCCGGCAGCAGAAGCAAGTTGTTGGATGTAGAAAGAAGGTACAGATGTGGGTCCCATGGAGTTGGTCTCAGTAAAGCAAACTGTCTCCTCCCCTATATCTTTTTCTCTAACCGGGAAAGATCTTAGGACACTGCAGCCTTTAAAACCCAGCCATGCACTCCGGCAATGTGGCCTAAAGGCACCTCCTCGATGCATGCAAGGGCTGAGCTTCGAGAACGCTCGTCCCGGGGCTGATTATGGTGGGGAGAATGGAAAACAATCTAACCGTCTGGGGGTTGGTGGAGTGATTCACGATACAGCCACAAATAGAAGATCACACAACCTTTCCCACTGCTGCTGGGGAAGAATATCCAAGGACGTGTGGAAATGCTCACGATATGTTATGTGAAAAGAATGGGTAATAAAATGTGATACCCTAACTTTATATGACAAAAACCAGACCTGCATCATGGCGGAAATATAGGTATACAATGATGTGGGTGTGTATGAACATTTTTAACTACTAACATTTTAGCATACATTTTTCCAGTTTTTTTTTTTTTAAGGTATGTGTATTGGGGCGCCTGGGTGGCTCAGTTGGTTGAGCGTCTGCCTTTGGCTCAGGACACGATCCCAGGGTCCTGGGTTCGAGCCCCGCGTCAGGCTCCCTGCTCAGCAGGAGTCTGCTTGTCCCTCTCCTCCCCACTCATGCTGTTGCTCTCTCTCTCAAATAAATAAATAAAATCTTAAAATACATAAATACATAAATACATAAATACAATCTTTAAAAAAAAGGTATTGTGTACTTACTCCTTATTGCAGGTTTGTACCCTTAACAACTCTTTAAACAAAATCAATTTTATCCTCCTCTCCAATCCCCTGGTAACCACCATTTTACTCTGTTTTCTACAAGTTTGACTATTTAGATTCCACATGTAAGTGATAATCATACAGTACCTTTGCCTCACTTTCCTCACTTAGTATAAGATGCTCAAAGTCCATCCTTGCTGTCACAAAGGATATCCTCCTTCCTCGTGGCTGAATAATATTCCATTTGTTTATATACCACATCTTTTTTTATCCATTCATCCACTGATAGGTGTTTAGGTGATTTTGTGTCTTTGATACTATGAAATACATGTGTGTATATAATATTCTGCATAGAAAACATACAAAAACCCCATATGTATTACCCTAAATATGCACAGCACATATATAATATATATAATCATTGTTATTCTAATCATATAAATTATCATATATATATTGGAAGAATGTACATCAAATAAATACGAGACAGGAAGAATGTCCATCAACATGTGGATCGTGGTTCTCTCTGGGCAGTGGGGTTACAGATGACTGTTTTTTTTTTTTTTTTTTGCCTAGCTGTATGAGCTGAATTTTCTGCAACAAACTTGTATTACTTAATATTACTATTCCTTACCTTACTTAGTATTTCTATAAGATAATGATTAATAGTATTGCTGTAAAAGAATGATTATAAAATGATTTTTTTAAAGATTTTTATTTGTTTGAGAAAGGGAGAGCGTGAGAGGGGGGAGGATCAGAGGGAAAAGCAGACTCCCCGCTGAGCAGTGAGCCCGAAGCGGGACTCGATCCCCGGACTCCAGGATCATGACCTGAGCCGAAGGCAGATGCTTAACAGACTGAGCCACCCAGGCGCCCATAAAATGATTTTCTGCCTGAAGCTGGCCTTGGTCCTGAGGCTGGGATAAGGGACAAATGGCTGCAGTCAAGGAGAGCAGAGGCTCAGGAGCTGGGACCAGGCAGGGACCATCAAAGCCACGTGTACACCCTTGAACAGGTTTGGTGAGCCCACCTGAACCTCCTCTTGCCATTGTAACAGGGATTCCCATGGAAAACATGTTTTCCGGGTTCCCAAGGGCTGGCTCCTTAAATGCACATGTACCCCTCAGGCTGTCGTCTGTGTGCCCTCGCGGTGTGCCCAGGGTGCTGGGGCAAAGGCTGCTTGCTCCCTGGAATGAGCACGAGGACGGTCCTAAGGGAATTCTTGAAAACTGGGGTGGCCTTGGGGTCTTGACACCTACGTTTCATGTCTCCTGCACAGATCAGCTGGACATCATCTGCATGGCAGAGACAACCATGATGCCGGAGGAGATCGAACTGGAGATGGCGAAAATTCAGCGCCTCCGAGAAGTCTTGGTCCGACGGGAGTCTGAGCTTAGGTTTATGTGAGTGCCTCGGGGAGGTGGCCAAGAAAAAGAAGGGGTGGGGAGACGGGGACACCCAGAGAAACTACCATTTACTATGTATCACTACAGGCCAGACGCCAGGATAAAGGCATTACATACGTTTAAAAAACTCTTATTTGGTTCTCACGACGGCCTAGAGGCATGGGTATCAGAATCTTCCATTTTATTTTTTATTTATCTGTTTTTTTAAAGATTTATTTGGGAGAGAGAGCGAGCAAGCACGGGGAGGAGGGGCAGAGGGAGAAGGAGGGAGAGTCTTAAGCTGACTTGGCGCTGAACACAAAGCCCAGCGCAGGGCTCGATCTCACAACCCTGAGACATGACCTGAGCTGAAACCAAGAGTTGGATGCTCAACCAACTGCGCCACCCAGGCGCCCCCTAGAGTCTTCTATTTTAAACAAGACCCTGAAGTTGGGATTGAATCCAAGCCAGTCTGACTCAAAGACTCAAAGAGCCCAAGCTCTTTCTATATTTGCTTCTGAGAAGAGAAAAGGGAAGAGGGAGAGGGAGACATAGGGACCCAGAAGTGGTACCTGTGTCCGCATCATTAAGCATGCACACTCTGGGTTCAGATAGTTATGAGATCCAAAAAAGCTGGGAGAGCCTGGGGAAAGTTCTCCCTGAGCTTCATTTCCCTGACTTGTGAAATGGGGCGGGGGGAATGATAGTACCTCTCTCCTGGGGTCACCGGCAACCCCAGAATCAGATGATTTGACCCAACCTCCACTGGAAAAAGCAGCAACATGGCGCCTTCTGGGCCGGCGCTGGAAGGGACACATTCCACGAATTCTTTCACTGATTTCACTGAGGTCCGTTATAGGATTATCCCATTTTACAAATGAAAAAGACTGAGGCTCAGGGAAGTTAACCTGCTCGGGCCTCCCAGCTAGTAAACAGAGCAATTAGGATTCAGATCCGGCTCTTCCTGCTTTCAAAATCCATATTCTCCTTGGATGACCTTCTACATATACCGCATAATGTGACCTTCTCTCTCACCCCGTGAGGTAGACCGCAGGATTAATAGCTGCCATTTATTTAGCTCTCTGTGTGGGCCAGACCCTGTGCTAAGTGCTTCATGGGCACGATCCCTCCTCCCAGGAGCCCTTGGAGGAAAGTTCTAGAACATCCCCACCCTACGAATAAGAAACATCTTCCCTTTGATCTGGAAATAAACTAAACCAATACATACATGAGTGTGGAGAAACAATCCTTTCCTCCTCATGGTTTTTGTTTTTGTTTTTGTGTTTTTTGTTTTTCAAAAGAACTCGAGGAAGGATTGGTTGTGTGGGAGAAGTATTAACTAAGACCAGGTGTTACTATTAAGTCAGGTGATTCCAACTACCGACAAAGCCAGGACTGGACAGGAGTTTGAGGTGCCTGTGGGTTACCCAAGTGCAGATGAGTGGCAGGAAGTTCTGTGTCTTTGTTGTGTGCGGGAGATCACGAAACTAGACACAGATTCTCGTGTTCGCCCTTGACTACGGAACTGAAGTAACGGGTACAGTCACTCCGCGGAAACGAGCAAACAGCAAGGATCCAGGTATAGGTCAGGAAATGCAGAAATCTCCGTGCAGCTCCTACTTGTGGATGAACTCAGGGCAAAGGGAAAAGCCATAAAGTATGGAATAGTTGAGAGTTCACTGGCAGCAAGAGGGTTGGGATGATCACACTCTCTAAATAATACAGGTGCGCCTTAGAGGTATTGTGGGTTCGGTTCCGGACCCCTGCAATAAAGCAAACCTTGCTATAAAGTGAGTAAGGTGAATTTTTTTGGCTTCCCAGTGCTTATAAAAGTTATGTTTACACTATACTATTGTTTATTAAGTGTGCAAATGTGTTGTCTTAAAAAAAACAATGCACAGGCCTTAATTAATTAGCTCTATTGCTAAAAACAAAAACAAAACAAAAAACCTGCTAACCGTCTTCTGAGCTTTTGGAGAGTTGTAATCCTTTTGCTGGTGGAGGGTCTTCCCTCGATGTTGATGGCAGCTGACCCATCAGGGTGGTGGCTGCTGAAGGTGGGGGTGGCTGTGGCAGGTTCTTAAAACAACAATGAAGTCTGCTGCATGGATGGATTCTTCTTTTCCTCAACGATTTCTCTGTAGCATGGGATGCTCCTTGATCGCATCTCACCCACAGTAGAACTTCCTTCCAATCTGGGGTCAACCCTCCAAACCCTGTCACTGCTTTATCCACTAAGTTCATGTCATATTCTCAGTCCTTTGTTGTCATTTTGACAATTGCATGGCATCTTCAGAAACCATTTTCTTTGGGGTGCCTGGGTGGCTCAGTCGTTAAGCGTCTGCCTTTGGCTCAGGGCATGGTCCCAGGGTCCTGGGATCGAGCCCCGCATCGGGCTCCCTGCTCCACAGGAAGCTTGCTTCTCCCTCTCCCACTCCCCCTGCTTGTGTTCCCTCTCTCGCTATCTCTTTCTGTCAAATAAATAAATAAAATCTTAAAAGAAAGAAAGAAAGAAAGAAAGAAAAAGTTAAAAAAAAAATGATTTTCTTTGCTCATCCATGAGAAGCAGCTGCTTAGGGGCACTTGGGTGGCTCAGTCGTTAAGCGGCTGCCTTCGGCTCAGGTCATGATCCCAGGGTCCTGGGATCGAGCCCCACATCAGGCTCCCTGCTCTGTGGGAAGCCTGCTTCTCCCTCTCCCACTCCCCCTGCTTGTGTTCCCTCTCTCTCTGTGTCTCTCTCTGTCAAATAAATAAATGAAATCTTAAAAAAAAAAAAAAGCAGCTGCTTACCTGTTAATGTTTTATCAAGAGATGGTAGCAATTCAGTCCCATCTTTAGGTTCCACTTCTCATTTCGGTTCTCTTGCTATTCCCACCACAACTGCACCAACTTCCTCCACCGAAGTCTTTTTTTTTTTTAATCTTATATTGTTATATTAATCACCATATATTACATTAGTTTTTGATGCAGTGTTCCATGATTGTTTGTGCATAACACCCAGTGCTCCACGCAGAACGTGCCCTCTTTAATACCCATCACCAGGCTAACCCATCCCCCTACCCTCCTCCCCTCTAGAACCCTCAGTTTGTTTCTCAGAGTCCATCGTCTCTCATGGTTCGTCTCCCCCTCCGACTTACTCCCCTTCATTCTTCCCCTCCTGCTATCTTCTTCTTTTTCTTTTTTCTTAACATATGTTGCATTATTTGTTTCAGAAGTACAGATCTGTGATTCAACAGTCTTGCACAATTCACAGCGCTCACCATAGCACATACCCTCCCCAATGTCTATCACCCAGCCACCCCATCCCTCCCAGCACCCCCACTCCAGCAACACTCGGTTTGTTTCCTGAGATTAAGAATTCCTCATATCAGTGAGGTCATATGATACGTGTCTTTCTCTGATTGACTTATGTCACTCAGCCTAACACCCTCCAGTTCCATCCATGTCGTTGTAAATGGCAAGATCTCATTCCTTTTGATGGCTGCATAATATTCCATTGTGTATATATACCACCTCTTCTTTATCCATTCATCTGTCGATAGACATCTTGGCTCTTTCCACAGTTTGGCTATTGTGGACATTGCTGCTATAAACATCGGGGTGCACGTACCCCTTCGGATCCCTACATTTGTATCTTTGTGGTAAATACCCAGTAGTGCAATTGCTGGATCGTATGGTAGCTCTATTTTCAACTGTTTGAGGCACCTCCATACTGTTTTCCAAAGTGGCTGCACCAGCTTGCATTCCCAACAACAGTGTAGGAGGGTTCCCCTTTCTCCGCATCCCCGCCAACATCTGTCGTTCCCTGACTTGTTAATTTTAGCCATTCTGACTGTCCACTGAAGTCTTGAACCTTCAATTTGTAAAAAATGCAGTATCTTTGAAGTGTAATAAAGCAAAGCACAGTAAAATGAGGTGTGCCTGTACATGCAAATTAAGTCTTTCTTCCTCCGTTCTATCTTTAATCCCAATTCATAAAAATGACCTATGTTAATAGTAATGGTTTTTATTAATTCTGACTAATAGTTTTACAACTGTTCTTCTATTACTTAATATATAACCTTTAGTTGGGGCGCCTGAGTGGCTCAGTCGGTCGGTTAAGCGTCTGCTTTTGGCTCAGGTCATGATCTCAGAGTCCTGGGATGGAGCCCAATATCGGGTTCCCTGCTCAGAGGGGAGCCTGCTTCTACCCCTCCCTCTGGCTCCCGCTTTCTCTCTCAAATAAATAAAATCTTAAAAAAAAGAAAAGATTTTGTGCCTCCCTCTTCCAACTCCCCACTGTCAATGTGTGCTCTCTCTCTTTAAAAAAAAGAAAGAAGGGATGCCTGGGTGGCTCAGTCGGTTAAGCGGCTGCCTTCGGCTCAGGTCATGATCCCAGGATCCTGGGATCGAGTCCCACGTTGGGCTCCCTGCTCGGCGGGGAGCCTGCTTCTCCCTCTGCCTGCTGCTCTCCTGCTTGTGCTCTGTCTCTCTCTCTGATAAATAAATAAAATCATTAAAAAAATAAAAATAAAAAAAAGAAAGAAGACAGAGAACAGGAGTTCTGCTGTAAAGTACTGAAGAGCTCCCTTCAGCCCAAGGGTGCTTAAGAGGGAGCAAAGTTTGCTTTTTTTTTTTTTTTTTTGCTGCTACAGGAACAATGGCTGTTACTTTGCATTTACTGACCTTTGCATCTGGTGTGTGCCCACACTCGGTATCCCCAGCATCTGGCCCATGCCTGGCACGCAGTGAATGAGCAATGACAAGAACAGCTAGCGTGTAAGCTCCAGCTCTGGGCCAAGGAGGGCACTAAACTCTTGAGTCACTGAATTTCCCCATCATGCCCACTTAGGGACAAATCTCAACTGTAGAACCTTGAAAATCAAGTTATTCAAAGGATACAGAAAGAGGTCAGTGTAGTCAAGACATAAGAGGGGCTCAGTGCCATTCTCCAGGGGAGGGGCCGGCTTCCAGGCCCCCCTGGGGTGGGGGGAACTTGCTAGGAGCCTGCAGACAATAGTGGATTCTACTGACAGCCCTTCCCCCCCCCCCCAGCCCAGGCCCAGCCTGCTATAGTATGCAACCTTGCCTGGAGGTGCACCCGCTTCGTCAGTCTCAGTGGTGCACGATGGACCCAGGGTGGACAGGATAGGGCTCGCTGCCCACTCACACCCAAACAAATGCCTCATCCATCATCCTCAGCCTCCCAGGCTAGCAGGCCACGTGTGGGCCGTTCTTGAATTCAGTTTCCTGGCTATCTCTCAGAGCCAGACCCTCACACAGCTATAGGGCTCCTATTCTTGCATCCCTATTAGAGAAGAGAAAATTGGGAGGTTAAAAATTTGCCCACGGTTGCATTAGCTAATCAGAAGCCAAGCTAGGATGCAGTGATCCCAGAGCACTGATTCAGAGAGTGAATGAGGGAAGGGAGGAAGGAAATTCTTTAGAGTATACACCACGAGGGTAGGAATCTTACTCATCTTCCTCACAGTTCTATCTTCCCAGCATCTTGAATAGGGCTTGGCACTTATTAGGGCAATTAATATTTGTAGAATGTGCATATTCCACCCTTACCCAACAACTTCCACACACACACACACACACACACACACACACACACACACACACACACACACACACACGAGGGCCCCGGCACAGGGTAAGAGGGAAATAGAATTTCAGACCACAATAAGCATTTGCAGGCTCAGGTGGGGAAGCTCTGAGTGACAGGAATGTGACAGCCATTGACTGGAACTGTCCCAGTGATTGTAGCTGTAATAACCAGGATGAGATTGGGTTTGTCACACCTGCTCCGAAGTAATCAAGTTAATACCCATCAGCTCCTGTGGACACTATGTGAGTCAGACCACATTTCAGGGTTGCGGGTGTCTTCTCTCTTTTATGTCTCCTGCTGTATTGACTCTTTTAAGAATGGGTCCAATGGCTACTCTTCCCCCTAAGCGGCCTGAGGTAACCTCTGAAAATGGTTTGCTATTCGCTTGACCCAGAAAACCCTATGAAATCATGGAAGTCAAGAGGTTCAAATCTTCGTGTTCACTTTAAGAACACACGTGAAACTGCCCAGGCCATCAAGGGTATGCATATCCGAAAAGCCACCAAGTATCTGAAAGACGTCACTTTACAGAAGCAGTGTGTGCCATTCCGTCGCTACAATGGTGGAGTTGGTAGGTGTGCCCGGGCCAAACAGTGGGGCTGGACACAGGGTTGGTGGCCCAAGAAGAGTGCTGAATTTTTACTGCACATGCTTAAAAATGCAGGGAGTAATGCTGAACTTAAGGGTTTAGATGTTGATTCTCTGGTCATTGAGCACATCCAGGTGAACAAAGCCCCCAAGATGCGGTGTAGAACGTACAGGGCTCATGGTCGGATTAACCCATACATGTGCTCTCCCCGCCACATTGAGATGATCCTTACTGAAAAAGAGCAGATTGTTCCTACACCAGAAGAGGAGGTTGCACAGAAGAAAAAGATATCCCAGAAGAAACTGAAGAAACAAAAACTTACGGCCCGGGAGTAAATTCTGCAGAATAAATGCAAATAAAAATAAAATTAAAAAAAAAAAAAAAAAGAACGGGTCCAATGGCTGCTGACCCCAACACCCCCGACGTTTAGCATTTTTCTTTCATGGACTTCCATGTTCTTGCCCTGCTGGTTCAACCTCTCCTCTTGCCGGGATGGGGAGGAAGTAGAAGAGGGAGATTGACTCAGTCCCCGGGGAACTACCATGGATTCCTGAGAATTGCCCTCAGGGGTCGTCCTCAGTGTATGACCCTGGGCACATGACAGAGCACAGAAGAACTGCTGTTTACTCTTTATTCCCTCTCTTCTTTGCCCAGCACTTCTAGAATGCAAAGACAAACTCCTGGTTGGATGCCCGAAATCCCACAACCTCACAGTCCCACGTTGGGTTTGTCTTGTTCTGCCATCTTGAATGAAGTGTGGTGGAAATGGAAAGGATTTTACTGAGGGAGGCTCAGTGAACAGGACTCAGTCAGGACTTTTCCGTACTCTTTCTCTGGAGAGAAGCAATTTATTTGGAACCTAAAATGATGAGCTCTAACTTAGGTGGCCAGGTTTGCAAGTCTGCCTGCCAGGAATTCGAGGTAGCGCCCTGTAAGGGTTCTCAGGGAGCACAGCACTCAACATTTACGGAGCCCTTCCAGCGGGCAGGCCTGAGTATACGTTATCACACCATCTGTGAAAAGTGCCTACTAATGAAAGGATGAATCAGGGCAGCGCCCTGTTCACCTTGCCTAAGGTCCACAAGACCAGGTTCAGGGAAGGGCTATGAAGTGACCCTGGCGGGCAAGGCGTTATCTTCTGCGTCTTCCTTAGCTTGTCCTCTGGTTTACAGGTTGCTCCAGGGCACCTGGAGATCTCGTGAAGTTTGGTGATTTTATGAGCTTCATTTGAATGAGTCAGTAAACCCCTCTGTATCACAAAAATGCCCCTGTAATAGGTGCCAAATGTCCGGGAGATGAAACTTGGAGCCTGCTTTGTTCTCTCCTTGGTCCTCTGTGCCCTCCACCTCCCGCCCTTCCGCTGCTGCCCCAGGTCCCTGCCACTCCCTCTCGCCTGTCCTACTGAGGCTGTCGCCAAGCTCGGACTCATTTTCTCACCTTTAATTCCAGGCACTGAATCACACCATTAGCTTTTCATAATTCAGCAGCCCGTGCTTGCCTGCCTGGCTCTCCCGCATCCTCCCTACAATCCTGGTCCTGCTGTTTATCTGGGCTTCAGATAATTAAGAATCTTTCGCCTCTGAGCAGGGGCAGGGGGTGGTTATCTTCATTTTACACCGGCTTGCGGGATTTTCATAAAAGGGATAGTGTGCTCTGTCTCTTGGCTTGCCCTGGGCAGTGGCGGCTTTTAATCAGGGAGCGTCAGACTCACAGCGGGAAGGGGAAGCGGGCGTGTGAAGGACCGATTTCGGGAGCATAGTACTCGCACCCCGCTACTTCCCATCTTAGAGAGGAGGAGGAAGCTGATGCACAGAGAGGTCGAGTAACTTGCCTGGGGTTGCACAGTGTCCATTAAATAGCAGATATTGGTTTATCCCAGGCATTCTGGGTCCAGCGTCCATCCCAACCATGTTATGGGGTCTCTCAACTGGCTTTGAACCCCAGTTTCTCCTTGTTATCAACCGTGTGGCCCTGGAGCAGATTTTTAGCCGTGTTCCAGCTTCAGTTTCTCCCTCTGTACAGGGGGGCATCAACACTTCCCTGGCAGCAAGACAGCAAGAGATGAAAAGAGAGGATGCATGTGAAAGTAGGTGGCTCTTCCTCCTAAGGAAATAAGCAAATCCTCCATTTCACTGTTAACGCCGTGCTTTGAGGGATCGCAGGGGGTCGGGGCTGCTGAGTCATCCCCAGAGAACACCCAGTACACACTCCTCTCCCCGAGAAGCTGGGGAGCAGCTGTCCGCCAGTAAGACCAGCTCTACCCCGGGGCCTTGACTTTATTATCACCAGTGTTATTTTTTTTAAAAATGTTTTATACACCTGCATTTTTTTTTTTTTTTTTTTTGCCTTCAACGAGCTGGCGATTCTCAAGTCCGTTAGGAAAAGCTTCAAGCCAAGGGCCAAACGAAGCATGTGCATTTATGTCACTTGACACATCTTAGCCACGTTTGGGAGTTCTGCATCACGCCAGTTGCACTTGGGGTTTTAAATAGCATCCCCTAAGAACAGGTCTCAAGGCAGATCTGAAAAGCAATTTGTTTTGGACAAAATGTGCATGGATTTGAGGAGCTGGGAGAGGGGAAGGGAAGAGGGAGGGGAAGGGAAATGGAGGGACAAGGAGAGAGGATGGAGGACACTGCAGGTTGGACCTCTGAGTGGAAGGACCCTCCTGAATTTCTAAGCATGCCGGGAGGTAGGGATGGGTGTGGGAAACTGGGCTGATCAAATGGAGAAAGATACGTCCCCCCACTTGACAAGCTTCTGCTGTTCCAAGTTGCTTTTTGCAGTCAGAACACACTTCAGGAGAGGAAATTCTTCTGTCTGGGAGCTTGGAGTGTCTTACCCTCGAGGACTTCATTCTCTTACCTCCGAGGATCTGAGTCTCCTGTGTGCTGGTGAGCTGGAAGCGAGATCACCATTAGGCTCTTGTGACGGTGAAGTTTATGTGTCAACATGACTGGGGCCGTGGGGTTGCCAGACATCTGGTCATACATTATTCTGGGGGAGTCTATACGGAGGTTTCTGGGTGAGATGAAACATTCGGATCAGTGGATGGAGTAAAGCAGATTGCCTTTCCCAGTGTGGGTGGGCCTCGTACAATCCACTGAAGGCCTGAATAGAACAGAAAGGCTGAGAAAGAGGGAAATTTGCCTGCTTTACTGAGCAGCTGGGATATTGATCTTTTCCTCCCTGTGGACTTGAACTGAAAAATCAACTCTTCTTGGGGCTTGAGCCTGCCAGCTTTTGGACTGGAGCTATATAGCATCGGCTCTCCTGCTTCTCCAGCTTGCTGACGATAGATCTTGGGGCTTCTCGGCCTCGATAATCATGTGAGCTACTTCCTTATAATTAAATAATCCATCGCTCGATCAATCAAATCTCCTTTTGTTTCTGTTCCATGGGAGAATCCTAATACAGCCCTGTTTATTCTCAGAAACTTCTACCTGGATGCTTTCTCTGGCTAGCAAAGACCTAGGAAGTTGGAGAACGCTGATTAAGATAAAGGGATATTGGCTCTACCACTTTGTAGAACATTCTGGTATCACCTAGTAAAGATGAGCACGTACTTATTCTACAACCAGTAGTTTCTCCCCTGGGGATACCCTAGGGCTGCTCTGTATAACTGGGCAGGCACGAGCTTCATGTGGCTATTTTCAATTTAAATTCATGGAAATAAAATAAAAAATACAGTCCTTCAGTAGCCCTACTACATTTCAAGTGCTCGTTCATCTATTGAGCCTAATGGCTGTCCTGTTGGAAAGCATACACATTTTTGTAGAACATTTCCATTATCCAAGCACTACTTTAAAGAAACTCTCACAGTAAGTGCCAGGAGGCATATTCCAGAATGTTCTTATCAGCCTTGTTTGTAAGAGCAAAACACTGGAAACAACTCAGGCGTTTGTCAGCAGCAGAAAAGGACAAATCCATGGTGGCCTAGTCATTCTGTGGAATTCTGTATAGCAGTGAAAAAGGGATGCCCCCCCGGGCATTAACCCAGATGCATCTCAAAAATAAGACTTTCAGCCATGATGATGTAAAGGTCAAAATATGTAAAACCAAAAAAGGTACAGGCATTCATATAGAGATAGTAAATTATACAAAGAAAAAGCATTTAGATAAACTCAGCCTAAGGCTCACCTCTGAGGGACTGAGGGAAATTCAAGGGAACAGGGCACAACGAGGCTTCTAAGGGTCACGTACAGGTTATAACTTAGGCAAGATCATGGGGACATAATTGTTTACTATTCCATAGATGGCATATATGTATCTTATGTACACTTTTGTATATAGTTCACAAACACACACACTTTTTTCCAATTTTTTATTGTGGCAAAATACACATAAACAGAAAATGTCCCATCATGACCATTTGTAAGTATACAGTTCAGTGGTATTAAGAATATTTACACTGTTGTACAACCATGACCACCATCTATCTCCAGAACTTCGCAACTTGCAAAATTGAAATCCTGTATCCATCAAACAATAACTCAACGTTCTCTCCTAGCCCCTGGCAACTACTCTTGGCTTTCTATCCCTATGATTTTGACTACTCTAAGTTCCTTATATAAATGGAATCATACAGTGTTTGCCTTTTTGGACACACATGCACCTTTTACTTTTTCTTCTTTTTTTTTTTAGAGAGAGAGCATGCACATGTGTGAGTGGGAGGGGGCAGAGGCAGAAGGAGAGGGAGAGAGAGCTCCACGCCCAGCACAGTGCCCAACGCAGGGCTTGATCTCATGATCCTGAGATCACAACCTAAGCCAAAACCAAGAGTCAGAAACTCAACCTACTGACACACCCAGGTGGCTCCCACATGTACCTTTTTAAAGGAAAAATACTAAGAAAGGGAAGGAAGTTTATGATCTTTGATGTCTTCCATCAATGTCTCAGATACATCAAACCCAATATGTCCAAGTCCAAACTCATGATCCCCGTGCCATCCCCCAGCCCTGTCCCCACCAAACATAGCTCTGCAAATAGCCCAGCATCACCATCTATGGAATGCCAAATTCTGAAGTTAGACACCATTCTTGACTCCTTCCAATTTGCCACTTCACATATTCACTCCATCCCCAAATTGAGTCAATTTTACCTCCTAAACTAGTTTTAAAAACTGTCCACTTTCCTCTGTCACCATGGCTGCCACCCAAGTGCGCATTCCCATCTCTGTCTTGGACCTCAAGAGCCTCTAGCCTTCCACCTTGCTGCCCTCCAGGTCAGGGTACCACAGCCAGAAGGAGCCTCTGGAAATGCAAATCAGACCATGGCTCCCAGTTTTAAACACTTTCAAGAATGTGTTACTGTGATCAAGCCTACCTGATACTGCCAGGTCCATTCCTGGCTCTTCTGCCCTCTGTTCTTCATCTTTCCTCCACCTCCAGCCACCACCCCTGATCTGTACCCCACGGGGCACCTTTCAGTCCCCCCGCCCCACACACATGCACTCCACGCCCTGTCCTGCCACTGGGGCCATTTTCCGTGCCATTCCCTCTGCCTGGACCCCTCCTCCCGCTACCGTCTTTGCCTGATTAACTCTCCCTCTCCCTCCAGGGCTCAGATCCAGGGAAGGGAAGCCTTCCCAGGACTTCCCAGTCTGTGTCCAGTGTTATCCCCATAACCACAATCCTCTTCTTAGAAAGACTTTCCCTCTGTTTAGATCTACATGCATTGGCGTGAGTATGGGCTCACTACCTTTCTCCTACCAGACATTGGCCTTGGTGAGAACGGAGGCTGAGCTGTTTTCACTCCTAGTAGTGTCGGCAGCCCCCAACACATGCCCAAACTCAGAGCAGGTGCACGCTGAATATGTACATCATCGATGAGCAAGAGTTCATGTTCCCACTTCTCCCAGGGCCTGACCCATTGCAAGGATTCCCCTGGAGCTGGCAAGTCCAGGCAGTGAGGGCCACGTGGCCCTCTGAAACTTAGATGGTGGATCCAGTTCATAGCATTCCTGCTGAATGACAGTGTGAAGCAGCAGCTTTGCTATGTGTATGAGTTTCCCATGCTGCTGTAACCAACTCCCACAGAGTTGGGGTCTTCAAATAACACACTTTTATGCTCTCATAGTTCTGGAAGCCAGAGGTCTGAAATCGGCTTCACTGGGCTGAAGTCAAGAGTCAGTGGGACCACGCTCCTTCCAGAGGCCCCCGGGGAGAATCTTCTTCCTTGTGTGTTCCAGTTTCTAGAGCTGCATTTCTCGCAGTCCTTGGCTGGTGGCCCCTTCCTCCCCTGTCAAAGCCAGCAGAAGGGAATCTTTAAATCTCTCTCTGCTGATGTCATCCTGTCTCCTTCCCTCTTCTGTGTCCAAATCTGTCTCCCTCTTATAAGGCTACTTGTGAGTACATTTAGAACCCACCCAAGTAACCCAGGAAAATCCCTCCATCTCAAGATTCTTAATGCAATCCCACCCGCAAAGTCTCATATTCCTAGGGTCCAGGGATTAGGCTGTGCATATCTCTGAGGGACGTTATTCAGCCGGCCACAGTAGGAGAGACCGATAGCAATTTGCATCGGGGCTCAGCATTGAGCTGGAGTCCCAGCGTGGCAGCGACAGTGACAGATAGGGTCGTGGCCAGGCTGAGTGGAGGGGAAGCTGCACTCCACGTGGAGAACCCACATCGCTTGATCTTATGCTAAGATCTCATTATTTTTTTGAAATCTCCCAAAGACACAGCATCTTATGAGACAGAGAGAGGGAGGAAGGGCGAGCACCTGGGTAATGCACACACAGCGGCCTGACAATTAAGGGTTTTCTCACTCTCTCTGCGTGTTTCTGGAGCAGTGCTGATCTGAATGGCCGCAGAGCCTGAGAAGTGCTCATCTGTATCACTTGATGATCTCAACGGAGGGTTCAGCTTTTCCTCGGCGCTCGGTACGGAATCAGATCACGCTGGACCAGGCCAGCTTCATTTCCACGTTGTCTCTTCACATGAGAGCCAGCCCTCTCCCTTGATATTTCCCGGGCAGGATGCTCACAGAGAAAAGGAAGGACGGAAGGTACAAACGGCTTAGCAGGTGTGACTTGGTGTTTTGGGTCCACGAGCTTTGCTGGCCGCCGCCCCCCAGGAAATGTAAATATCCTGATTTACATCTTTCCCTTTATTCAACTGGCTGCTATTCGCTGAATGATCAGTGGATTTTTTTTTCCTTCTGAAATTTTGACCCACTCTGGGTCGCTCTGTCCTTGGTCCCCTAAACCCCTAAAAGGGGTTTTGAATTAGATTAAGTCAATCCAAGGCACTCCTAGTTGGGTTCTGCCAGTGGGAAGACAGCCTGTGGGTCCTCATCTTGGACAGCGTGGCCTTCTGATTAAGAGAGAGAACTATACTCACTCCAGGTTAGATTATACCTACCTTTGAACTCTACCTCTGCCATTTAGAGGCTGTGCAGTCTTGGACAAATACCTTAACCACTCTGAGCCCCAGCTGTCTCACCTGTCAAACGGGGAAGGCTCATTGCAGAGGGTGGTTATGGGGAGGAAAAGAAGTCATTTATATGTTAAGCGCCCAGCCCGGTGCCTGCCACAATGTAAGCGCTCAGGAAATGTTACTTTCCTTTGCTTCCGGAAGAAATCGAGTTTGGAAATGAACAGACACATTTGTAAGAGCAGATGTTGAGCCCGCACTCTTGGTTGTTAGTCATACAGTTATTTATCTTGAATAGGGGG
Organism: Callorhinus ursinus; assembly: GCF_003265705.2. Taxonomy (NCBI): domain Eukaryota; kingdom Metazoa; phylum Chordata; class Mammalia; order Carnivora; family Otariidae; genus Callorhinus; species Callorhinus ursinus. The sequence continues at coordinate 3,619,218 of NW_027397075.1, read as the reverse complement.
CACGGGTAAAGGGCGGGGAGATTGGAAGGTGGACTGAAGGTCTCCTCCATGACAAGGATGTTCAGATTGGAGAGGAGAAGGCTCAGGGGCACTTGAGATGCGTGTCGAGACAGCTGAAGGACTGGCCCGTGGAAGAGGGAGTCTGTTTCTTCTATGTGCAACCGGGACCAGACACAGATGCCGCCCGTGAATCAGGTTACCATATCAGCCTGAGAGAGGCCTCTCCAAACCCTTGGAGCTATAAAAAGTGGGAGCCTTGGGAGGTGAGGAGTTTCTACACCTGGGGATATTCGAGCGTTTATTTATTCCTTCCTTCATGCAGCCGGCACCTACCGTATCATCATGTGTCAGATCTCAGGAATGTGGGCATGAACAGTGTAGACAAGAGCTCTGTCTTAATGCAGTCTGAGGGAGAACATAAAAACTGCAGGACTCCTGGGAGGGCGGTATACAGAAACTTCAGATGGGCACAGTGAGTGCCAGGATGCTATGTTCAATTCTTAAGGTTATCATTCTTATTAATTTCTCTAACATCTCCTGAACACTCCCATGTGCCACACACGATCTTACACTTCTTATATGGATCACCTGATTTTATCTCCATAGCAACCAGATGAGGCAACTACTATCAGGAGCCACATTGAACAGAAGAGGAACTTGGGTTTCACAGAAGTTAAGAGACTTGCCCAAGATCACCCATCTAAGAACCAGCAGGGTTGGGATTCTAGATGCAGCAGGCTGACCCCAGTGCCTGGCTCTACGGTGCTCACCCAGGGCCAATCCTTGCCTTCCAGCCCATCCCCTCTCCTTAGAGAACCAGTCCCAGGGCGTAGGGGTCTCTGTCTCTCCTTATTCCCCTCCTGCAGGCCAGAGCTGACTGGTCCAGATTGGCTCAGTCTGGGCCAATCAGAGTCTCTCTCCTTGGGCTACAGGGAGACTGGGCCAGTTTGGTGATGGATTTGCAAACCAAAGACAGTGGATAAGCACAGAAAGCTGGTCTTTGGGAAGGAAGGAAGACAGCACAACTGCCTCAGAGTAGCAAACAAGAGACTGTCGTCCCCGAAAGCAGAGAATGAACTTGGCCATGACATCCTCATTCCAGTCCCCAAGCAGCTCACCTGAACTGGACCTTTCCATAAGATGGCGAGTCTTCTTACCCCCTGGGTGTCCACTGTCCAGACCCTTGGAGAAAGGTCTCACATTTGTGTGGCTGTAGCCTGGGGAAACTCAAAGTCGGCCGCTGGGATGTTAGTGAATTTCAGGGTTTCCCTGCTCAGCTCTTCTCTGTTCCCAGGCCTGGTTTCCTGCATCCTGGAACCCCATCCACGTGGGTAGGAAACTCGGATGCTTCACCAGTTTCCATAACGACAGAACATAACAAAGCCCTATGCTACTCCCACAGGTCATCCGAGGAGTTGTCAAACTAAACATCCAGAAAGGGCTCGCTCTGAGCTCTTCACAGCAATTTAAAAACCCACAGTTGACATTCCCACCTAACGAGATCCTTTTAGCCATCTTGTACGAAGTGGTTCCTTTTTCTTGGCCCTTCTCCACTCCCAGGGCCCAGGTTCACCCACCTTGCTTGCAGTTCTCTAGCTCAGACCTTTCACAGTTCCAAGGAAGACAACTTCCCCTCCCTGTCTTTTTTTTTTTTTTTTAAGATATATTTATTTATTTGAGAGAGAGTAGGGGGAGAGACAGAGGGAGAGAGAGAGAATCTCCAGCCGACTCTTTGCTGAGCATGGAGCCCAAGATCATGGACCTGAGCCAGAACCAAGAGTCAGATGCTCAATTGACTGAGCTGCCCAGGTGCAACCCCCCTTCCCGGTCTTATGCAGAGCAGCTTCACCTGCTTCCAAGAAGCCATGGTGCCAAAAGACGCTTGGGCTCTCCGGAACACCACCCCACGTGTTTGTCAAGTTATGATTCTGAGCAAAAACTCTTTCTTCCCCAAGATAAATCTGGGTACCAGCTGTTAAGGTGCTAACATTTCTCCCCATTTTTTAACGTTTATTAAACTATCTTAAATCAAACGAGCTTGAGGGGATTTCTGTTCCTTCTAGCCCATGCTGGGAGGTTCGGTTGAAATCTTAGCTCAGTCGAGAACCCCATTTCCCAGAATCCCATTCCTTGTCTGTTTCTAGGTTAAAGGTGGGAGATCTGAGAGGCAGACAGGAAGTGCAATGTTGACTCACTGAGGTCCACCATGTTTGGATGAGGAGGTAATCAGATAGAGAAGGCCATGGAGGTTCCATCTCATGCTCACTCTCCCCAACTTCCCATCCAGCTTGTCATTCCCAATGCTGGCCCTGCTGACCAACAGCAGTCCTCCGTCTTCTAGACGCTTGGCAGACAAGACAACAGCCTCCCAAAGACCCCTCCACCCACTTTCCCTCTACAGCCCCATCTCACCAGCTAGATGTGCCTGACTTCTCAGATGGGCTGGCTGGTGACCCCTCTGGTCTTCCACAACCCCTCCCAGATCCTCGCATCCCCAGCTCCTCCCATGACTGTGAAAGGTCTAATGCCTACCGTGCATCCCTTGCCCCATAATTCATAGTGGTTCTGCTTCCCTGATGGAGCCCCGACTGATACACATCCAGAACCTTTCCAGAAGCAGCTGCCAGAGGCTGGAGGCAGTGAATCACACCGGAATCACCCAGAGAGCTTTAGAGAAAATGCCGATGCCTGGGATTTATCCTAGAGTCTGATTTATTTGACCCAGGATGTGGTGCAGCCATTGCAAGTTTTAAAAGTAGTTGGGGTGGGGGCGCCTGGGTGGCTCAGTCGTTGAGCGTCTGCCTTCGGCTCAGGTCATGATCCCAGAGTCCTGGGATCGAGCCCCACATCGGGCTCCCTGCTCCGCGGGGAGCCTGCCTCTCTCTCTCCCACTCCCCCTGCTTGTGTTCCCTCTCTCGCTGTGTCTCTTTCTGTCGAATAAATAAATAAAATCTTTAAAAAAAATAAATAAAAGTAGTTGGGGTGACCCCCCGCCCCCCATCTCTACCCTCTACTTCCCACTGCACAGACGTCCCTTCACCTCTTCCCTGGGGGAAGTATAACGCTGGTGGTCGTCGGTTGCTTTACAGATGACTCATCTTTGTTTTCGTAATTTTTTTCTTGATGAAAATTGGTCTCAACCTGAAAGCGTAAAATCTGCCCAACATTAGCATGGCTCCTGGCATGGCAATAGGTAGACTCTCCAGTTGCTTCGAATCCTGATCGGAATCAGAATGAAATGTATGTTTGTGGTCTCCCGTGGCGCATGAAAATCCCAAAGCCATCTGTTGTCTTCATCATCGTGTGCATTATCAAAATACACTGATTAAGCCTTTAATTGAACCTGGTGCTGTATTTATTGAGAAACTCACGATTAGCTTTCTAAAAGCTTATCACCGAAAGCCGAATTTATAATCATTCAGCAACGATCACTTTCAGTTTGCTCCATGGCCCACCTGTGTTTGACCTCTAATAACCAATACACGGTCTCCCTTTTTTGTTTTTATTTTTTAAAGAGATCAAGTGAGCAAGCCGAGAGTTGGCAGATAGGGAATTTCTGAGCTTCTTCGCTGAACCGCAGAAGGATTTGGGGGATCAAAATGTAATATGATGAAGGTGGATTCTGGAGCCAGATGGTGCAGAAATTCATTCCCAGCCTTACCACGGACTAACTGCGCAAACTTTAAGCCTCGAGTCCCTCAATTGTAAAACCGGTACAAATATAATTCACATCCGTTGGAATGAGGAATAAATGAGTGAACGCGTGAAAAGAACTTCATATAGAGCCCAGCCCCTGTAAGCACGTCCTATGTATTAGTCTTGAGGATGCTTACCCACGTCTTTCTGTGACTCCATGAGGGAGCCGTGGACCTCAAGTTTGGCCCAAGACAAAAATTGTCCAATTATAAAATCAGATCTGAATTTCACTTTGAAAGCAACACTTCAGAAAATGCCTGAATAAGCTAACATTTTGGCTTCACAAGAGTTTTCCCCAGATGGAGTTTGGTGAGCTGGACCAGGTTATGAAAAGGGACCTCTGCACTCTCCTGCCCCCCCCCCCCCCCCCCCCCGGGACAGGGTGATTATCCACTATTGTTTCTTGTCTCCAGGTGCTTGTGCTGCCCCTTAGACCAGCTAGGACTGGCTTTTCGGGTTCTGGGGAAAAATTCGACTGGCTGCTAGAACAATTTAGAGTAGATGAGTCTCAGGCTGTGATGCGCTCTGATTAAATTCAGGGAGACTTGCCCAGGGCATCCTTAACTGCCTGGAGGAGTCAGCCCTCTGGCCATCTGTCGTCTGCCATTCTTCTGTCTTGTTTTCCCTTTGGTCACATTGAGCCATCTTGAGAAACTTCGAGAGGTCCTTTCCTCTTGCTGCTCTAGCACAGTTAACGAGAAACATGGCGTGGTTGGGGGTTCGGCGTTGGGGCTGAGCCAGCACCAGGCTTAGAGACGGGGACTGGGTTGAGACCTCGGCCATGTGACCTCCGGTGATTCAATTGGTCCAGTTTTTCCCAAGGTGGGCAACACTCCGGGATGATTTTAGGTGGTAGCTGGGGAAACATTCGTTGAGAATTTATTTCCATGTTTCAGGGAAAAATATTGGTTCTCCATATAAAAGTGTCAGAAGTTTTATATTAAGATGTTTTCGTATGCAAAGAAAAATACTGAATTAGGTAACAGCGGAGCAGATATTGTCAAGGTGTTTTGCAAATGGCCAGGGTTTAGGAAACACTGACTTAGCCACACTGAGCCTTCTTTCCTGCCAGGGGCATATGAATACTGCCTCTGCTGGGGGATGGGAAGGAGTCAGCAACAGCTAGAGGAAACATAATGGGGTGATCCAAGGTCAAGAGCTTTATTTGTGTAAGAGCGGGTATCCCAGCTGAGCAGCTCACCAGCTGTATGACCTTGGGCAAACTGCTTACCTTCTCTGTAACTGTGGTTCAGTGTTTGATGTTTTTGACCAAATATGCCTTCTTTTTCCATACCAATTCTCTGATTCTCTGACCCCAACGGAATATCCAACCATTTAATTCAATTTTGACACTACCTACCTGGAGTTAGGGCCGGATCCCACAAGTTAAAGGGCTCATTCCTACAAGACTGTCCTCACTTCAGACGCCCGTCACAAGTCCCCAGGGTACCTACACTTCTGTCAAGCCAACTACAAATTTGGGGTTCCCATGCCCCTCCCCCCAGACAGGATAATTCGCTAGATTGGCTAGAAAATTTAGGAAAGCATTTTTGCTTGTGTTGGCTGGTTTATTTTTGAAGGCTACAACTCAGGAAGTGCCAAATGGAAGAGAGGCGTAGGACACAAGATAGGAATGGTGGGGTGATGTGGAGCTTCCATACCCTTTGTGGGCACAGTAGCCTTCCCAGCCCATGTGTGTCCACCAAGCCAGAAACTCCTTGAATCTCATCGTTCAAGCGTTTTTATAACTCAGTCTGCATTCCTTCTCTGTCTTCAGGGCGGGGGCTGAAGGTGGATGTTGCGGGGGAGGTTGCGGCTGAAAGTTCCCACCTTTTAATCACATGTTTGGTCTTTCTGGCAGACCAGCCCCTACATGAAGCTATCACAGGGTTCCACTCTGATCACCTCATTGGCATGAACTCAGGTATTTGTGCCTCAGGGGATCGTTATGAATAACAAAAGACACTCCTTTCCCCCAGGACATTCCACCAAGGGTTTTAGGAGCTCTGTGCCAGGAACCAGGGACAAAGACCAAATATGTAATAGTTCCACGGGGATACTTCCAAGACCCCCAGGTGGATGCCTGAAACCACAGATACTACCAAACTCTACGTATATACTACTTTTTTTTCTTAGACAAACATACCTATGAGAAAGTTTCATTTATAAATTAGGCACAGTAAGAGATTAACAGTAGCTAGTAATAAAATAGAACAATTATAACAATACAATGTATAAAAGATATGTGAATGTGGCCTCTCTTTCAAAATATCTCATTGTCCTGTAACTAGGTTTCTTCTTGGGGTGATGTAAGATGATAAAATGCCTAGGTAATGAGACGAAATGAGGTGAATGACATAGGCGTTAGGACGTAGCTTTAGGCTAGCACGGACTTGGCCATACGTTAGAAGTGCCCATGAATTCAGGTTCCTAAATGGTCTGAGAGTGAGCTTTATCATCTTACTAGTTCCCAAACTACTGAGTTAAATCATTTTTGACCACTGTTCATTCTATTTGTACGCATCACGTTTTTAAATTTTGAAACTTTGCTTCTGCCTGATCATCATAGTGTCAGGTCCCAGAGAGGTCCCCATGCCCGTGATTTAATTCTGGGAGCAGCCCCAGAGCCCATTCTGTGTGTAAGGCAGTGTGCTGGGCACCACAGGAAAGATGAGAAATGGGTAGGACTGGTCCCTAGAGCCAAGGATTTCATGATTTCTTATGGGGAGACAGGAAACAGATAAATTATATCTTCTGCTGTGAGGAAGAGAAAAGCAACCTCTGGAAGCCAGGAGCTGACCTGGTACTCAGAGCTAGGTCCAAGCATTCTCCTGTTGGACATAAACACTCCTGCAGATCGCCAACATCAGACAAGGCCATCTGAGACCGTGGTAGATCAAGACAAAAATAAGACAAATTCACGAGCGTATCTGGAAGCGAGTAAGATGTGAACATCGTGCAAAGCACACATATGACCAGACAGCTGGGTGTCCTGGCTCATCTGAGGGACTGCTGCTTCCTTACCTATCCCAGCTTCAGCTTGTTCTGTTCTTCTCACTTTATAGGTAAGAATTATTAAGATAACTTACCAGAGGAGGCACCGGGGTGGCTCAGTCAGTTAAGCGTCTACCTTTGGCTCGGGTCATGGTCCCAGGGTCCTGGGATGGAGCCCCCACATCGGGCTCCTTGCTCTGCGGGGAGCCTGCTTCTCCCTTTCCCTCTGCCGTTCCCCCTGCCTGTTTTCTTCTGCTCACTCTGTCAAATAAATAAATAAAATCTTAAAAAAAAATAACTTATCAGAGGATCAGCAGCCCCACTTCCTGACAATATCCAATCCAAAGTAAAAACGCCCCCCAAGGCAGCTAAAGGAAGCCCCAGCGTTATAATCAGTCCTTTCTAACACCTTCTTAGTGACATCTTTCTGTCCAGAAAGGAATTAAGGGACAAGCTAGCCAGCTACCAATCCATACAAGGTGCTATGGACTCATTAAAGTGACAGAAGATGGAGAAAATTGTCCCCTTCAGGACTTCCCTCAGAGGGAGGATTCATGTAGGTGGCAGGAACCCCTTGGGGTAGAAGCTCGTTTCGGTTCGGGTTCTTGGCTGCAAGCAACAGAAATCGACTTGACTGGACTCAAGCAAATCTCAAACAGGAATGACTGCAAGGCTGACAGTGAGGTAGACTGGGGTGGAGTGGGCTGGAGGGCTCACAGAACTGAAGAGGGGGCTTCAGAAAATGAGCAGGCATTAAGAGGGCTCCAGGGGCTGGTCACGGAACCGATCAGACCAGGGCACCCTGGCTCCACCATTTAACTAGCTGTGTGATTTTGAGCCACGTACCTCTCTGAGCCTCAGGATCTTCAGCTATGAGAGTGATGATCACGTAAGAATCCACTTCTCAGGGTTGTTATAACCCTATGTCTCCATTGGGATAATCTGTGCAGAGTACTTAATGCCTGGCACGTGCTGAATTCTGAATAAATTGTAGTTAAAATCATCATCATCACCACCACCGGTAATCTTTTCCCTACTCAGTGCTCAGCTTCTTTCTAAATAAATGTTGAATAAATATTTAAAGAATGTTAAAGAGGCACCCCCCCCCCAAATTTGCTCACCCGCTGATTCTAACCATCGATGCTAAATTTGCAGGAATCTTGCCAGCTCATTGTTGAACTGTTGGAAGCTCAAAGTCTGCCATGGTGGGAGTATTTACACCATGGAAATTGGCAAATGATACAAACCAAAGCATCTACCTCCTCCCCGACTCCTAGCCAGCTGTTAAATATTTGCTAGCAGCCCCCGCTAATTATAACCCTTCTCTGCCCAGCTCTGGGGCATCCAGCAGAGGACACTTGCTGTTTCTTTGTGATTCAGCCAAGCCCTAAGGTCCTGTTTCCCTAGTAGGAGGCCACTAATCACTGGTGCTGAAAAAACATGAGGCTGATTTAAATGTTAATATACTTCTCATCAAAAGCAGATCTGCTGCGGATAGTGCAGTGAGTCTAACATGAACTTCAGGTGGTGATTGCGGAGAGCTGATACTCCAGAAGGAGGCTTGGTGTTAAAAAAAAAATAACTTATCAGAGGATCAGCAGAAGCCAACACGCTAAGCCAGAGTGTTGGCCATGCAGCCCAGGGCATAGACTACCAAAGATGGGTGGGGAGAGCCATGAGGGAGCCCTTTCTGGATTAGGGGCTTGCAAATTGTTTCTAAGATTCTTTTTTTCTTCCATCCTTAGATGCTCAGTAAGGAATGACAGCTTTAGAATTTTTTTTTTTTTTAAGATTTTATTTATTTGAGGGAGAGGAAGAAGCAGACTCCCTCCTGAGCAGGAAGCCCGACACGGGACTCAATCCAAGGATCCTGAGATTCATGACCTGAGCCGAAGGCAGATGCTTAACCAACTGAGTCTACCCAGTCACCCACCTCCCTCGCAGGAGGTCCCCAGCGCCACCACGGAGGGGGCTCAAGAATAGAAACTGTATTGACAGCAGAATGCAAAGCAGGATCCCTTGAAATGGTTAATTGGATTTCTCTGGGGGTGACTCACCGCCTTTGATAAATGCTGTTGCCCTCATGAGGTTACTATCATGGGATTTGAAAATTTTCCACCTTGCACTTGCCGTCTCGAGGTCTTGTTTTGATAAAACTCCAGGACTGTGTGTACTCTGTGCCTGCCCCCCCACCCCCGACCCCGCTGTCCTGCTTTTCTTGATCACAGGCTAACTGTGATGTGTCAGGCACAGGTGACGTTCGAGAACCACAGAGGGAGGAGGCAAAGTGCCTTAAAGGGTGCACATGGGCTATTTAGGGAGAAACACAAGTGCCTAGGTGATTGGGGCAGGGGAAGATGGACAGGGGTAGGACACAAGGTCTTGGCAGCGAGAATGAAGAGCACCTGATCAGCGTGGGAGCATCAGGAAGGCCATCTCTGGGGTTGCTTAGAAATTAGTCTGAGACCAAGGTGCTCTGATCCCGGGAAGACTTGAAGAGAGAATGGGCTGAAAGGCTGCAGGTCAGGATTCACACAGGCATGCGGGGGCGCTGCTAGCCCAGAGTGGGTGCTCCCTGGCTAGAGCTGAAGCCAAAGAGATAAAAGGTCACAGAGGGGCTTTTACTGTGGTTACAGTAACCCAAGGCTGGCCAGGTTTGCCTCTGAGGAAAGGGGCGGCCAGTGGTAATTTAAAACAAAAAACAAAATGCCTTAAAAAAAAAAAAAGATTTATTTGAGAGAGAGAGCACAAGGAGGGGAAGGGAGAGGCAGAGAGAATCTCAAGCCGACTCCACACTGAGCAGGGAGCCCAAAGCAGGGCTCGATCCAATGACCCTGAGATCATGACCAGAGCCAAAACCAAGAGTCAGCTGCTTACCCGACTGCACCACCCAGGTGCCCCAAAACACAAAACGCTTTAAAAGTCATTAGATATCATACCAAGCATCTTTTCGAACCATAGTGGTTTCAGAAAATACGTGCATATTGTGGAAAAAAAAAATGAAAACACAGAGAAGCAAATGAAAGAAATAAAAATTCCTTCAAAATCATCATTGTAACGTTTCGAATGGAGTCTATGCACAGGTACTGTGCAAACTGTTAACCATTTTTATAGGCTTTATTCTCTGATATTAATCATGTCTCCCGAGCATCGTTTTTAATGCCTGTGTTATGAATTCTGTTATGCATACGTCCCATATTTACCTTAAGCAGTCTGCTATTATCGGTGGACACTTAGGTTGCTTTTGTTTTTTTGCTATTGCAAACAAGGCTATATAGCACATAATCATTGCTAAATTTTTATGGTACCCTTAACGATCTTTTTAGGATGAAATCTGAGAAATGGAATCAGTGGGCTCAAGAGTTTAAATGTTTTCAAAGCCCTTGACATAGTTTTCCAAATTGTCCCCAGTTTTCTCCTCCCATCAGTCCATGGGCCGTATTTGTTATTCCTCCTTGAGGCTTTTCATCCCTGTCTTCTCAAACTCCCACATAGCAGGAAACCGGTCAACAGAGGGCTCTCCAGTGGCCATGGGGAGGCACGAGTCTAGGAGATGCAGCCATTATTCTGACTCCTGACACCTTCAGGACATTTCCCCCAGCACAAAACAGCACTCCCAGGGCTTGGAAATGAGCCTGATGCTGAAACCCTCGCCACCCTCTTCTCATACGATTGCCAGAGAAAACACGGGATGCCGAGTTAGATCTGAATTTCAGATAAACCACACATCCTGTTTTTAGAGCAGGTATGTTCCAAATATTGCATGGGGCATCCTTATACTAAAAATTATTCGATATTTATTGGAAAATCCAATATAATTGGGTGCCCTGCTTTTGTTTGTTTGCTAAATCTGGCAACCCTGACCCGTTAGCATCTTCCCTCATCTATTGGCTGTATTGGCTCCCTCTCTTGCCTGTATTTTCTTGAGGGGTCCTCTTGAGAAAATCTTGCAGGCTGGCTGGCCGGAACGTTGTAATGGTTTTGAGTTCTTCCTTGTAGAGGTGGAAAATTATATCTGGAACCATGTGCTATTATTGGGTATTTGTAGTGATTCCTTTTCTCTCTTCCCTTTCCTTCTTCCTCTTCCTCCTCCTTTCTTTTTCCCTCCCACCCTCACCTGTTTGAACCTTAATCTTTATCCACACCTTTAAATCTTTTTTTAAAGATTTTTATTTGAGAGAGAGCATGAGCGGCGGAGGAGTGGGGGAGAGGCAGAGGGAGAGAGAGAGAAGCAAACGCCCCACTGCGCAGGGAGCCCAACGTGGGGCTCGATCCCAGGACCCGGAGATCATGTCCTGAGCTAAAGGCAAATACTTAACCACTGAGCCACCCAGGAATCCGGTCCACATCTTTAATTCTTGGTGAGCCACTCAGCCAAGGGCCTCAGGGCTAGGATTAGAGAAACCCAGGGCCAGAAGCCCTCTCCCCTTCCTAGCTTGCTGAGCAAGGGACGACGTACATGTCTCAGTCTAGCCTTTATCTCGGTAGGAGATTGGGGGATAAACATAGTAAATAAGGAATGAAATCTCAGAACTTCGTATCTCCTTTAGAGAGACAAAGGACACACAGAAGGACAAATGCATTTGCAGAAACTGCCAGATCACATTAGCTGGTGCCTGCAGGCAATGTGTTGGCCAACTTTCTATGCGTTGGGCATAGCCCGATCCCCAGCTGGAGCCCGGAGCAGAAAGTGGGCTGGACCCTTAGTGAAAAGCAGCGGGACCGGGGAGAGCCCTGCTGGCTCGCCACGTGGCCTTGGGGGCTGGCCCGGATCTTCAGTGGCTGGTGCAAATGAAAACTGAGTCAGGAAGCCCCGCACACAGTAGGCTCTTAATAAACACTTTCTGGATGATTGATTTATTAGATGAGTCAGCAAATCAATGCATCCAGGATCAATATTCCCCTCTCTGGGCGCCGGCTTCTTCACTCATATAAGGTGAGAGTTCTTCCAGCCTCCCCAACTCAATTAGTCTCTGATTAACGCATGGTTCTTTCTGAAGATCAGGACGCAACAAAACATTTCTACAAAGAGCCAGCCAGTAAAAATTTGAGAGTCCAGGGGGCCATAATACAGTCTCTGTCCCAATTACCTCTGCAGCTAAGCAAGAGCATCCACTGACAACACGTGAACGGATGGGCATGGCTGTGTGCCAATGAAACATTATTTATAGACACTGAACTTTGAATTTCACGTGTCCAGAAATTTTACTCTTTCGGTTTTTTCCTATTTAAAAATGTAGAAACCATTCTTACCAAGGGGCACCTGGGTGGCTCCGTCGGGTAAGCATCCAACTCTAAGTTTCGGCTCAGGTCATGATCTCAGGGTCATGGGATCGAGCCCCGTGTTGGCCTCCATGCTGAGTGTGGAGCCTCCTTAAGATTCTCCCTCTCCCTCTGCCCCTCCTCCCCACCTCATGTGTGCTCTCTCTCAAAAAATAAAACAAAACCCAAAAATAGAACAAAACAAAACAAAAAACCCATTCTTACATCATGCAATGTACCAAAGCAGACAGGGGTCTGGATTTGGCCTGTGGGCCATAGCTTGTCAAAGCTGCTGATTCATGAACAAACCTATCCTCTATCAAGTCTCCTGGGCACTCTAAACAGAAAGTTCGGAGTGAGGGTGCTCTTTCTTCTTGGTGTGTACATACGGGTCACCACATCTGCCAAGCTGGCTTTCACAGACCCATTACTGTGCCATGCTCTCACTCTAGAACCTAAGATGGCTCCCATGGTAGGTCTTTGTAATCCATTCCCACCAATGTGTCCTATGCAGGTGGACGCTTCACTGCTACATACTCGGGGACACCACACCCCTTTCTACAGTCAGTGTTTGAGTGAGCTGCTCCCTTTGCCTGAGTGCCTGGTACCCACCATTCTCCCTGGCCATCCAGGGAGGTCCCTCAAGCTGAGAAAACTACCCCCACCCCGCCAGCCACTCCGATCTCTGTCTTCCCTGAATTCCATCCACCATACGGGATGTAACTTGCGTATTCCCCAGTGGAGAGACCAGACTGCCTAAGTTCAAGTCCCTGTCATCTACTCTGTGACCTTGAACAAGTTCCTGACATTGTCAGAGGGGTGATAATAATAGTACCCACCTGGGAGGGTCGCAGTGAGAGTTAATTGAGACATTTTGTGTAAAATGCTTAGACCAGAGCCTAGAACCAAGAGGACAAAAACATGAATAAATGCCAATGACGGTTATACTTCTATATTGCTTGACATTTCTACAGGGAGGCTGTATTTAAGGAATATTTATACAGGGGCGCCTGGGTGGCTCAGTCGGTTAAGCGTCTGCCTTCGGCTCGGGTCATGATCCTGGGGTCCTGGAATCAAGTCCCATGTTGGGCTCCCTGCTCAGCGGGGAGCCCGCTTCTCCCTCTCCCTCTGCTTCCCCCCTGCTTGTGCTCTCTCTGACAAATAAAATAAAAAATCTTAAAAAAAAAATAAAGGAATATTTATACAGTAACAAAAGATCAGAAATACCCTCTAGGCCTAAAACAAAAGTCACCAATATTGTTGATAATCTTTTCAGGTAAAGTTTTGATTGACGTTAACATGCACACCAAAGGGTACAGACGCCCACGGTTCAGCGTGATGAGTTTTTTTCAGTGCTAGTAATTTCCTTTGACTCAAAAGGGAACAGGTCTAGAAAAGCTCTAGGGGAGAAAAGAGTCATCCATGCTCCAGGGAGGTGACATTCTTTTGGGAACAGAGGGTCGCATGTAGGAATGAGGGTCAGGTTACAACCGAAGGAGAAGCCAAGTTAACACGCAGACCTTGAAGGTGCCTCTGGGAGCCAACAGGCAGCTTGTTCCTCAGAGATGCATCACAAAGACGTCCCTCTCATAGATGTGTCACCTAAGCCCATGGCAGGCACCTGTCTGGGCCCTTGATCCCCGGCAGGATGCTGATCCCTGGCACAGGCTCCCTGGAGATGTCTCAGTACTTCTTCTCCCCCTGGGGATAGCATTTAAGCTCATTAATCCAAGAACACTAAACAAATGCCCACACTCATCATCCCCAAGCCATTCGGTTTCAGGAAATGGAAACGGCTCATGAAAGTGAGACTCATTCTCTGACGTAGGAATGTTGGTGGAGATTTTTCAGGAGTGTCTGCCAGCCGACAGCCCAGGGCAGAGAGGCGGATGGAAGTGGGCCTTTCCCTGTGCACCTACTAGGTGTGTGCAAAGCGCAGGACTGCCTGCTCTATACCATGAGCTTATTTCATGCTCATGCAACCCCAAGACAAGGGTGTTATTCCTTTTCCAAGTGAGGGCACTGAGGCCCAGAGCAGTGAAGGGACTTGCTCACGTTGTACAGCCAGTGAACAGTGGAATCCAGATCCGCACTCAGGTCTGGCTGGCTCTGGGTGCTAACAGAAAATGGCCCCAGGGATCCCCTCATTTTATACATGAGGAAACAGAGCTCCTGAGGGGAGGAATGACTTGCCCAAAGTCATTATGGTATAATAAGAAGTAAGTCTGGGGCGCCTGGGTGGCTCAGTTGGTTAAGCGACTGCCTTCGGCTCAGGTCATGATCCTGGAGTCCTGGGATCGAGTCCCGCATCGCTTCTCCCTCTGACCCTCTTTCCTCTCATGCTCTCTATCATTCTCTCTCTCAATAAATAAATAAAAATCTTAAAAAAAAAAAAAGTCAGTCTGGGTTTTGACCCCAGTTTGACACAAAGCTTGGGACACTCTTATGCTTTCCTGAGTGATAGGAGGTGCTAGGACCTTCATTTTGCTACTATTTGGTCTTTGACCAAAGTTCCTGACACGAGGAACTCCTTGTATGTTAATAAGATGACCGGTGGCTAGGACCCCTAGATGGGTTTAGGATGGGGCCAGGTCACCAGAAAGACCAAGGCATGATTAGAAGCGTGGAACATTCTCCAGGGAAGGGAGAGGATCTGGAGGCTGACGTAAGAATGAATCACACTGATGTGATGAAGCCTCATAAAAATCTCTCAAGTATGATGTCTGGAGAGTCTAGAGAGGGTGTGGCAGCCCCGTGCTTTCTCCTCATCAGGCTGTTCACCTGTATCCTTTGTAATATCATTTTTAATAAACCAGCAAATGTAAATAAATGTTTCCTCGAATTTCATGAGCAGTTCTAGCAAAGTACTGAACCTGAGGAGGGGGTCACGGGAACGCCAATTTATGGCCAGTTGGTCAGAAGAACAGGTGGGATATGGGCTGGTGATCGGCATCTGAAGCAGGGGCAGGCTTATGGGACGGAGCCCTTAAACTTGGGGTCTGTGCTAGCCCCAGGCAGCACAGTATCAGAATTGAGTTAAACTGTAGGACACCCAGTCAGGGGCCGCCAAGAATTGGAGAATTGCCTCAGTACGGAAAAACGCACACATTTGGTGTCAGACATGTAAAATGTATAGAAAAACAGTTTTTCTTTTAGTCCTAGGAGAGGTTTGTGGTGGGACTTAGGCTGGGGTCCAGGCTCCACACCCTAGACCAGTGCTTCATCTCTGGATGGGTGTTACTTCTCACCCATCCCCAGAACGCCAAGCATCCACAATTTATAAAAGAAGGAGCCAGATAAATATGATTTTTAAAAGTCAGCCTTTTCCTCTGTCGGTCTACTTCGACCTTCACATGCCAGTCTCTGCTGGATTTCCATTAGGCTCCAGACCATGTCATTTTCAAAGATCTTTTGTAAAGCAGCTGCACTATTATTCTGACAGAGCTCGATCACCTCTCCCTGCCCAGAGCTGGTAAAATGACTGATTTCCACCATCGTCCCAGCATGAAAGGCTGGAATGCGGAATGGCACGAGCTGGCTTCTTTTCCCTGTTGCATTAATCAGGTTCTTGGAGATGACATCTCTCTCTCTCTCTCTCTCTCTCTCTCTCTGGCAATAGCAGAGTTTGATTTCCAGGACTTATCTCTATTCCTGCCGAGAACTGGACTAACGTGCCTTATTCAAAAGGTCCAGCTAAGCTTCAAAAGTGCTTTGCATGAACTATTGAAATGCTTTTGTTAACAATATAACTTAATGGCACTGAAATTCCATCACCATGTAATGCTTACAATGAGCAGGGCATACATATGTTTTATTCAAAGCACACATATCCACACACATTGTATCAGTGAAGATGTCTTCAGCTATAAGCAACAGAACATTCCATTAATAGTGTCTTAAATCTAGGGGTGCCTAGGTGGCTCAGTCGGTTAAGTGTCTAACTCTTGATTTTAGCTCAGGTCATGATCTCAGGGTAGTGAGATCGAGCCCGGTGTCGGGCTCTGAGCTGGGCATGGACCTGCTTAAGATTCTCTCACCCCCAAAAAAATTTTTAAAAAACCTAGTGTCTTAAATGTAAGGTGACTAACTGTCCCCATCCCGCCTGGGATGGAGCAGTTTTCCAGGACATGGGAATTTCAGGGCTAAAGCTGGGACAGTTGTGGCAAACCAAGACAGTAGGTCACTCTACTTAAAGCATAAGGACATTTAATATTTACTTACCAAGAAGTCCAGACGCAGGTGATCTGAGCATCAGCAAGGTAGCTCTTTGCTCCTTTCTCCTTGCCCCTCTCACCACAGTGACTGCAGAAGCATCAGGACTAGGAGGGGTGTAGCACTGGGGACTTGGGTCATCTTTCCCAGGAGCGCCCCCAAGCAGACTTCCTCTTCCATCCCGTTGGCCCGAAGTGGGTCTCATGGGTACCTCTAGCTGCAAGGGGGCCTGGAAAAGCAGATGTCCAGCAAAGGCAGATGGGATTGCCATCATTCTTGCTGCAGAATGAATTCCCCCTGCCCCCCAAATGCATATGTTGAAGCCTTGATTTCCAGTGTGATGGTACTTGGAGGTGGAGCCTATGGGAGGTACTTAGGTCACGAGGGTGGAGCCCCCGTGAGTGGGATTACGGCCCTTATACAAGAGACCCCAAAGTGAGGATCTCTTTCTCCACCGTGTGAAAATTTAGCAAGAAGGTGGCCATCTGCAAACCAGGAAGGACGCCCTCACCAGGAGCCGAATTGGCTGACATCTTGATCTTGGATTTCCTAGCCCTTCAGAACTGTGAGAAATCAATGTTCATGGTTTAAGCCATACAATCTTTTTGTGTTTTGTTATGGCTTTGGGCATGTTGCTTCATTTCCATTTCCTTGTCTGTAAAGTGGGGATAAAAACAACTTTCTGATAGGATGGCAATGAGGATTTAGATGAGTTTATGCATAGAAAGTGCTGAGATGGTGCCTGGCCCAGACTAAATGCTCAGTACACGGTGACTTTTTGTCTTTGAGGAAAAGAGCAGGATCGAATAGAGATTTTTTTTTTTTAAAGATTTTATTTATTTATTTGAGAGAGCGAGAATGAGAGAGAGAGAGCACATGAGAGGGGGGAGGGTCAGAGGGAGAAGCAGACTCCCTGCTGAGCAGGGAGCCCGATGCGGGACTCGATCCCAGGACTCCAGGATCATGACCTGAGCCGAAGGCAGCCGCTTAACCGACGGAGACACCCAGGTGCCCTCGAATAGAGATTTTTATGAGGAGCTGCATCATGACTCCCCATGAGAGCTTCCAAAAAATTCCACCTGACCTGTTAATGGTGGTGGATTTGAGAGTGTTTGGGAGAACTCAAAATCATACCGACTGCAGTTTCAAGACTCACAGCGAGTGAGGGCGAAGGCCTCCCAGGGCAAGCCCACCACACTTGGGTTACAGAAAGGACAAAAGACTGGTGTGAACTACACGGAGACACTCGGAGTGACATAGTAGTCTCTGGTGCACAGGGAAGTCAAGGTCATGCATCATTTTAGATTCCTTTTTCGTATCCGTTGGTGTTTTCCCAAAACTCTGCAGTGAACAGGGGTGTCCTCTACAACGAGACAAGAATCTATTTTAGAACTTTGATATAGAGGAACATAACCAATAAAGATGATTATTTTTAAAGTTGAACATGTTCCATTTGTCACATATTCTCCCAGCATCATTTTCTCCTTCTCTCCCTGCTTCTTTATCATAGCGAAGTTTTACTAGATACCAATTACCGAGCACTTCACTCTGTGTGTCCCAGCACTTGACATGCAGAATAATCTTGGGCAGCAAGACTTAGTTATTATTCCCATCTTAAAAAGGAGGAAAGCAAGGCTCAGAGTTCAGTCACTGGCGCACGGGCCCCTCTGAAGCACAGCTATTGGGCTCCAGGGCTTTTGCTTTTGACCACTGTCTGTCTCTCTTTTGTCCCTTTCACCACCACCTTCTTCCGTCTCTCGAACATTCAGTCAGGTACCTGTCTCAATTCTGTGGTCGTAACCCATGATTTTTCAGCATGAGCAGGATTGACATTCGGACCAGGTCGTTCTCCACCAAGGCGCTGTCCTGTGCGCTGTGGGACGTTTAGCAACATCCCCGGACTCTACCCAGTGTATGCTGGCGGCGATCCCCACACGCGCTCCATTGTCACAACCCACATGTCTCCAGATGTCGCCAAATATCCCCGGAGACCAGAATCATCCTCATTAGAGCCACGGATGGAGGCTGATCTCTGCAGTCAATGTGGCAAAGGATTCTGGAGCCCCTCCAGTTGAACGATCGCCGACGGGAGCCCACGGGAACAGGCTGTGCCCTCCTGGCAAGCCCCCAAGCTTACTTGAGGCAGCTTCCACCTGCTAGGACATTTCAGGGCAGGGCCTGACAAATGTTGGGGGGGTGCCTCTGGCAACAGGGAGATGATTCTGTGGCTTGTCCTGAAAGCTGGGAGCTAGGATCAGAAGGCGTGATAACGGCCAGCAAAAGGCAGGGGCGCCCCAAGCTGGTCTGTGGATGGCGCTTCTGAATGGGGGCAGCAGATCCTCGGAAGGAGGCCGGAAGATCAGTGGACTTAGAGGCCACTCATTTCCAGTCCTTGTCCTGTTCCCATCTGCCGTCTGCATTCAGTCGAGTCCTTTGAGAACATGAATGCTCCCCTCTCTCTCTTCCTGGGATAGGAGGATGATGTGTCCATACTGGCCCCTCCATCCCCCCTGACCCCTCGTTTTACTCTTCTTCAGCGCATGTGACGTTCTGTTGTATTTGTGCTCACCCTCTGTCACCCCACCTAAATTTTGGCTCCCAGGGGCAGAGGAGGCTGCTGCATGCTTAGAGCCGGGCAGGATGAAGGCAAAGACCCTCCACGCCCCATGAGAAAGCGATTTGAAAATAGGTCTCAACAGCCATAGCCACGTCAAGCCCGTTGTACTCAGGGGCGCTACTTCTGAGAATCCACGGCCCCCACTCCAAGTAATCCAACTTGAAGAAAAAGCCTTATGTGAATCCATGTGTAGACAACAGTGGCTCAAATGGCACCCCAAAAAGCGCAACCTGAAAGCCCCACCTAAGTAATCAAGATAAGGGGGGTCATTAAAGCAGCCCTGATAAATACACTCGGTGAAATTCCAGATATCCAGTACACTTATCATTTACAACAGTATGAGTTAATATTATAGCAGAGCTACAAAACTGTCACGCATGATGCAAGACTGTCTGGGCAGCCCGATGACTGAGATTATAGGAGTTGAGCATCCTTGCACACAGTTGGCGGGAATATCATGCACCATCCATCTGGAGGGCAATTTTGAAGTTCCTAATTAAAATGCAAGTGTTGGTACACCTGGGTGGCTCAGTCGGCTGAGCTTCAGACTCTTGGTTTTAGCTGAGGTCATGACCTCAGGGTCCTGGGACCAAGCCCTGCACTGGGCTCCTTGCTCAGTTCGGAGTCCGCTGGAAATTCTCTCTCCCATCCCCCCTGTGAGCGTGCATGCATGTGCACTCTCTCAAATAAATAAATAAATCTTTTTTAAAAAATAAAAATAAAAGGTAAAATGAAGTGTTCATGTCACTTGACCCACTGATTGAATTTCTAGGGATTAATTTTTCTAGGAATTGATGTATTTCTAGGAATTTATCCTAGAAATAACCCAGATGTCTGTGCCTAGGGGAATGGTTAAATAAATCACCATGTATCAATATAGTAGAATACCATGCAGCCATTAAAAACGAGGAGGCGTGCATGTACTGATGTGGAGAAAGGCTCAAGATATATCATTAAGTTAAAAAAACCGCAAAATGTTTTTGTGTAATAGCAATAATGTCATAACTCATAGTATAAACATGAACATTTTTATAAATCTGGAGGAATAAACACCATTGACATTTTTTTTTCTAAAGGACTGAGGGAGATTTTCTCTACATTGTGAATTTCTATAATGTTTAACATTTTTTAACATAGCTGCTAAGAGAAAACACTGAGCCTGCAGCCTGAGCTCACTCATATGAGCAAACAGAAGTGAGGACGTAAAGACCAAAAGCAATTCCATCAAGGATTCATTAACAGTGACCAGTCATTTCTAAGTAGTAGGATAATAGGCACTTTCTGTTTTTTTCTTTTTTCTTTATAAAGCTTTTATTTATTTACGTAATCTCTATACCCATGTGGGGCTTGATCTCACAACCCTGAGATCAAGAGTCATGAAAGCTCTTCCTGCTGAGCCAGCCAGGCGCCCCTGTTTCTCTTCTTTTAAGGGAGAACCTGTAGGAAGAGTGTGTGTGGTCCTTACAAAGGACATCATCCTCCCCAAAGCCTTTGTTTAACCTGAGTGATGCTCAGGGTGTAGAATGTTCTGTCAGTGTAACCTGCTGTGGGATGGTGTCCTGTCTCCCCAGGATGGACGACATCCAGCTCTGCAACGACATTATGGACCTTAAGCAGGAGCTACAGAACTTGGTCGCCATCCCAGGTAAGCATGTGGGACTCTAGCCTAGCTAAGGAGCTGCCCAGAGCCACCTGGGCCAGCCCCGTCTGTGCCCCTTCGGGTTGTAAGACAGAGTTCATCTCTTATCCTAGCACAGCCCCATTCTTGCAATGCAGCACTCCATGTCAGGTAGACCTGGCTTCAAGTCCTCATTCTGGCCCCTTCCTTGACCTTGGGAAAGTCACTTTATCTGGCACTCAATTTCCCGTCCTCTGAAAACAGGGTAGTACCAGTCATAGCACTTAACTCGTTGGGTATAAATCTCATTGTGATACACAGAACATGGCAAGACATGGGCTTAGCTTCACATCTGGTCCAAAACGAAGAGTTCAGTAAGTATTAATGATTATTACTATTACTATTCTGTTTGGAGACAGGTAGAGTATGGGGGTTACAAGCTCTGACTTCGGAGTCCGACCTAGATCTGTTGATTATTTTTTTTTAAAGCTTTTATTTATTTATTTGAAAGAGAGAGAATGAGAGATAGAGAGCACGAGAGCGAAGAGGGTCAGAGGGAGAAGCAGACTCCCCGCGGAGCAGGCAGCCCGATGCGGGACTCGATCCCGGGACTCCAGGATCATGACCTGAGCCGAAGGCAGTCGCTTAACCAACTGAGCCACCCAGGCACCCAGATCTGTCGATTATTAATGACATGACCTGAAGCAACTTACTCCACCAAAACTCAGTTTCCTCACCTGTCAACTGGGACAATAATGGTATCTACCTCGTAGGGCAGTTGTGGGATTGACTGAGGGGAAAAACACGTATGGTACTAGGCACAGTTGCCATCCTTTAGTAAGCGCTTAAGAAATTATTACTGTTGTTCTTGTCATTAACTGAACAAGTTTCTACCCACCCTTATATTTATATACTAATTCATTTTAACATGGCAGTAGCAAACCTACTGATGATGCGAGGTTCCATCTCAGGATCCTGGGATCATGACCTGAGCCAAAGGCAGACACTTAACTGACTGAGCCACCCAGGCGCCCCAAGAACCCCTACTTTAGAGTCCAGTGACCTGGCTTTGAATCCAGGCTGGCCAGACAGGTGGCCTTCATGTAGAAACTTAATTTCTCTGAGCCTTAAATTCCTTGTTTGCAAAATGAGGCCAATAATGCCAGCCTCCCATGGTGGTTGTGCATATGCCATGAGGTGGGAGATGCAAACCATGGGAGCGCCCGGTACAGTGCGTGCGGGGCTAGTGGATCCTTCAGACACCGCTGCTCCAGCGAGTACTCACCAGGTGCCAGGCACTGTGTGGGCGGACAGCACACGGGTACAGGGTTTCTCTTGGAAGTGATCAAACTGTTCTAGGATTGATTGTGGTCATGGTTGCATGACTCGATGGGGGACTCGTAATGGTATGTGAATTGTATCTTGAGAACACTGTTACCATAGAAAGTCAACAGCCAAAGAAGGGAGCAAAAAGCGCAATGTCCAGACATCACCCATTAGAAATTCTATTCAGTGAGTGTGGAGTTCTGGCACGGGTCACTTTTTAAAGCCTTGTGTGACCGTGAGGAGCAGCCAGGGTGAAGAGCCAGCCTGTGGGGACGGCTGTTTCTGTTGTCGCATTTCGTATCCCACCAAGAACTAGTTTCAAAGGTATAAAAATCCACCACCCCTACCCCCGACGGCAGCACCAAATGGGCAATTACCGGAAGGAGGCTTCTGGAGCCCTGGGCCATTGTATGAGCTCCCTATGGCTGCCCTAACAAATTCCCTCAAACTCAGCGGCATCAAACAACATAAATTGGTTCCTCCCAGTTCTGGAGTCTGGAAGTCTAGAA
The DNA here is from genome assembly GCF_003265705.2 of Callorhinus ursinus. Taxonomy (NCBI): domain Eukaryota; kingdom Metazoa; phylum Chordata; class Mammalia; order Carnivora; family Otariidae; genus Callorhinus; species Callorhinus ursinus. The sequence continues at coordinate 3,596,984 of NW_027397075.1, read as the reverse complement.
TCCAGGTGTCGGCTGGGCCCTGCTCCTTCCAGAGGCTCTAGAGGAGAATCCTTCCTTACCTCTTCCAGCTCCTGGTGGCTGCCGGCAGTCCTTGGTGCTCCTTGGCTTGCAGCTGACTTGCTCCAGTCTCTGCTTCTCTCATCCCATGGCTTCTTCCTTATCTATACATCCTCTCCCCTTCTCACAGGACAGCTGTCACTGGATTTACACTCACCGCAGTGTATATGACCTCATCTCCACTAATTACATCTACAAAGATCCTATTTCCAAACAGGGTAGACATTTTTGTGGGGAGGGGGATACTACTCAACCCAATACTGGCCTGAAGCTCAAGCCAACCTCACAAGGGTTCGGAACCAGAGAGAGGAAAGCTGTTGGAATATTCCTTCCCTCTCTGTCTCTCTTTCATTCTCTCTCTCCTTCTGTTTTGGAAGAGCCAAGCAAGCCCACTCCATCTCCCTCCCATTATCTTCTCACACAAAAACCCAACTCTTCTATGTTTAGCAGAACTCGTAGACACAAGCAGATTAGCATATCGTATCCTTCCAGTAAACAGATCCTCCTAGTTCAGTAAGACCCCTTGTCACACATCACATGCTTGAGAAACAGTGATAAAAAGATTTATGATTATCCCGAAGGACCAATGAGGGCAGGAGTAAAGAAGAGCAAAGGGTCTTCATCTCTGAGCATTGATCCCCTTGCCTTCTCCTCTCTTTCACAGTAAAAACAAACAAAACAAAAACCCCAACTCTTAGGGCCTCTATGTCCTAATTTTCAGCCTCCGAGGAGAGCTCTGATGGGCCAAACATGGGTTGATTTCCGAAATCACTTTTGGCTCAGAACACATGGGAGCTGCTGAAGCAAAGGAGACATGGGTGTGTGACCACTGAACCAGCCAGGACCACCTCAGGCCACAGGGGCTCCAGTCGGGGCTGTGGCAGCCTCTAGAACACAGGTGGAAATGGATGGGAGCAGGGTTCTTTGGCTGACACAGTCCCTGGGGTGCCTGACTGACCAGAACTGGGACTATGGTGAGAAAGACAAGGTACTCAGCTAGAACACAAAAAAATTCAGTAACCAGGACAAATAATATATTAATGCAATATTTCAAATACCAAAACAGGGGCGCCTGGGTGGCTCAGTTGGTTGAGTGTCTGTCTCATGATTTTGGCTCAGGTCATGATCTCAGGGTCATGGGATCAAGCTGCGCGTCGGGCTCCACACTCAGCGAGGAGTCTGCTTGGGATTCTCTCTCTCCCTCTGCCCCTCACCCTACCCACATGCACTCTGTCAGTCTCTAAAATAAAATAAATCTTTAAGAAATTTTTAAAAATACCAACACACACACACACAACCCATGATAAATAAAATACCAAAAATTTAAATTAAGACAAGATCAGTACACATACTCAGTAGGCAGAGTCCAAGGATGCCAAAAGCTACAGTGCAGGGGAATCCCACATGAAGATCGAATTCTGCCTGAACTGTCATTGACCATGTGGCTAAGAAACATGGGTTGACAAGGTCATGGGACCAGTCAGCAATAGAGCTCAGGTCCTTAATGCTGGTCCCATTGACACCCCCAGGAAATCAAGTTTTCCCAGTGACCTTTGTGTAGAAATTCACATATTAAAATTTTCTTTCTTATTCTGCTTTCCTACTCACCTCTCTCTACCTTCTCCTCGGACCCCTTGTTGAGTCTTTCTGTGTATTCCTGGACCAGGGTCAGGTGTCTAGATGGATTCAGCTGAGCGTGGGGGGTGGGGGGTGGGGGGAGAAACAGTGCTCCTGGCAACACATCAATAAAGTATTAAAGAAAGAGATCACTGAATGGCCAAGAAATTCATGCCTCTCCAGCCAGGGTCAGAAGATCATTCACCAGCTCCCCGGTGGTGGGTGCAGATGTCTGGCTGGAGAGAATGCCTGGGGCCTTCTCTGCCTTGAGGGCTCCTCTGGGACAAGCCAAGATACGTCATCTCACCCCCACTGCCACCACCACTACCTCAGAACTAGGGATGTGTAGCCCCGGCTAGAGAGGCCATGGCACTTTCCCCTTGGACATAAGAATAGTGTCTCCCTCATAGCATTGTTAAAGAGGACTAAACTTGTGGTTCTCAACCAGGGGTGATTTTGCCCCACGCCCAGGGACACTGGGCAATGTCCAGACGCATTTTTGGTTGTCACACCTGGGGTGGGGTACTGCTGGCCTCTAGTGGGTAGAGGCCGGGGATCCTGCTAAACACCATACAGTGTACAGGACGGCCTTTGCAACTAAGAATGATCCTGTCTCGAATGTCAGCGGTGCCAAGGTTGAGAAACAGAGATTAAATGAAAGTGACAAGCTCATGGGAATACAAATATAATAGCTGCAATTTATGAAGCACTTCTCATTTGCACACTTATGCTATGAAATTTGCTTTTTATTCATCAACTAAGTATTTATTTCTTCTGTACTTGATTCAGTAAATATTTAAGAGGGAAGCATTTAATCATTAAAACAACAATGATGATGTAAAATGATAGCTTATGATAGGAGCCGCTGACAGTTCATGAGCCCTTACTACATACAGGTGGTGAGCCTACTATTTTCCTTGGTTTCTCTCTCTTAAAATTTGCAGCAACTTCATGATTATCTATGTTGAGAGACTGGATGCCTGGAGAGGTTGAGGAACATGCCCAGGGTCACATACCTAGAGAGAGGAGAAGCTAGGGTGTGAAGGCGGGATTGTCTGGTTCTACAGTGGGTGCTCACAGTCATGTTGGGGTGACAGGCCAGGGAGTCCAGTTAGGAGGGCACACATGGTCCAGGAAGAGATGGCCTGTGCTAAGGAGGTGTGCTGGAGGAGATGAGAAGCAAGTTGGAGAGTCACGCTGGTAAGCATGTGGAGATGCTAGGAATCAGGTGTGTGGTGCCAACAAGCAGGGGGTGAAGCTGGCAAGCTGGCAATTCCCATTGGCAAGTAGGTGGATGATGTTGGCAAGCAAAAGGATCACATCACCAAGCAAGTGGTGGTGCCTGCCTGTGGGTGGGTGGTGCCTGAAGGCAGTTGGAAGATGCCTGGGGGCAGGTGGGGGTGTCTAGAGGCAGGTGAGTGGTGCCTAGAGGCAGGTGGTTGATGCCTGAAGGCAGATGGCTGATGCCTGGAGGCAGGTGGGTGATACCTGGAAACAGGTGGGTGATGCCTGGAGGCAGGTAGGTGGTGCCTAGAGGCAGTTGAGTGGTGCCTGGAGGCCAGTGGGTGGTACCTGGAGGCCGGTGGGTGGTACCTGGAGGCTGGTGGGTGGTGCCTGCAGACAAGGTGCCCCACACTTTTTATCTTCTGAAGGGGTCTGAGCAGAGGAAGCTGAAGAGGTTCAAGTTTCTGCCCTCCTCCTTTTCTCAGTCATCATCTCCAGCCCTGGGTCTTTTTTTTCTCTTTGGCCTTCCAGTCCTTGGTATCTGGGACGGGACAAGAGCCATCAGCATGGATGATTTCTTGGCTGTAGAGTAACTCCCCCAGCACCCCTGCCTGAGCCCTCCAAGCCCCTTGCCTTCTGCATGATCCCCTTGTTTCATCATTACCACTTCCTTAGTACCTGCCACTGGGCCAGCTCTGGGCTAAGCCATATACTAACGCTACTGCCTTTAAGCCCCACCGTGTGTCTTTACAGGAAAGGAAACTGAGCTTTGAAGAGGTCACCCAGCGAGTGACCTGGCAGAGCCAGGAACCCAACCCTGGCCCCCTGGACTCACGTGCTTCCGGCAGTTACACTCGACTGTTTCTTTGCTGGTGTTTTCTTCTTCCCAGAAAAAGAAAAGACCAAGCCGCAGAAGCAGAGAGAGGATGAGCTAATCCAGAAGATCCATAAGCTGGTGCAGAAGAGAGACTTTCTGGTGGATGATGCAGAGGTCGAGCGGCTAAGGTGAGTGGGCTCCCGTCCCTGCGCTGCTAGAACGCAGTCCTCGGCCTCCTCCCAAACCCAGCTTCTGCTGCAGGGACTCATGGTCTGGCCTGACAGGTGTGGCCTCAGCAAATGCTCCCACACACTGGATCCAACTGAACCCCCAGCCTCTTGGCCTGAGGACCTGTTGCACATTCCAAAGGAACTGGAATCCAACTCCAAAAAGTCTTGCAAAGGCCTGTGGGTCTTAAGTAAATGTTACTCAAGGAGGTGACTGGGGAGGAATTACATCACATGACACATGGTAGAGCATCCTACACATTCTCTTCACTGACCTCTCTCCCAAGGCAAACTGTTCATCAAGGCCACTTCCAGAAACTTCTGTGGGTTTCTGCAGAACCCCTGCCCCCTGAACTGACTTGCTTCCTTGCCTGCCCTCTCCACTTCCTGGCTTTGTGCTCTTCCCCCTCGCCCCTCCCCCGCCCCAGGGGGCTCCAGCACCCCTCCCTATCCCTCAGGGTCTCCTGTTTGCAGATACACCTGCCACTTGATCTGGACAACCACCGGCCCTGGAGCCACAGGGCACCTGCTCATAGGAAGATGCAAATGTTGATTCTTGAGTATTTTTGTCCTGGAGCCAGGCCTTTGGAGTCCCCCACAAGGAAAGTGGCTCACAGGGCTTCTTCCAACCCAGAAGGCATCTAGCTCTTTATTGTCTGTGTCCTCCTGGGTCCTCCAAAGGCTGGAATGCTCCTTGCCTGGCTCAGCCAGCCTGGGCCCGCTAACTTTGTTCCTGATGACCCTTGGAAGAGTTCAGGTGACTTGCTCTCTGACACTTGCCACGTACCTCATGGGAGCTCAGATGTGTACGGTGACTTAAGGGCACAGGGTCAGGGGGGTGTTACTCAGCTTACTGAACCCCCCACAGAGGCTGGGTCCTAGCATGGCCCTGCCTCTGCCCTGGGATCTCACCCTGGCCCTGGGGAGACAGTTACTCCATTGCTGATACATGTCTGTGCTTCAGAGCAAGTTCATCAAATGCAACATGCACACACCATCAACACGTAACACACAACATATGCACACCACCCACACAGAACACAGAACATATATTCCCCATCCACACGTAATGCACAGCATATGTGTACCAGCCACACATAATACACAATACTCACACCAGCCGCACATAACACACAAAAGCATACCCACACCAGCCACAGAGCCTGATACATGGCCCCACACACTTAACCTCTGGCCTCATTTCCTCAGTTCCTTGATGCTTTCCTTGTTTACTCTACTTCCCTCTTGTTTTTACACACCTGTCTTCACAGGGAGCAAGAAGAAGACAAGGAAATGGCGGATTTCCTGAGAATCAAGTTAAAACCTCTAGATAAAGTAACCAAATCTCCAGCCAGTGAGTGCATTCCTCCTCCTTCCCCCATCCAGGAGAAAAGGAAATTTAAAAGAGGTCCGAGAGCCAGAGTGGGGACAACAAAATGCTTTCTAGAGATCAGACTTGGGCACACGATGGCAGCAGGTGGGGCCAGCTTCATGGGCATGCTACCAGGGAAGCTGCCCAGGCCCTGATGCCCAAAAGGGCACTGTGCTTGCTTTCACGTTTTGCTATTGCTGTCTTGAGGTTCTTAATAGTTTTGGAACAAGTGGCCCTGCATTTTCATTTTGCCCTGGGTTCGGCAGACTGTGTAGCTGGTCCTGGCAGCAGCTGTCCCTTATCAATCACAGGTTTGGTGGATTTTGTAGGAGTTTCGTGGCCACTGAGGCAAAAAGGTGGGGGCTGAGGCTTTTAGAAAAAAACCAACCTCTGCTGATAATCAGAGTGAAAAGGGTTCTGTGTGAAACAAGTTTGGGAAATGCTACATATTTGACCCTCTGTTTGGTGCCAATGTCTATTAGCCTATAAAAGTGGTAACGGGTCCTGCTTCTCTTTGTCGACCCAGTGAGGCTCCTTTTAGTTACAGGAAACGGATACCCAATTCAAATTTGCAATAGCAGAAAGGGGGATTTGTTGGAAGAAGAGCAGCAGGAACCAGCTTTGGGGACTGGACACTATTAGAATGCCCTCGTTTTCCTTCCATTTCTATTTCTGCCCCTCTTTGTATGTGAGTTTCATTTTCTCCTACTACACAGGCCTTCTTCATGGGGCCTGAACTCCAGAACCATAACTTAGCAGCAGCAAGACAACACCATACATTCTCTCTCCTCATATCTAAACACATCAATCTCAGGGGAATATTCTGATTGGCCCTTCTCGGATCATGTTCCCACCCCCTAGGCCATCACCATCATCAAGAGGCTGGGATACTATGATTGGCCAGATCTGCGTTGCAAGCCTACTCCTGTTGCCACAGGGACATTGGCTGTTATCAGAGTGAAGGGACTGGAAATCTTGCTAGGAAGACAAAACTTAAAGGCTGCCACCATCTACTGCAGCCACAAACTCAGTTTTCCCTGACCATCTATTAACATCCCATGAAATGTGGGGTAGAGTGCAAGGGAATAAATAAAGAAGGTACCTCTGCAGGCCCCTAATATCACAAGGCACATGGTCCTTGCCTAAATCCTGCATTCTCAGTGGACTGTCTCTTCCATGAAAGGTCAGTTAGAAAAACTCCACCTAAGAGTGTGGGGAAGGAGCAAGGACACTTGCCTTTTATGCAGGGTATGGATAGCAAAAAGTCATCTGTCAAGAAAAACACCAAGCCTGTACCCCATGCAAGGGGCCAAGTATCCAAATTTACACTAATCATCTAGTGCTGGGATCTAAAATGGAAAAATTAAAACTAATATAAAGCCACTGAAAGCTCTGGGACCCCAGCAAAGCAAATGCAAAACTGCTCAGTGGGGAATCTTCTGCATCCCATAATATGTAACCCACAGATAAAACAACCTCCATGAAAATGAGCTGTTGATAAAAATTTTAAACCCATAAGAACTGAACCACCATGAGTGGAGTCAGTAGATGCCACAAAGAGAATGTCCTCCCAAGAACCAGAGATAACTATCGAAAAGAGACAATAAACTAAGTATATTTAAAATGATGGAAGAGATAAAAGAAGGGATAAAACCCAAGATGAAATAGTGGAATGCCATGAGAAAAGAACTGGTGGATTTGCAAACAATTAGGTTTCTAAAAAAATTATTGTCACAGAAGTAAAAACTCATAGATTAAACAGAGCTGAAGGGAGAATTCATAAATTGGAAGACAGAGTGGAGGAAATTAACCAGCATGTAACACAAAGAGACGGAAATGTCTTCCAAAACATGGAAGATAGAATAAGAAAGTCCAACTTACTTCTAATAGGCATTCTGGAAGGCGTGATAACAGAAAACAAGTGTTGGAGGAATCTGAAAAGATAATGGATGATCATAAGACACGAAGCCCCAGATTAAAGTGACTTGGACAAAATTTCCCATTTATCCATTCACCAAACACTTCTGAGTGCCAGACCCTGTGCCAGGCTTGGCAGATACAACCACGAAGAGAACTGAATAGGACAAGAGCTAAAGGTTGTGATTAGAAGCTAAGGACTGAAAGCCAGTGGGCTCCAAGGGAGGTGGGAATAGTCATTGGAACCATATAAAACACATGCCAGCTCTGCACCGAACCTGATCTGTGGAGTTGGGGCAAGACCTGGCTAGGGGTTGGGATGGGACAGGGGCTGCCGATGGTCAGGGCTCTCCTTATATCACCTCTTCCTCTCTCCCTTTTCCCCTCTCTCCCTCCATGCTCCCATCCTGCTGCAGGCTCCCGAGCAGAGAAGAAAGCAGAGCCCCCACCTAGCAAGCCCACAGTGGCCAAGACTGGGCTGGCACTCATCAAGGATTGCTGCGGGGCCACCCAGTGCAATATCATGTAGCCTCCCACGTGGGGTGCCCCCAGGGCCACGGGGACCCCCCCCCCACCCTCTTGTCTTCATAGCCCCCATTTCACCGGGGCCCAAGAGCTCTCCAAGGCGGAAGGGGTTGAAGGCAAGCCTGTGACTGCCGCCAGGGGCCGTGGGCGTGGCGGGCGGGCCCGGCCGCCCTGTACAGAGTGTAGCAATAGGGAGTCCCTCACCGTCGCATGGCCCCCCCCAGAGCATGCCAAACCCAGGAGTCTGTCTCACTGTTTATCCAACCACCAGGAAAGGTCCTCCCTTGAAAAAGTGTATCTCCACTTCTCTCTATCTATATCTAACCCACTGTGCGAATGAACTGGGAGAGGGGCATGATCCCCAGGTGTGTATAGTCGTGACTTTTCAACAATCTAGCACCATGTTGGACACATCCCCCATCCACCCTTCTAGCTCTGCTATCAGGCCTGCCCCAGATGGGCACAGCTCCTGTCCCCCATCTGTCCTCTCCCAGGGGCTGTGCTCTGGAGGGCTCCACGCAGCCCATGCATCTTGGAGACACGAGGGCCCATCTGTAAAGACTGAGCTTGTGTGTGGTGGTGTGGTTATGTCTCCTGCTTCCTCCCCTCCTGTGTTTGGGCACAGTTCACATCAGAAGTGTGTCCATTCGCTCTTGGCTCTTCCTTCCCTTGCAATGTCTGCCCCAGGTGTGTGGAGCACAGTGGGGATGAGGGCCTGGGCTGGAGCACAACCGGTGCTCAGAAGAGGTAGTGGAGAGCTGGAGGCTCCAACACCAGGCATGGGCAGATGAGAAGGGGACCCAGAGCAGATGCTGATTCAGGCGCTCTCCACCCACTGGGGGCCACTGGAGCGAGTGCCAGCAGGACACCACTCACCAGCTTAACACACAGACCTCCGGAAACAGCAGTGGCGGGCGGGAGAGGTGGCCTGACCCAACTGTGTCCCATCGTTTGGTGGTGTATTTTAATCAGCCTAATAATTCCACCTGTGTAACTTGATGTACATTTGCTACAGCCAGCTCGGCACAGCCCGTGTGACCTCTCTGTATGTGTGTGTGTCGTGACCGGCCTAACGTAGTTAGCGTAACTCAAGATTCACTGATGTGCAATCATCCATCGGAGAAAATAAAAATGGAAACCATGTACACAGCATTTTTAACGTTTTTTTTTTAATCTTTTTTCTTGATTATAGAAGTCATCCATGTACCCACTAAACCTTTTAAAAGTATAGAAAGTATAAAGAAGTTTCTTGTTTTCTGTTTGTATCTCCCACAAATTTTCCAACTCGAGACCACACTGCCCTTTTGGCAGATTTCCTTTCATGTGTTTTTTTTTGTTTTGTTTTTTTTCCACAATCGGCATCATATTGTACCATTTTATAACCAGTTTTTTTCTTTGAGCGTTATATCACTATCATTTTCGCACATCATTAAGAGCTCTTTGTAACATTAAACACTCTTCACAAATATCTGCGATGGCTGCTTAGTAATCCATCTTGTGGCTACGCCATAATCTAACTAACCCTTTCCTTACTATCGGACATTTAGGCTGTTTTTACTTTTTCGGTATTATCAAGAATGTCACGGTACCTGGGTGGCTCGGTTGGGTGTCTGACTCTTGGATTTCGGCTCAGGTCATTATCCTGGGGTCCTGGGATTGAGCCCCACGTTGGGCTCCATGCTCAGTGTGGAGTCTGCTTGTCTTTCTCCCTCTGCTCCTCCCGTGCTCGTGCTCTTTCCCAAATAAATAAAATCTTAAAAAAAAAAAAAGTCAAGATAAATACCCTGGGGGACAGAGCTTCATCTGAATTTCTGATTTTTCCTTAAGATAAAAATAAAGTTCTTAGGGTCACCTTTTTCAAAAATATTTGTAAATCAAAAGTGAATCTGAAGGTCTTTCAAGTCACAGCAGCTTTGCAGTTGACACAAAATATTTCTGACTGAGGACCCCGGAGCCTTGGGTTCCATGCTAACCCCCCAGTGGGCAGCACACCCTCAATCCCTCCCATTGTCTCAGATGTATTTGTGCCTCAGTCTGAGCTTTGGCCTGCACATCACTTCCTGCCACTCTGAAGCAGAAGAGGCTGTCTTTGGCCACTGCCCCTAAGGCCACCACACTGGCCTTAAGGGACCCCATGGCCTCCTTCTCTGTCCTACACCAAGCATGAAGCCAGACTCTGTGAGCTTCCCAGGACACTCCCATAACATGGTACCTCAACCAGGATGGCTTAAAACAACACAAATGTACCCTCTCACAGTTCCAGAAGCCAGAGGTCTGAAATCAAGGTGTTGGCAGAGCCAGGCTCCCTCTGGAGGCTCTAGGGAAGAATTCTTCACTGCTTCCAGCTCCTGGTGGCTCCTGGCAATCCTTGGCATTCCTTGGCTTCATCACCCCAGTTTCCACTTCTGTCTTCACATGATTTTGTCCTGTGTGTGTGTGTGTGTCTGTGTCCTATCCTCTTCTTATAAGGTGCACCTTAAACCCACGATGCTTTCCTGTAGATCCTTAGCTTAATGACTTCTGCAAAGACCCTATTTCCAAATGAGGTCACATCCTAAGATAGCAAGTAGACATGAATTTTGGCGGGGGGCGGGGAGGGGAATGCTCTTCAAGCCACTCCACAGATGCTTCCCACTCTTGCAATAAAAACCCAGGCTGCAAAGGGTCTGCCACTCTTCTTTGTAGAAAACATGGGTCTGGAAGGCTTGACTTCAGACCAATTAGAGAGCAGTCACTCACTGATCCAATGAGCCAAAGGAGATCGAAACCCTCATAAAAATCCTGCCTCTAGTACATCCCCTGAGCCCTGGGGTACACCTAATTTATGTTCCTGTTATTTCTATTGATTCGTTTTAAACAAACAAAAATCCCCACCATTTATTCAGGCTTTCACACAAGAACAGAAGAAAGTAATAATTCAAGATGTTCCTGGATCACTGGGGCTGCCATCAGAGCCAGGAAACCTTGCAGACCCAGACTCACTCATTTTGGAAGCTGGAGCAGAAAAGATACAACAGGAGAAACATTTACTAAGAGCCACGTGTGCGTTTTCTCTGTAGCTCCTCACATCAACCCCAGAGGCAGATGTTCTCATCACTTCCACCGTACAGATGAAGTTTTCCCAAGTCCTTTGAGCAACGCCCTATGGGTTGTTGGTGGAATCATCATTAATCCATCCCTTCTCCTGTAGTCTCAAAAGGTCTTTCTTTCCCTGTCAGAACTGAAACAAATCTCTCCCATTACCAACCAACCAACCAACCAACTAGCACTCCATTCCATCTTCCCCTGCAGCCACCATCTCTCTGTCCATCTTCATAGCTTTACATGTTGAGAATTGTCCCCCATCTTGCCGTCTTCATTCTCTCGTCTCTAGTCCCATCCTCACCCTATTTAAATCTGGTTTCTGTCACTCTTTTATCCCTGACCCCTCTGACTGGGGATGTCATCATGTGGTTATGTGGGTAAGGAAAAATTCTTTTCTTTACCCATCTCATGTCCTCCAGCTGGAGTCCTTTCAGTGAGATGGGCCAAAGACAGAAGACCAAGAGAAAAACAAGCAGGAGTGTATGAACACAGGCACTGCACAAGTACATGTGGGAGCACTGGGCAATGAACAACCCAAAGAGGTGCTTAGAACTTGAACCCACCTACCATCTGAACTAAAAGGAAAAGGGGTTTTGGGTTTCCGATAAAGTAGTAAGTTATGGGGAGAGGGGCAGAAAAAGTATGGTAAACAAGTGTTGTGTGGTTAGATTTGTTATGCAGATGTTAAGACCTGCCTTCTCCACTGATGAGACTTCCTCCTCCTGGTGTGGGAGAGGGAGACATCTTTTATGAATGGAAATTTCCTTTATAAAGGGAGATTGCCTTTATAAAAGAAGAGCTTTCTCTGCACTTGTTGGTTCTCAAGGGTCTTTAGCTCGGAAATAATCCATAAGCCAAAGGGGCATTTCTTGGGGTGGCGTATTCTGGCACCCCACATTTATATCCCATCCACACAGTCAACCCTCACGCTAGCTCTGTGGGGTATGTTATGGCCCAGTTATGACACTGCCAACGTGCCCCATCTCGAGGTGAACCTCCCACCACCCAGGAAGACCTCTCTCCAGTCTCCATTCTCTCTTACTTGACCTCAGGGCCTGGCCCTCAGCATTCTGCTCTTCCCCACTCCTGGCCGTAGAAGGCCCTTGCACCCGGCTGCTCCTGGATTCCCTCCTTCACCTAGAATAGACCTTTCTCTTTTACTCGGACCCACTTCCCCGACTGCTTCCTAGACTGTCCATTTGGAACCAGAGAAGGCACATCAAATGTGACATATCCTAAACCAGGGGCCAGTGAACAGTCCCATCACCCGTTTATTGTAAATTGAGTTTTACTGGCAGGTAACCAAGAGCATTTGTGTATGGATTGTCTCCAGCTGCTTTGCGGGGTACAGCAGCAGAGTTGAATACCTGTGACAGAGACCCCATGGCTGGCAAATCCTAAAATATTTACACCGGCCCTTTAAGAAAAAGTTGGCCAACCCCCATCCTAAACTGCCTCAGCTTCCCCTGCAGTTTCCCATCTCAAGAAAGATTATCCTAGGACGTGACCTCGGCTCGTTTATTCCTCCACACATCCACCCAACTGCCAAGTCTTTAGCTTTAGAAAACTGAGTTTCCCTAGAGTCTGTGCATACCACCATGCCCCCAGTGTAACCACCATCACCTTTTGCTCTGAACTGGCCTCCTTTAGCACCTGGTCACGCTCCACACAGTGGCTGGCTGCTTTTCTGAATAACACAAACCTAGTTGTCATTCCCTTCTTTAAAACGGTGCCTACACCTTTCGGTTGAAATCCAGGTTCTCTCGTGTGGATGAAAAGGCTCTCTGGACCTGGCCCTCCCTACATCCCTGCCCTCATCGCATCCGCTCGCCTTTTGCGGGGGGCACCAAAGCTTTCTTGGGATTTTATGGTTCTTCGGGCTATGCGGTCTGTTGGCCCCCCTCCTGGGCCCTCATACATTATTCCCTGTGCCAAGAACTTCTTGGATTCCCTGCCAATTCTTTCTCTGATCTATCTGTGCACCCTGCTGAAGCCAAAAGGACCTTCCTAATGTGCAGATCTGGCTGTTTTCCAGCTCTCCTGCACCTGCCCCCCACCCTCATGGTCAAGGCCTGGGGCTGGGGCCTGGTGAGTCAGCACCTCCAGGGCCTTCCCCACCCCCTTCCTCCCCGTTCCTCCGGCTTCTCACCCTTGCTCACACCATCTTTTAAGGGAGCAAACAGGAGCAGCAGCTGGGGAGGAAGAAGGAACACCTGGCGGTGTCAAGGAGCGGGTGTTCTGCAGCATCCAACTTGACCCAGACATCATGTGGCCTTCAGAACTTTGTGAAAAGGGCCCAGGGGACACTGCAATAGGATGGGGTTGGTGTGAGCGGTATCAGCGAGGTGCTGGCCCAGCAGCCAGATGCATCAGGCAGGAGAGTGGCCCCTCACCCACTGTTCCATCACAGTGGGGGAGAGGTCATCACTTCCATGTGGCAGCTGGGGAAACTGAGGCTCAGCAAGGGGAAGTGATTAGCCCAAGTTCACACAGGATGTCCGTGGGAGAGCTGGGACCTGAGTCTGAGAGCAGGGTGCCAGTCGGGCTCAGTGTGTTTATTTCTCATTTCTAAGCCCAGCAGCCTCGCACCCCATTCCCGGTTGAGCTGTCCTCGAATGGAGGTGAGCCTTGGCCACGCCTGCAGCAGCTGAGCCTCTTCTAAACCTCTCTGCTCCATGGTTGCTGGGCAGCCCTGAGCTGTGGGAATGCACCAGCTCAGCTCCAATACAGCTTGAGAAGAAGCAGTTAGAATGGGCCCACTGCCAGCAGCAAGGCTCAGATACCTGCCACCAACCACAGGACAGCTGGGTGGGCGTCCTGCGCTGGGGCAAGACACATAGGGAAGCTGGCTGAGGAAAAAAGGTCAGGTCATTTTTCCATCCGTTCCCGTGTTTAATTCCACCAGGGAATGGAGCACATGGTGGGTACCAGGGAACACAGATGAACCAGACAGAGAGGGTCCTGCCTTCCTGCAACTTACCTTCTAGTGAGGGAGATGGACATCCAACAGGAGCGAGGTGCGGGGGAGGAGGGGAGGGAGGCCTCCTCAACGGCAGTAAATCCGAACAAAACCCACTGACCAGCAGGATTAGCAAAAAGGAAAGCAATCTAGAAGGTGATGAAGGGCTTCGGCTTGGAGTCAGCCTGCCTGGGTGAAAATCCCAGCTGAAGCTCTCCCTGGGTGAGCCTGGGGGATCTCTGCCCCTCTGTGCACCTCAGTGTCCAGACCTGTAAGACGGAGAGAACACTGGGGCATTAACGAGACATCAGCTGTGCGGGATGGGCTTAGAACAATGCACGTGGTAGATAACGCACTGAGAAGAGTGGGTTATTATTGGCCACAGCTGAAGGGAAGAAGCTGCGAGATCAGAAGGCTGCTCAAGCCTTGCTATGGTTCTGGAAGGCCTGGGGCAGAGAGGGTGAGTGACACCCGCTGGGTCCTGCCTTCATGAAGCCGACAGTGAGCAGACACGTGAACAGGCTGCTGTGACAAAAGTTACTGTAACCTGAATGTCAGTTGGAGCCCCATTGCACATGCTTCCCCAAGGTGTCCGCACCTTCCCGGGGGGTTTCCGGCCCCCCCCCCCCGGTCACACATGACCTGGGCTGCGCCCCCACTAGCTCTGCACACCCCTCACATCCCTTCCCACAGCTGTCCCCTCCCTCCTCCCGCCAAGTCCGACGTGGAACTCACCTCCTTTCCTCACTCACCACAGAAACCAAGCTGCCCGAAGCCTCGGGACAGGAAGCCGACCTTCCCGAATGTGTATGGAGGTGGATGTGGGTTCACATCACAGCCACACACACCAGTGAAGACTGACTGCTCCTATTCCCACCCGCTTTGCTACCAGCCGCCAAAGGGCTCACCTCTGTCCCGGGGCCTCCTTGTGAGCAATTACCCTCCCACTTTATTGGAACAATGCAGCTCCCTCCGGCCTTCATGCTAGCCTGACTCCGGGCCCCAGGGCCCACTCTCCCCACCAAGGTTTATTTCTCTATTGATAAGGTGGCTCACTGCCCCTCCGCCCACAGGAGGGGCAGCTGCGGTGGGTTTGGGTTTTGATGAACAGTTGTGGACTTTCTGTCCCATTGGAATGGTGGTAAGCACAGAGGCCGCGGGAGCGTGGGAGGAGGGGGCAGCTACCGGATGCTGGGGTTCAGGGATGTCCCTAAAGAAGGACGCACTTCTGCAGCAAGATGCAGCACGGAGAGGAGTTGGAGGAGGTGAGGCTGGGGTGGGGACAGGAGACCACGGGAGGCTGTCAGGAACTCTCAGTGGCCCCTGCTGTCCCCCTACTCCCCCTACCCCCCATGTGGAGCTGGAGCTCTGCAGTGGGATGCTCTGGTCATAAGTAACCAAAACTGAAGCCAAAGAGGCCAAAACATCAGAGCATCTCCTGGCTCCTGGGCCGAGGTGTGGGGTACCCTTGAGTCCAGGGGTTCAAGCACTGTCACCTGGACTCCGTGGTTGTCTGCCTCTCCGCCCGCCTCCCTCCAGGGCTTTATCCTGGGCAGAGTCTCCCGGTGAGGCTCACAGCAACAGCTCCGGGCACTCGTCCTCCTCGGGGTCTCCCGGACCCCAGCACGGGGTCTGCCAGGCCTGGCCTGCGTCATGGTAAAAGATAAAGATAAACTGAGGCATATTAAAAATGTTAAGTTTAGGGGCGCCTGGGTGGCTCAGACGGTTAAGCGTCTGCCTTCAGCTTGGGTCATGATCCCCAGGTCCTGGGATCGAGACCCGCACTGGGCTCCCTGCTCGACAGGAAGCCTGCTTCTCCCTATGCCTCTGCGTGCCGCTCCCCCTGCTTGCACGCTCTCGCTCTCTAATAAATAAAATCTTTTTAAAAAATATTAAGTTTACTTGAGCAAAAATCAATTCGAATCAGGCAGTACCAGTGGAATGGAGAGGAAGGCTCTCTCACACGCAGGAGGGAGCAGGAACCGGAAGTTATACTAGGCACAGAAGCAGGTTGGCTATCACAAGGCCACCTTCCTTTAGGGGAGGACAGGGGTCTGATAGGCCCATTACCTGGCTAGTGCTGATCAGACTATTCCTGATTGATTGGTTTAGGATTCCATTTCTGGGAGCGCTGAAATTGTAGTCACGTCTCGGTGTGCTGACATGGAGCTTAGCATCAGAAATTCAATTTTGGGCCTGTTATCCTGTTTTTTAATGGTCACATGGCCAGCCCAGAATTACTGGCTGGGTCAGAGGGGGTGGTTCTCTGCTCAGCCTCCGTGGCCTCCCATTCCCATCTGGAAACCTCGGCGCTAGGACGTGGAAGATGGGTGGACTGCAAGTGGGTCTATCAGGGGCTCTTGCCGCTTTGAAACTTGACCGCTGACCCTCAGCGGGTTTAGCCCGGGACTCCTTTCCTTCCTCCTCAGTCATTCCCTCCAGGATAGTGTGGGAGCCTGTGGCTGGCTTCCACCGGATGGACATTGGCAAGGACCATGGGAAGCCGCTCCCTTGGTTCGGTTACATTCTGTGGGGCTCGCTCTCAACGGACTGGAGATTCTCCTCATGGGTTTGATGAGCTAAGCTGCCATTTTGAGGGAGGCCCATGTGGCAGGGACCTGTGGATGGCCTCCAGGATTTACAGGTGGCTTCCAGATGACGGCCAACAAAACCTGGGGCCCTCACTCAGAACAGAGGGGAGATGCGGGAGGTTGGCAGGGGTCAGGACTCAGAGTCCATGTGTAAAACCCTATTATCCTCCTCACGTAGGGCAGCGAAACAGGGATTCTACTCGAGAACGGAGAGGTCTTTCCTGATTGCGCACCCGGGCCCCACACCAGATTCAGAGGCTGCTAACACGGAGGGCGGGGGCCCTGCAGGCCCGTGGGCAGGCTTGTCTGCATTCACTGTGAGCGACATCAGAAACTCTGAGGGAGAAGGCGGGGGGAAGGTGGGAGTGGGGGTTCTCCCGTGCCAGGCCCTGCAGTCTAGCCGGGAGGGCTTCCGGGCAGAGGTGGAAGCAGAGGCCTTCCCATGAGCCGCCTGCAGCGGTCGGAGATGGCGCCACCCTGCCCTTGACTGCTGCAGCAGCTCCTGGCTTCTTCACACTGTGGCAGTGGCTACTGAGCTTCCGCTCGCCTCCTCTGTGCTTGGAGTCCCCCATTTCCAAGTACTTCCTTCCCAGAAAATGTGAATTCTTCTCCTCGTCTCGCTGAGGAAGGTCTTGGTCCTCTATTTCAGAGTTGAGATCTTCTAGGCTCCTGGCCCGGGGCACCTGAGAAGTGAGGGCTTCTCTCTTTGTTGCCATTTCCATAATTTGCTGACCCTGTCCCAAAGGCAAGCAGCTGCTTCCTCCTATTTCCCAGGGCTGCCTTCCTCCCAGGGAGAGACTAGAACTTTCCTGGGAAAGTATCAATGCAAACAAGCAAATGGGCTCAGTCTGTCCCCAAAGAGTGGCATGCGGTGACACCAATGCTGTTAACACAGCAGCAGCCCCGAGACTGGCCGGCTACCGCGGGAGTGTGCCGTCAGGCGGTGCAGGTCTGGCAAGGCAGTGGTGGGACCACGCCGACCGCCGGTTTATGGGGCAGTGAGTCAGGGTGCCTGCTCCTCTCGCAGTCCCAGAGCCAACATGTGACCTGTCCCAATCCACGGAGCAAGCCCATTGGTGGGGGAGGCAGCGGGGATGCTTCTGAGCCATGACTGGGTCTCTGCCCATGTGAAGCTGCTAGAAAGCAGAGGACAGACATCCCAGAGCACCATGCTCCTCATGGTGGAGGGAACAGCTAGGGTGAAGCATCAGGAGCCAGGTTCTAGATGTCGGCACCCATCTCCTCTGCATGGACAGGTGCGCCTTCATTCAGCTGGCCATCTTCAAAGCTACCACCTCCAGACCACAAGAGAAACAGAGAGAGAAATGCGGATGCCCTGCTGCAAATCCCAGTCCAGACCTACAGAACATCCCCGTGTCGCTCAATAGGGGCTCAAGGTTTTCTGCAAAGATCTGCTAGCACGAGAGATGTTTGGAAAGGACTGCCAAAGGTTTTTAAGAGCTGTTTAGTGGTGGAATTTTAAAAATGGCACTTCATGGGGCGCCTGGGTGGCTCAGTTGGTTAAGCGACTGCTTTCGGCTCAGGTCACGATCCTGGAGTCCCGGGATCGAGTCCCACATCGGGCTCCCTGCTCGGCAGGGAGTCTGCTTCTCCCTCTGACCCTCTTCCCTCTCGTGCTATCTCTCATTCTCTCTCTCTCTCAAATAAATAAATAAAATCTTTAAAAAAAAAATGGCACTTCATGAAGAAGCAATTCACCCCAACATTCAAGTGTCTTCTAGGTTCTTTTAGATTCTTGCAAGGGGGTGGGGGGCGGGTGTCACGGTGGTCTTAGGGGAAGGGTTTCACCGTGGAATCTGTGAAAGAAGTCTTTTCCAAATGCACTTACTGGAAAAGCATGCCAGGCAGTGACCAAAAACAAGGTAGACTGCAAAATGGGTTTCTCTCATGGGGAGAGAGATCTGAGGGATTATCTCAGGTTTCTAACCAGAGGGGTTTGTGGTTACTGTATTTGCCCCACGTGTGATTATACACTGGAACTCGGCTGGAAACCTCGGAGGGCCCTAACCATGAGGGGGGCAGGCAGTACAGAGAGACACCCGCTGGGGCTGCAGGCTAAGTGAGAAGGGCCCCCGAGAATGTCAGATTACTTCACTCTCCCCAACAACTGGATTTTCAGAAGGGGTGAGAAGTTGGGGGAACCCAATGTGAAAAGAGGAGAGGACTGGACTGGCTTCTCACCCCACCCCTCAGACAAATAACACAGCACTTGGAAGACTCAAATTAGATGCTTGCTTTGTAAAGTTTATTGACAACTGTTTGGTCCCAACACACAAAACAGCACTTGAACCACAAAAAAAGTGTTCAAACAAAGTAGACAGTTAAGAAAAACATCTCTTCCCCCAAGCCCGATCCGAAACAGTGCAAGATGGGAAAGGGGGTTGTGGTGAACTTTTTTTCTTTTTCTTTAAACAGATATATCTAATCTGGTAAATCTTACCACCCAGAAATAATTTCTTTGTCTTAATTCTCATACATCATTTCATTAAGCCTCTGGATAAAAAAATAGATAGCAATCAGACTGGCCGTTGTGGAGTACATCAGGGACACAACAAGCTCACGCTGTATTTATTCTCTCATCTTCCAACAGCGACGGTTAGAGTCACACACGCATCCCACACTGGCTGGCGACTCCAGCGAACGGTTGGGTTTGACCATACTCCCACGACAGTGCACACCTGCAGGCTCTTCTTTGATGGTTGCCCAAAGAAACTGCTCTGAGACTGTTCCTCGTGACTTGTAATGGTACCTCTGACGTTTTTAAAGTCAATCCTGCCCTAGGTGAGCAAAACTAAAGTCCAAGAGTGCAAACTCAGCCTTAAGTCTCAGAATAAGGCAACTGAGGTTCTCGACACCAACTTTCTCACACTGGTTAAAAGCGTCTTAAAAAAAAAAAAATTGGACATCTGCATTTGACTTCCTGCCGTACTATGTCTGTAGGAGAAATGCCTTCATTTGGAGAGGCTTCGCAGAGGGCCATACTGCTTGCAAGCTTTTCCAGGGTTGTTCCATCTCGACTGGGGCCATGTGTGGAGAACTGGGAACCAATGGCTTCATTTTAAAGATTTTGGGGAACAAAAACCCGACTTGTAAAAATCTCTCTGGAGCCCTTGTTTTGTGGCATTTTATCAAAATGCTGGCTATGAAATCAGAGCCCATTTTCTGGCTTTCTAGAAATTACAAAATATAAACATTTCCCCCAAAAGAAACCATCTCAGTAGTGGAAGACCTTATGCCAACAGGTTCTTTCTGCTCTATGAACGAATCCGCCTTTTTGCCCAACAAATACAACCCATTGTAAATGTCAGGTTTCTCCAAGAGGGGTGAGAGACCACCCGTCACTGGATGCCTCCGCCACCTCGAGGCGAAGGTCATTCCACAGGGCAGTGCTCCCTCAAAGGCTGGCTTTTCCCAAATGCCAACATCAGACACCACAAAAAAACCAAACATGCTTCCAACAGCGAGAAATAACAGTAAAAGCAGACACTATTAAAAGACACTGAGCCCCCCCCCCCGCCACACACACACACTCACACATAAAGCTTCCCAGCTACCCAAACCAGGTTTTAAAATTACAAATACAAGGTTAAGATGATCAACCTTGGCCTTCACACGTAGAGATTGAATTTCTGTCTCTTCCTAGTGGAAAGAGTATCGGTATTGCTCCTGTTAAAGCACCTCGCCCCTCAGCTCTGATTTGTAATTTATGCATTTCATGCATATTTTAGAAAATCAGACTCTCTTCCCAACATTGCCGTTCAACACACAATACTGTGTGCTGGAATTCAAATGCTGACTTTAAATTCATGACACCAAGACCATCTCCTTTTCCTTAACCTAATCCATATCACACTGGAACGTAACATAAAAGGGAAGCTTAAAACATCCTCAACTTTCTAGAAAGCTCCTACATGGCACCCCGAAGCGGAAACAGTGTTAAAAAAATTTGTGATGAAGCCACATCTGTCAACTACAGACATAGTTCAATAGAACAAACAAGGCACGCTTACAAGTCACATGGAAGCCAGGAAGCTTCATATCCAACCCGAAAATACATTCTCCCCACCTCGCCCGCCCTTCCGCTTCCATGTGGGAACGCGCAGGGACGCGGAGCCGGCTCTGCGGTATCACACACCATGCACTTGATTTGTACTGTCTGGAGACATCAGTAAGCAAAGGCTGAGAGGCTATCTTATGCTACATGTAAGATTCTACCACGGATGTGGCTTTAATGGCAGTAAAACCACTCCCTTCTAGCTGAGGTCTCACTGCTTTCTCCTTACAGAACACCATTACATTTTAGAATAATTAAGAAAAATTTGGTAAGATATATTAAGGATTCCTTAACAAATGCGAGGAAGTTTTTGGGTTTTTGTTGTTTTGGTTTGTTTGTTTTTTCCAAATAATTAGGGGAGGAGCAAAAAAAAAGAAACACTTCAGCTCTAAAGCTGTGTTCAATGTAAAAGAAACCAAACATTATGGGATACATCTGAAGATGAACTGGCTTCTAGGGGGTTTGCATTCAAACAGAAAAGGCTGTGTTTTTCGAACCCACTTTTGTGTGCAGAATCAGACAGTGTTTCCCCATCCTAATTCTATGTTCAAAACGCGAGTCAAAGCTTGGTTATAGGTGCAAAGGAAAAATTGGCTGCCAATTTTACTCTATTTTTGGGTTGCTTTTTGGCTGGGCTTTCCACGGGCTCCTTGCTGGGCAGTGACTCTGAGGTTTCTGAGGAGGGGCAGGGAGGCACTGGGACAGCTGCTGAGATGCCAGAGAAGCTGGAGTCCGAGGCTGGGCTGTTGTTCTTTACTGGTACTGGAATTTCAATGTTCTCTTCTTGGTTTAAAATCATAATTTCTGTAAACACCAAAAAGCAAACACATTCAGTTCTAGGACCTGTAAGACGTGTGGGGTTTCTCCCTTGTTATCATCTCAAAAAATATTTTTAAAAATCACCCACCAAACATCACGCCCATGCTGCAATTTACATATCAGCTATGTGGCCAACACGTCACGTGAGTCAGATATTTATAAATAAATGGCGCCTCAGCTCTCTCTCCCTGGGATTACAAAGTTTTAGAAAGCTTCACTTTGGGTTATAACTCAATGGGCAACGGTGCAGAAGCATTTTTTCCCCAGTTTGATTCTCTGCCCATTCACTGTGTCAGGTCGTTAAAGACCCATGAGCCTCATGGGACCTGAAGACTTTCCCACGAGGAGGGGCCTCAGTGTCCGGAAGCCCCGGCGCGTTCCGCTCACGGAGGGCTGTGCCCTGCGTGGATCTAAGGCGGGCAGAGACAGGGAGAGAAGTGCACAGAGGCAGTGAAACACAGCCATTTTTCCTTCAGTGTTTACAGGCTGCTCTTTCTCTGGCCGAGCCCCGAGTACTGGGCCTGCTGCAGACGAAATGCACCAAAGCTGCAACCCTACGGGCGCACTGCTATCCGTCTCCCGCCGGCTCCCGCCGTGCCTCCCAGAGGGGTACACTCCTGCTTCTGTCACACGTTACATCTTCCAGTGGCAGAAGGTTTCCCTACCTCCTACTCTCCCGATAAACAGCCTCAGTTCTTTCACTGGGCAACACGAGGCTGTCCCTGGCTTCCCCCTGGAAACAGTAAGCAGAGTGGAGAAAAACCCTTGTGGCAGACGAAGGCGACAGGGAAGGTGCCTCGACAGAGCAGATGGGCCACCTCTCCGGAAGTCAGGTGATAGAGCAAGACAAGGGGCCTGGGGTTCAAATCTCAGCTTGGCCACCTCCAGTCCGGCAGCCTGGGGCCAGCGTGGTCTCTGGTGGCAGGCCAAGCCACGCCCTCCGTCGCCCACCCTGCAGGGCTGCGGTGGGGATGAGGTGTGAGCGTGTCTGGGAGCCCAAGTTCGGGGCCAGCACCAGATCGGTGCTCGCCGCAGCTAGCTTCCAGTCCCTCCTCAGCTTCCTGTGCAGGGCCCAGAGCTCAAGTCACAGACGGCCCTCCCTCCCCTGCTTATATCCCTCACGAGGCCCCGACCCAGAGCCATCATTCACCTCTAGGCCGGACTAGAGCTGCCGTGCACGCACGTGGGGCACCGGGTATGCCCGCGAGCTGCTGCACCTTTACGCAGGCAGGCAACACAAGCCCGGGAAGCCCTCCACACATGCGTCCGTGGGCTTCACGGCCCAGCTGAGTCATCCTTCCAGACCCACTGTTGTTCCCGGGCTGGAGGCTCCCCAAGCCACCCCGGGCTGTGAACCCAGCTTTGCAGGAAAACTGACCGAAGAGAGGGTCGTGAATAATCGGCGCAGGTATACTTGTGCCTGAAAATACAGCTTCTCCCCACCTCCGTCAAACTTTTCCCTTACTGGCATTGTGCTTTGATTTTTTAACCCAGAGAAAATCCCCGCAACCACACAGTGCATCCTACCAGAAGGCTCTTGAGGGTGTTCCTCAAACTGAATGAGATCAGCAGATTGGAGGATGACAGGATCTGGTCTCAGCTGAGGGGACGGCAGGCACGAAGGGACGGGTGCACACAGAAGGTCCACAGGGGAGTCGTTGGTCAGGCGCAGAAGCTCCTGCTCTGTCTGGTGGGGCCCTGGACAGAGAAGGCAGGCCGGGGCTTGACTCAGGACAGCAGTCTATCACAAGTCTGTGCCTGAGGCTTTCTGTCTCAGCCTTCAAGATGAAAAAGGCCAGGAAGTACTCAAGAACTCAAGGTTAACAACAACAACAAAGCCATTAACAGAAAGGTCTGGATCACTCTTTGGTAAATGAAATGCCACAAGCCAGGATCTCCTGATTTGTGTTCTCAGGAACAGCAATGCCCCAAGGGGCAGAAGCCAAAAAAAAAAAAAAAAAAAAGGTTCCACAATCAGCATCCAAAGAGAGGAAATAAGTCCTTAGAAGGGGTATAAAGTAGTTAAAATGAGTAAAAGCTCTGAATCCTAAGACATGGGCCCCAGTTCTATCACTCCCTCACTAAATGATCCTGGTTAAGCTCTTTAACCTCCTGGAACTTGGGTCCCTCATTCGGAGATGGGAGGTAACTTCCCTGCAGGCTGTGCTGACAGCTGAGGGCGGGGAGCTCCATTCCCACGCTTTATAAAATGTGAAATGTGCCCTCCACATACAGGCCACAGTAACACTTCCAATTAGTGACTTACAGAGTCGTACAAAGATAAAAGTCTCATATGCAACAATGGATTCAAAAGTCTTTCAATGAAGTTGCAATTGCTACAGAGCTCAAGTCAGTCGATTTCTATCTAAAAAGGAGGCTCCACATAAAATCTGAGTGGATCAATGTTGTTTTGTGTATTATTTATGCATTATTACCAAGTCTTTCCCAGGCAGGCCCTGTGACAAAGACTCTCTCGATCCAGCTTGAACCTGGCCCTTTTGTGTCCTCTTCTCCGCTAGGCCTTGACCTTGGCCTTCCATGTCTGTCCGGTCCTTACCAAGCCCAGTCTTAGGCATCTTGGGAAGTCAGTTCTTCCAGAACTCCCCACCCCTGCTCTCTGACCAAGGCCCTCATTCCTCCACCTCTGATGTCTTCCCCTGGGTGATGTGCCCCCCCCACCTCTCCCCTCGCTCTGCTCCTTGACGAAAACATCCCCGTTCATCCTTGTACTCAGTTGACTTCCATCTCCCTCCCCGGGTGCGGCAGAGTTGACCCTATTGTAATAGTCTTAAAATACTGCTTAACAAATGTCAGAAAAACTTTTTCCTCTGAAGTCTGAACTGGGCTGACATACTGTCATTACAGGGGTGTCAACATCCTTCAAGAACCTGAACCAGGAACCATAAAATGCTCTGAAATGCAGGCTCATTTTTCTGTTACCAACCGAACACCAGACTGCTTTGGAGAATACATGAAGGCGGCCCACTGTGGTCCTTGCCCCCACCCACTCCCAGCCCACACCCCCGCCAGTTCTTCGAGAATTTCGCAAGCTTGGCTGTCTTGTGCCTCGCTTACCATCGCTGCCTGCTCCAAGTTCGGGTTCCACGGCTGTGCGAGATTTGGGCACCTCCGGGAAGCACTCTGTGGCCGAGGGCTGGTTTTCAGGATGGGTGGGGGCGAGCCCGAGTGAACTCAAACGACCTGGAGGACCAAGAGCAGCCGTCAGAAGGAAAAGTCAGTGAGAGAACCGGGATTTCTGAAGCAGGGAGGGGACGGGTGCTTACTTACTTTTCATGTCATTTTTTAACACTACAATTCTCTTATGACCATGTCCTTTTATCCAGACCACCTGCACACAAGACATACTACTGGTTAAGCAGTGGAAAAGCAGGGGAATTAAACCCTAAATCCAGGAAGAATGGGACCTGTTGCACTGACCTAAATATATTAGAAGTTAGAAATTAATGCCAAGGAAAATTTTTCTATACTTTCTTTAGCTTTTAAAGTAATAGAAGCTGGCAGAGACACGCCCCTTACAAGAAGACGTGTAGTCTAAAAATGGTGAGACTCAGCTTTAAAAATATTCTTTAGGGCTCTCAGAAACACCATCTCCCTAACACCAGTTCTGGTCTGTTGAAGGAGACAGTTCTCACACAAGAGTCCTTCCCATTTTCTCCAGAAACTAAATATACCCTAAGAGAACTAATGGGGACCTTCCAGACCCCTCAAACTAAGCTCCTGGTCCTAATCCTGAAACAGAGTCCTCTCTTCAACTCCTCAGCCAAGCAAGAGTGGGAGCGGAGGCCCCTGGCTCCCAGAACTCCGCCACATGCATCTGCACTGAGTCCCAATCTCAGCCTCCCTGGGTCCTTCACTGCCTCTTGCATTACTTTCAAGAGGGTTCGGTCCCGTTACCACTCTCACCTGGGCTCCAGCCATGGCAAGGGTCCTCGCCAAGCTCCCTCCTCCCCCCCTGCTACTCTGGACACAGCAGTGACACGGTGCTTTTCACACACAAACCTGAGGCTCCCCACTTCTCTCCTCCAGGTCCTTCTGCTCACCCAGAGGAGCAAGGCCCTCTGTAAGTGAGCTCTCATTGCACTGGTAGGCCCCGGCCTGGTTTTTAATGCCCTCAATGTTCCACGCTACTTGTCACTGCTTTGCATCTGCTTATGCAATCTCCTCTGCCCAGACTGTCCCCTCTTCATCACATGGTTCACGTCTATAAATCCCTGACATCTCGGCTCTGGAACAAACCCCGAGCCTGGGCATGGGCCCTGCCCGTGACCCTCCTCAGGGTACCCATGGAGGGCTGCGCGGACCACACTGCCTTGTCACCTGCCAGGTGCCCTGTCCGTCACCTGACACCTTTCTGAGGAAGGGGCTGCAACTTACTCACCTGGCATATACGGATTTAATAAAGACTTGCACAATCAACGCTAGAATCATTCCTTTAATGCCAACAGTACGTTTTTCAAAGTGCCTGCCATTTCATTAGCCTGGCAGCATTTCATGACTGTGTTCAGGAGAGTGAGCCTGGGGCTCTCCAGGAAGACACTCTCCAAGAAGCTCCGAGAATACCCACCTGAGGGATTGCTCCCAAGAGCTCTTCCACGCTACTGTAGCCATAGGTCTTGGGTTGCAGTGTTTCTCCGACATACTTGGTATAGGCCATGGAAAACTCATGGAGAAAAAGCTGCTGGTAGTGGTAAGTATGAAGTAAAGACCGCACGTTCTTGGCAAACAAATACAGGTTCGTGAGCCTCACACATTCCTCTGTTTTATCATTAGTGAAAACCTGGTTCAAGAGAAAAACGCAGCATTAGAGACTTCCAGAGTGGGACGCCCAGGCGACTCAGTTGGTTAGGTGTCTGCCTTTGGCTTGGGTCATGATCCCAGGGTCCTGGGATCGAGCCCCGCATCGGGCTCCTTGCTCAGCGGCGAGCCTGCTTCTCCCTCTGCCTCTGCCCCTCCCCCTGCTTGTGCACACGTGCTAACAAATAAAATCTTAAAAAAGAAAAAAAGAAACTTCCAGAGTGACTGGCCTTGCCCCGCCGCCCCGCCCCCCTCCAGGGAGTCTGGGCCTTCAGCTGAGAGTGAAAAGGCACCAAGTCAAGTTGAAAATGGGCACTAAGCTTGGGAGGAGGGGGCTGTCATTCAAGGATCTCCTCACAGAAAGTGCTACCTTAGAGCAAACGTCAATTCTACCTGTGCGTCTAAGATGGCAGAGGTCTGGGGAAATAGCATTGTCAGAAAGGAAGGAAACTGGCAGATATGGGGTCTCAAACAAAAGGAGGCAGTGAGGAGGGGAGACAAATTCCCAGTGAGAGGACTGCATCAGACAGCGGGGACTGAGGCCAACGAACCCCCTCGCCCAAAGTGGGGATCCAAGGAACTCTGTGCTGCAGGATGACCACATTAATCTTCTTTAAGGGAAGAAACCCCAAAGTTCTTCTGTCGTCAAGTAAACAAATTTCTTTACCATAAACCTTTCCAGAGTCTTTAATGTGCACTGACAATCTCCAAGGGAAGGGATATTTCCCACTCTGAGCTGGCCACGGAAAGCCTTTTGTCTGGGATCCGTTTACGCTACCTAGAACCACCGTTCACATAAAAGATAATCAACAGAGCTCTGAAAATGTTGGATGTGATATTGTGAGGACAAACCAGAGCTGGACAGTAGTTGGAGTGGGAAAAATCGTTTTTATTCAAGAACTACCGCAATAAAAGGAAAGAACCTCAGTGCAGAATTGGGCTCCATTCTGAATACAACGAAGAAAAGTGAAGATTTATAGCTAAGGAGGGAGGGGGTATTGGTGGATGGAAAATTACCAAGACATCCAAGGTTGCAGTCTAGTGTAGAAGGCGGCTCCCAAGAGCCTGGCCCGAGTTTGGCCAAGGAGAGAGCTTCTGTCCATATCTCTGATTTATTTAATTATCAATCACATGGTTATATGGTAACAATGGGATAGCACTCTTTTTCCACCTTGCTGGACTTTACTGGTTAATACCCTATTTACAATCACTGTCTCTTGGGGGACTGTATTAGTTAGGTTTTGGTGTTAAAGTTGCTTTGGCTTCATAAAATCAAGTGGTGAGGTTTTTTGTTTTTGTTGTCTTTTTGTTTTGTTTTTAATACGGCCTAGAATGGTTTTTAGGAAGTTGGGAGTAATTCTTTAAAGTTAGTTAAAAATCCAACTGTTAACAACCTATCTGGTCCTGGTATCTTTTTCACTGGTTAAAATTTCAATGATCTTACAGCCTCTCTTGTGGTAACTGGTCTAATTTTTTAAAAAAGATTTTATTTATTTATTTGACAGAGAGAGACCACAAGCAGTTGGAATGGCAGGCAGAGGGGGAGAGAGAAGCAGGCTCCCCACTGAGGAAGGAGCTCGATGCAGGACTTGATCCCAGGACCCTGAGATCATGACCTAAGCCAAAGGCAGATGCTTAACTGACTGAGCCACCCAGGCACCCCAACTGGTCTAATTTTTAACTTCTTGGGTCAATTTTGATAACTTGGCCAGGGGAGGGGGGCTTATTTACATCCGTAATATTCTCCTATGATTCTTTTTAAGTGCTATTCTTAAAAGACGACTCAGGTGACCAGCCTTCCTTTCTGATCAGTGTCTGACTGATGACAGCCCCCCTCCCTGCCCCCACACCATCCATCTTGTCAGAAAGCGCTAACAGTAGTCAACTGCAGCCTGGCGTAGCACAAAAACACCCCAGCTCAGGACTCAGGAGGCCGCGGCTTCCCTCTTAGCTGGGCACTCATTTGGGCAAGGTGCCTGTAACCCTGCTCTGACTTGGTTTGTTCAAGTACAAAATGACCGACTGGTCCTTTCCCGCTCTACATCCTCTAACCCAGACCATCAGGTGCCCAGGAACAGTTCGGCAGATCTCAGTAAGATGGCTCTACAGAACCGTTAGCACTCGTACCTCCACTAAGTAGGGCAGACTCTTCAGAAGTTCAGTCAAGGTCATGAATCCATATTCACAGGGGTTGAGGGGAGCACTGTGGGTAGTTTCATAATGTCTCTTGAGCTCATCGACAGAAAGGTGGGAGGCTCCTTCCCAAGACATCAGCAACACCAGTAGCTGGGCAGTGAGGGCGCGCAGGGACTTGCGGTTGATCAGCTGAATCTGTTTGCCTGACTCCATGTCAGCAATCTGGGGGAACAAGAGTCCCAGAGTTTCCCAGCTCGAGAGCGGCACACTGGGCACGGCCACCTGGCTCAGCTACTATCCTTCGGGCTAGGGAGACCAACAGAGGGAAAACCTCTACTTCCTTCTCGTACCCGTGAGTGAGTGCGTGAGTTTGTTTCCGGCTGCTGTGGGACACCAGAGTGGGAACTGTACCCTCCCTTTCTGCTGGTCCACAATCAGACAGCCATCGATACCAGCCCTCTCTTAGGGCACTCATTCCACTCCCCTATGGAAGGAGGGAAGACTGGCGAGCCGACATCCAGGGGCCCAAGACCCCGAACTGAAGGTTTCTGTGCTCAAGGGGGTAGTGTGGACTGCAGGTGACAGTCTACAGGGTGCTCTGCAGACTGACTCACCCCACCTTTGTGTCCCAGACTAGACTGAAGGCCCACTCTGACTAAAGGCACCCGCACTCCTCTAGTCCCTCATCACGAGCCAGCAAGTGGGTATTTTCCTATTTGACTACATTTTTCTCCCTTGCTTCTCGAGGAGATACAGGGTTGGAGTGATGAAGTGCACTGGAAGGGGGACCTTCTGGAAAAGACACAGGTTAGCAATGGGAGACCAAAGAGCATGTGAAGAAACAGGCATGTGCTAACCAAGAGCTGCAGGCCTTGGGCAGAGGAACAAGTCCGTGAACTGAGCCGTCACTGGACTTAAAACAGGCAGAGCTTCAGTATGCGCGTGCTTAGGTGCTGGTACGCGAACCAAGTTTACTGATACAGAACTGCCCCCTGTCTGGTTTCCCAGCCAAGACCACAGGTCTCAGTGCCTCAGTAAGGGCTGGGTAATCACAGGCTCGTACTCCCTGGGGCTCTGGGTTCTCAGAGGCAGAGAGAGGTGAATAGCACTTGAGAAACCATCACAATCCCAGTGTGTCCCTGGTTTGGACGCTCACCCAGAGCCAAGGCAGGAGGTTAGTGCGTAGGCCCCCCACCCCACTTATCATGGTTACAGATTTGTGGAGATTTCAAGGACAGGTTTCCTCTGCAGACGCAGGGTTTAATCAATCAACAGATTCAAGCCTCGGGGAATCCGAGCCATATTCTCAGATGCCCAGACCACTGCTATAACTCCAGCCTTTCAAGGAGAAAAAAACAAAAACCTGCTCTTTTGATGCTTAGAGAAAGCTCCTGATTCTGAACCCATGCTACACAACTGAACCAACTGGGGAGCTTACAAAAAATGCCAACGCTCAGAGCGCACTGGGACTGATTACACCAGAATCTCGGAGGCAGGAGTGAAGTCCGGGCATCAGCATTTCCCAGAGGCTCCCAGGAGAGGCTGTAGAAGGCAGGGCAGCACACCAGAGCCCCCCTGATCCCTCCCCATGCTGACTGCTGATGCCCCAACTCCCCACTCAGTCACCCTCGCTCATCAAAATCTCTGGTCATGGCTTAGACCTGCAATCCACTGGAGTCCACCACTGCCTTCGCACGCTGGGTGACCGAGCATCCAGGGGGCCTATCCCACCCCGTGGCCTTTCTGTTCCTCATCCACCCCATCTGCAGGCACATCCTCTCCTACTCAATTCCACTGCAGACTCCCATTCCCAGGTCACACTTGCAATTACCGGCTACCGCCCACCTCCCACGTAGCTCACGCAAACCTCCCACGCAGGCCGCACGAGAAAGGAAGCCTGGGGTAAGACGCTGGGGTGGGAAACCGGAAAGAGATTCCAACAATCAGCTCTTCTTAACCCCTTCTCCAGCTTCACCTGCACGGACTCCCATGTTATCCCAATTCAAGTCCTCTCCCTTCATTACACGTTCCTCTTTCATCCACCTTGGCGCTGATGGGCCATTAATTCATTGCCTTTCTGGTCATATTCTGGAAGCTCCCTTGTCCCTATGTCTTTTCTTTGCACCATCTGGCAAACTCCCCCCTTCAGCCCACTGTCTGCTTCCCCTGCGCCTGCACCAAAGCAGCCCCGCACCACTGAGCGTCCCCACAGTAGCGCCACGGGCCCCGCCATCTCCCTGCGGAGCTCCCCCTACTCCCAGCACCCCTGCCTGAGGTCCCCAGCAGGTCCCATGCACCACGGTGGCCACTTCAATCGTGAATCCTGTCTCTTTCAGGTACCTCCCTCCTCTTCCCAGGGAGGAACATCAAACTTACTGCCTCCACCCTACACTCCCTCCCTTTGGTCACAGTGCTAATGTCAGGGCTGTGCCTCCTTCCGCTGAACGCCGATTCCCAGGCCTGCCTCCTCAGGATTCCCCACCCTGCCACCCTGTCTCGCCTTTGGGTATTTATCTCCTCTTCCTCAAGCAGATCCTTCCCTGTGGCTCTCACATATGCTCAAGTCTCCCCACCGGGAGCAAAGCAGCTGCCAGAAAGCGCACTGGCGCACTCCGTCCTGCGGTCTCCTCTCACCACGCTCTCTCCTCCCTCACAAGCACACAAGCCGAAAAGCTGTCTGCGTGACCGGTCACCACCGTCGTGTCCCACTCCTCCTGCCTCAACCCACTCCATGTGCCTTTCTTCGGTCCCCACACACTGGCGCTGACGCCGTCTTGGCTAGCAACCCTAAGCCCCCCCCCCCCAACTTAGCTAGGCCCGCAGGTCACGCTAGTCCCTGCCTTCACCCGTCCTCCCAGTAGGCGGCACCGGGAGTGTGCCACACTCCTAGTGTCCTTCCCGCTCTCCGGCAGCTCCTTCTCAGTCTTCTGTGGAGGTTCATGTCCCTTTAACCGGACAGTACATAACTGGATTCCTTCCAGATCTGTAACTGGGGCTGCCCCCACTTCGTACATTTTCCCTTTCACTTCTCCCTCCTTATAGTGAGTTTTCTTGGTCCCGTGCAGGAGGCAGCTTGAAACGGTCCAGCTGCTCTGCCTGGGACGGGGAGGGTCAGCTCAGCCCAGGGCGGGAAGAGGAAGTTAGCCTCCCCGACCTCCTATTAACAGCAACGAAGACAGCTGTGAGCCTAGCAAGCTCCTAAATCTACTCAAGTCTGTCAGAATCTGGGAGGGGCAAGAGGTCTGTGATTACAGTCTCCCCACAACTTCAGAGACCACAGTCCGCTTAGATGGATACTCCTGAGAAGAAACACCCTCGGATAAAACAGAAACCTCACCGGCTCAAAGGGACGTGACTGCGGCAAGGCCTCTAAGAAACACAGAAGAGCAAGTGCAGAACTCTTACCTGCCAAACCAGAGTCATCTCCTGCTACCTAGTAACGCATTAATGGCGTACGAAGCACGTGCTGTGAGGCGGTGACTAGTGCCAGGCGTGAACGAGGAAATGCTAAGCTTAGGTAAACACCCCGGGGAAGATGCTGCCGCCATGTTTTCATCCATGAAAATAAAAATCTGCTCACCTTTACCACATGGCAGAGTTTCTGTGTTAAAGCCGAAATTGAACTGACATCGTAGTCTTGGAGACGAAATGTGTAACCAAAAGTTTTAGCATATTCCGTAAGCAGATCTGTCATCATAAGGCAGTTATCTTTTTGGGACCTAAGGAGTTTGACAAACTGGGCAGCCAAAGCTTTGAATCGTTCCACCTCCGTCAAAGTGAGGATCTTTTCTTCCCCACATTCCAATACCTTGGAAAACACACAGGAGGAGGAAGGCGAGAGTGAACAAGTTGGGATTGTTCATGGAATTCGACGGCATATGAACGTATACACTTAGTAACTAAGAAGCACTCTGGTGTTCTTTCATAGATACAGAGCTTCAGTTTTGCAAGATTTTAATACTACTGAAATGCACACTTAAAAAAGGGTTAACTAGGTGATGTGTATTTTATCACATACAAGAAAAATTTTAAAAGCACTTTAGGGGTCAAAAACAGTAATGCTAATAAAATTAACAACAGAAATCTGGTTCAACTTCACAGTGGCTTAACAGCTAAGCATTCGTACCGCCTCATATACTCATCCCCACAGCCAACCTAAGAGATGTGAAAAGTATGGTGCTAATGGAAGAATATTCCATTTAAGAAATTGAACTATTTAATCTCTTTTTTCAATAATTACCCTGAAACAAATTTAAAGGATGATTTCTTTCTTTATTGAAGGAAAAAAAACCCCACATTTACCTAAAAATACTAACTAGCTAGCCAACAACCTAGCTTCTCTGATCAAAATGTTTAAGGTTTTCCTCCTATTTCCTAAATCACTACTTCCCAGGAAAAATAGACCTGGAAAAGAACAACTCCCCCCAATATTGTTCAGAAAAATATAACTGGAATCTCTTCACTCACTTGTAAAATATCAGGTATGGCTTCAAAAAGTTCAAGTAGTTTGGTGAACCCGTAGTATGCGAGTTTGCACTGCCGGCCAAAGTGGTGGTGGTAGGAAGGGATAAATTTGTTAAAGGGCATCCGGAAGTGCGGCTGGTGCCGTAGCAAATCAACAACATCCTTGGAGAACTGTTTTGTCCTTTCTATTTCATCCTGGGTACGCTCTTACAGAGGAAAAAATAAAAAAATAAATCACAGTCTTCTTCCATTCATTTGTGTTAAACCTGATTGCCGGATTAGTCCTATGCACAGATGACAAGAAATGCCATCTCTGCGTTCCAAACACCCACAACCTAAAACAAACAGGTTCATGTTCTCTCTGTGCAGAATGGTTTTCAAACTCTCTGGAGGACACACCACCAGGAAGCTAGGAGACTATTATGGTATACTATGAAAGACACATACACACTCATGTCATCTGGCCTTGCAAGCTGAACGTTATTTTCTCTAGCTCCCCGTCGCCCACCCCGTCCCATATATATGAGCATGACATACACCCAGCTCTCTGTACTTGAAAAAGTAATCTAGACATTATTTCTATAAAACTGCATTTCTGAATAGCCACACGCTTTTTGGGTCTTCTTCTGATCTTCAGTTAAAATTGCTAGCAGAAGAGAGTACAGGCAACAAAAGTTTAACAAAAATACAGGGGAGAAAAAGATTCAACTTTAATTTTTGTTTCTATTAATTTGTAAATGAGAATCGGAAAACTGACATTACTCCAAAAGCTTTGGAGTATTATGATTTCATGAACGTCAGCGTTCTGCAGGAACAGAGGTTAAGAAGCACTGATTAATGATACTGGGAGAACAGGACAGTAGGTAGATGTAATTTTACCTATCCCAGCTCCCAGACCTCAACCAGAATGACCGAAATGTGAAAGATAAAACATCTGCTTGGATCTTCTTCCTTCTCAAGAATGCACAGTCAAGTAGCTCAGTTAAAGAGAAGAGACAAGCTACAGCCATGGTAACTGACTCTCAGCTGGATAATTATGGTGGCAACAGCCACAGACAGGCTGAAGAAAGCATTTCAAGAAAGTGCCGCTTATGCCCTTCTTTTCCCTACGGTGAATTCTAAAAAATCAGCTTGCTTTTCTTGTTGGCAAGTTGCTGCACCTGCTCTGAAGAACCTCAGATCCACTGCACAGCGAGAGTTCTCACAATGCACTTTCCATGGAATCTTCAGGAACCATGGAGGTGGCGGAAAGGATACAGGAGTCTATGTTAAGGTAAACACTGAGATACGCAACTGTCTTCCAGCACATTTAAGTCAACATACCTCTCTTGGGGATACAAATCACCATTTCATTATCTTGTTGGGACAAGCAGATGGTTGTGTCTGGTATCTCTGATACGATATCGATCAACTCACAAACACCGTATTCGGTGACATCCCAGTCTTTTGAGAAACACCTAGAATTTAACGAGGAAAATGGGTGAAGAATGAGAAATATCACTTGCTAAATTAACTTTTAAGTCTTCCTCAAAAATGCTAAGTAGAAAACGTTAGATGATTATTTTAAATTGGTGGGGAAAAAAAGTGTTTTGAAATATTTGCTTTCCTTTTCTTCCCCCTTCTCATCAACTCACCAATGATAAGCCTGTGAGAACTCCCTTACGATGACCTGTTTGCTGGCTTGGGATTTGAGAAGTTTTAGTAAATCCTGAGTAAAACGCTTCACCTGGGCCCTGTGGGTAAGGGTCAACAAACGTTTGGAGCCCATTCCGAGAATCTGCAAATCAAACACTTTGATTATTTATACTTGTCAGACCTTGGCACATACTGACTCTCTGGCGGATGGTATTCTCTCTCTCCTGTTACTGCTCTCAGAGAACAAGTCCTTTTATACGTGGTATCTGCATTTTCAAACGCATGAAGATCAACAGAACGTAGATGGTCAAAATGAACAACTGTTCAAGTGCCTGGGACCCCCGCCCCCTTTTTGTTTGCCCTATATAGCCCTTCTCAAATAGTCATGAGTATAGAAATAAAAAGCATATTATTAAACTGGGCAACTAATTTTGTCTACAAAAGACAACCAAGGTGTTCCAGGACATTTTATAAGTGGGGAGCTGTTTTATAGGCAAGAAGCTATAGAACACTCTAAATTAATAGGGCAAAGACTCCTTAGGAACCAATGCTAGGCTCCAGCCCGGGAGCTGGTCTTTAACTCATTGATGAGAGCCAAGCCCGTGTTCAGGGCCCCTCCTCTGTAAGAGTGAACAATCCTGGAGAGGCCTGGGCTAGGAAGAGGAAAGTGGGTCTACAGAGATGAGAAGGAAAATACTCCTCAGTGCTCTAAGGGGTTCCTTCTTTATGTTTAAACTCATAGTTTTCTGGAAAAACTGAGAAGCCACCTTGAATGAGGTTACCAGCTACCCTGTTTCTTGGAAGGAGCCAAAGCCAAAGAGGAACGTTCCCGTCATTAAGCAAGTAATCTTTAAGCTTTCCTTACCTGCAATACATGAGGCACGGCTTCCAATAATTCTATCAGCTTGGAATATCCATAGTCTGATACCCGACACTGCTTTGCAAAATGGTGGTGGTAGGACGGGATGAAATTACTAATGGGGATGACACAGGATGGTTGGCTCCTTAGCAGGTCAATCACTTCCCTGCTGAACTGGATCAGCTGGGGGTTGCCCACAGGACTTTTAGACCGCAGAAGCCAAGGGTCTAGACAGGGGGAGAAAAATGGAACATGCCTAAGACAGGATTTCACCCCTGAAAGAAAGTTAACTAACGTCACCCTCCCTCACCTGAGCTCAACCATGACCAAAGAGATGAGACCAAAGGGCTGCTTTACTTCTCAGCATCTATACTCAGGTCCCATATAATCTATGGGCTAGCCCAACCTCTTTATGGGCTGGCAGGTGCTTTACTACTACTTTTCAAAGTCCTGGAGTCAAAGTAAAGCATAGTTCAGCAGTGTTAAAGCAGAAGTGATATTACACAGGATGTTTGCAGCTTATAAACTAGTTGTATTTCAAAGATTCATTTGTAACTTGGTCCCATGGAACATACTTTCCCACAGAAACAAAGTTATGGATGGGCAGCAAGCAGGTAGCCCAGAAAAGCCTAACAAACCTGCAAGGAAGCTGAAAACATTGCTCAGGAAACCATGGAAAGCGGTTAACATAAAACTAGCTGATATAAAACTAAGAAAGAGGTTCTTGCATTTATGTTGAATATCCATGTAATTAAGAAAGTTTTAATTACAAAAGTATAATCGGATGGAAACCTTTCTACAAGACTGGCAGGCTAACGAGAAAGGAGAAAGAGCACAAGTATATGGGAGCCTGTGTGGTCTAGGACTGAGGGGAAAGGCAGGAGAAAGTGGTAAGCAGCTCTGATACAAACATTTTTCCTTCCCTGGTAATCCTTACCTTTCTTCCCATAGGGGGAGGAGCAAAGGAGGAAGTGTTTGGGGTCAAAGAGAAGGACATTTCCACAGGAAGGCAACAATTTTCAGGGCTGTTCACAGGTGGCGGGGTTAGACACCTGCAGCTCAGGGGAGGCCCAACTCAGAAACTCACCCAAAGCTAGGTTTACATTTCCTGGTCCTTTACACTGGGAGATAAATCTGTTTTCATATTTATCAAAGTCAGAAACATTGACCAAAATGAATTTCAAAGGTAAAACTGCATTTAGAGGTATTTCTTTCAAATACCTGAAACGATTTTTAAAAGGCCAGTCAACTGACAAGCCAAAAAGCTTCACAAAATTAGGTAGGGCTAAAGAGATTTGTAACTGTGAAATGTGGGTTTTTAAAATTTTTTTTACAGAATTGATGCTGGTCCTTGCAAAAAGTCTGGTTCTGCCAGACCTTCAGCACTTTAGAGAGTAGTTTCAGCTTTTAAAAGATCAAAGGAGACATTCACGGTGCTTTGCGCTTGGCAAACAGTGCTGCCGTACCAGATAAAAGCCAGCAAGCTCCTCTCACAGTAACCAGTGGCTCAGAAAAACCGAAAGCCTGACTCCTACCCGTGTTGGGAGGCGGGGGCTTGTTGTGAATCCATTTGACCACTTTGACGCCATTCTGTGCAGTGGCGATGTTGACACCTGGAACACAGGTGATGAGGTGTTCCAAGGGAACACCCCCTTGAGTCTCCTGCACTACTTCCAGTTCACCAAACTCGGCAGCGTAACAATCTGGAAAGCTGAAGTGGGGGAAAAGAAGGCTGATTAAAATAATGGAAAAGCAAAGCACCTGCTAAACAGAAATCTTTAACATATCCATTCATAAATCATTTCTCCTTAAATCCTCAGGATCTGGGTTTGAATGTGAAAATTCAGGTCCCAGGGAGGGGGAGGCCATCACTGCAGCATTGACCTGTTTGATGCATTGAGGATACCACAAATACCTAGACAATGTTCCAGCAGAGGGTGTGAGAAACAAGGCAACTGGGTTCCAAGCCAGTTATTTACCTGCTTTAAGGTCTCAATGGCTTTAGGGCAAACTTTGTCCCGTGCTGGCCCCTATTATTAAGTGTACTGTGTGGCCCACGGGATGATTACATGGCCTTCTGAAGAACACCTCTCTCTCAAGCTTTACGATCTACTGCTTGAGGTTGTGTAAACGCTGGCAGCGTGCATGCATACATCTAATACAGCGTTTACACTAATCTCATCTCTGTGGGGAAGAAATGTTCCTATTCGTTGCTTACGTTTCTAAAAATCAGCACACACACAAATTTTTTTGTGGAAGTACCGAGCATATGGATCCCATTTCAGATATACTTTGACTGCAAGGTGCTAAAAATGTTAGGATGAAGCATTCTATAATACTCGCTTGGGAAGAGGTGTGGGCAGAGGGCAGACTTTCTAGAAAGAGGAGAACCAAGGCATCATATCTCAATGGCTTTGACATGTTCACCTTAATAAAGGCACGGTGCCCTCGTGTGTCTGCAGAAGACTATGAACCTGGGGCGCAAATGTCTTCAAAGAGAGAATCACAAAAGGAATCTTATAGGAGTCTGGATCAAATTCATGTTCACTACAGAAAAGAGAACACAATAGTTAGCTGACGTTTCTCTGTGGTCTAAAACATTTGTAAGGTGACTATAACAGATATTCTATCACCTTATGCAAAAGGATGATTTCTAAAGGGAGATGAGTGTTATACCTGAAGTCCTTATTGGAACAATGCTGTCTGCAGACAGGCTCATGATATTCTAACTCTTCAAATATAATTGGGCTGCAATTCGTCGAGGAGCCATCATGTGACTGGGAAGACCCCAAGGGGCTCTGCCGGGCCTGACTGCTGGGTAGGAGACACACCAGTCTGCCATTTCCTTGTTCACGGATTGCGACCGTGTCTGTTAATTTATATAAATCCGACACATTCAACTTGTGTCCAAACCTAAAAGCGAGGAAAAGGAGAGAGATGCTGATTTAGAATGTTTTTCTTTGATTATACAGCAATGCCTGTGTATCTGATGAAATAAAGGGCTAGCGCCAAGAATGGTTCCTCTGTCTCTTCAAAAGTAAAACTGGAATAATCCTACTATAAATTCATTCACTACCAAACCAGTAATGCTTGGCACTTCTTCGAGTCACCTCTGGCTCACTGCCCATTAGTCACTATGTCATTTGGTACTTATTCCTCGAACCCTGCAGTTTCTGTAAATGACCTCACCTAATTTTCTGAGATGGAAAGCTATCTGATATGACCTCTTTCAACCTGGCTCCCCCAAGCTGGAAAACCCTCTGTATTACCTACCCCTCTCACCATGTCTGCTCAACTCCTTCAGAAGAGGTGTACTTCTTCCTAGTTACTCCCTACCTCATCTATGCCTCAACCTCATGACCCACACTCCCCGAGGCTCAACTCCTCAATCATCCCCCCCGACGCAGGTCTTTCACACTTGGAGCTTAAAACCACAAGGGGTGCCTCAAAATACTAGCCAATAGGATCCAACAGTACATTAAAAGGATTATTCACCATGACCAAGTGGGATTTATCCCTGGGCTGCAAGGTTGGTTCAACATCCGCAAATCAATCAACGCAATACAATACATTAACAAAAGAAAGAACAAGAATCATATGATCCTCTCAATAGATGCAGAAAAAGCATTTGACAAAGTACAGCATCTTTTCTTGATCAAAACACTTCAGAGTATAGGGATAGAAGGTACATACCTCAATATCATAAAAGCCATCTATGAAAAACCTACAGCGAATATCATTCTCAATGGGAAAAGCTCAGCTTTTCCCCTAAGGTCAGGAACGCGGCAGGGATGTCCACTATCGCCACTGCTATTCAACATAGTATTAGAAGTCCTAGCCACAGCAATCAGACAACAAAAAGAAATCA
>NW_027397075.1:3431727-3552923 GCF_003265705.2 Callorhinus ursinus | reverse complement strand
TGTAATGTATGGTGATTAACATAACAATAAAAAATTTAAAAAAATCACAGAGGGGAAGGAGGTGGGGGGATAGGTTAGCCGGTGATGGGTATTAAAGAGAGCACGTACTGAATGGAGCACTGGGTATTCTACACAAACAATGAATCATGGAACACTACATCGAAGACTAACGATGTAATGTATGGTGATTAACATCACATAATAAAAAAATTATTAAAAAAAAAAACAAACCACAAGGGGTGCCTGGGTGGCTCAGTCAGTTGAGTGTCTGCCTTCAGCTCAAGTCATGATCCTGGGCTCCCTGCTTAGTGGGGAACCTGGTTCTCCCTCACCCTCTGCCTGCCGCTCCCCCTGCTCGCTCCCCCTGCTCGTGCTCTTTCTCTCAAAAAAAAAAAAAAAAAAAAAAAAAGGCACAGGGTCAGAAGGCAGACATGTTTGAGTTCACATCCTGACTCAACCTGTGTGGCCTCAGTCACCTTCTAGAACCAATCCAGGCCTCAGCTTTCCCAAATGCAAAATGGGAAGATAATACCGACCTCACAGGGTTGATACGAGGATTAAATGTTATGTCTGGGAAGAGCTTGGCACACATGAAGCACACATTCAACATCAGCCGCTCCAGTGGTTTCTTCCCAGGGCCCTACACTGATACTCACATGTCCCCCCGACCAAATGCGGTCTCACGCCCTGACCCTCACTCACGCTGTCTGCCCCTGCACACATACACCGCTGGTGCTCTCACTCAGTCCTGTAACCTCGTCGTGCCTCTAATGGAAACAGCTGCTCTCTCTGGAGCTGCTCTGCCATTGCACCACCCAGTCTGTCAGCCTGTTCCTCCAGGATTTTATCCACAGGACCCTGTAGGGATGGCTCTCAAGTCACCAGCAGCCTCCGCCTCCCTGCCAAACCTCGCACCATCCCCACACGTCCTATGTCACCCTCACCTCTGGGTTCTCTCCCACTTCTTGTCCCTGGTGCCATCTCATCCAGTTCCGCCTTTCTCTGGGTTCCCTCGCCCTCCCTATCCGCTCCCCTGTCTTTCGTGATCCCCTTTAGGAAAATAACTGCCACCACTCTGTATCTCAAGTGTCCAAAAACCAAGGTCAAAAATTCACTGTACCTCCCAAACATGCTTTATTTCTCCATTTCTGGTTTAACCATACAACCATCCTCCCAGTAATCTGGGGCAAAAAAACTCAGAATCAAAATGACCTCTACTGTTTACCTTGCCTGCTACATAAAACTAGTCACCAAGTCCTATCTCACTGACGACTCAAACTTGGGTGTTCCAACAGCATCTGCCCAGGCCTGGGGGCGGGCGTGGCACTGCCCCTCCATTGTCTCCCTCCCTGCCCTGTCCATTCCATGGCAGACGGAACCATCAGCAGGAAAGTCTTCCGGACGCGTGCTTCCGGCCACCACAGCCGCCCTCTCCCTCCTCCACGACTCAGGGCTCCCACGGTTCACAGAGGAATAGTCCCCACCCTTGTTCCTTCTATCGTCGCAGCAGTTTCTCCTCCCTGCTCCTCATTTAGGACAGTTTTCTTGGTTCTATAATCATCTGTGAGTGTTTTCTCTTCCCTTCTAGACGTAAGTCCCTCAGGGACAAGGGCTGTGTCCTCTCAGCTCCGCGTTCTCCACAGAGCCTGACATTTTCGTTCCACTAACACTTGCTGAGCACCTACTAAGCCCTGGGTACTGAAGAGACTGTCCTAAGTCCTTGTCATCCTGGAGCTTATAGTCTAGAAGGTGCTCAAAAATGTTCACTCGATGAAGAACAAAACTCATTGGTCAATTGGAGAAAAAAAATGAAAGTACAGCTTTAGGGACTGAGGTCTAAATTTAGTAAAAACGAAAAGTTGTTTTAATGTTAAAATCAAAATCTGGTTCTGAATCTGCATACCATTGCTTTTATGTCTTTACCTCCACCAGGCTGGAAGTTCCTTAAGACTAGCTACCACCGTGTTATGCCAATCACTAATCAATACAGGGATTCTGGAAGCTGCCGACCAGTACTGACTGAATCAATGAGGAAAAAAAATAAACCTAACTTACTTTTTTTCATAGAGATCTGTAAATTTAAAAAGAGGCAGACAGCAGGCAGGAGCATCCTGAAGAATAGACATTGTTTCTGAACTGTAAAACAAAATTGCACTCAATCAGAGAACAGATGTCGCTGGACATCAACAGATGATTTCCAAGTTGTATTTAAAAAACTGAGCTCATAAAATTAACACAAAGTACAGCTGACCCTTGAACAACATATGTTTGAACTTCACGAGTCTGTGTACATGTGGATTTCTTTCGATCGAGGCAGTACAGTTCTGTAAATGTATGTTCTCTTCCTCATGATTTTAGTAACATTTTCTTCTTTCTTACTTTTTTGTAAAATACGGTATATAACACATATAACATACAAAACAGGGGTTAATCCATTGTTTATGTGAACAGTAAGGCTTCTGGTGAACAGTAATTCAATTAGTAGTTAAGATTTTGGGAGCCAAAAGTTATGTGCAGATTTCTGACTGCATGGGGAGGGGGTCGGCACCTCTAACCCCTATGTTATTCAATGGTCCGTGCAGCGTAAATTTACCAGTTTCTGATACGTCAAAATTACACTTGATCTTAGCCAAAAGGCCGAGAAGCAATTGTGATATGTCAAAATTAATTTTCTGGAAAAACTTAAAGAAATTACTTTAGGGACAAGGTGATTAAAGAATATAAAGTCAAGACACCCTGGAATTTTCATCAAACTCAAGCATAGGGCTTCTCACACCTGTGTATCAGAAGAACACTGACTACTCTATGAGACAAACACCTTGTTAACTCAGAGTAAAAAGCAGAACAGCTTGAATGTCTCCTGCCACGTTGTGGTTCTTGTGGTTCATGAATTCCACATGGGTGTGGAATTCCCATAATTGAGGATGCACAAGTGAATACAATATCTCATCCCAACTATGGTTTTAAAAAACAAAAAGGCAGCCAAAAACACTCAAGAGGGAAAACAAAAGGCAAACTGTCGAGTGACTGGCTTTGAGCCACAGGATTATGGATTTCTCCCCCTCTTCTTTTATGTTTCTGATCTTTCTGAAGTTTCTTCAATGAGTATTACTTTTATCCTAGGGGATAAAAACCGTAATTTAAAATAATGGTGAAGTACATGTCACAGCAAAAGACCTCTGAGAATTCAGATTTTTAGGAGTGAGTTCTGTTTTACTAGTTTCCCCCAAAACAGGGAGAGCAGAAGAATCACCAAAGCGCATTAAGAATAAAATCATCACCAGATTCCTACAATTGACATAATCATAATGCAGACTTACGGAGTGTCTATTTGATGTTAAGGATCTATCTGCAGGTTGAGAGCTTGGAGCTTTGTAGATCTACCCTTTAGAGACAAACCTACCTTCTCCTAAGATTTGGAGGTAGTATTTCAGACTTTCCAGGCTTATAAACTTTTATCGTAGAGGGCTATTTTTAGAACCTGTTCTGGATATGTGGTGTATTATTTTACTCCCAACTGCCTGCCAAGTTTAAGCTGTACTTCCCCTTTGAGGAATGACTTGAACAAAAGTTGAATTATTCTAACTAGCTTATTGCTGACTTCTAACTTATTTGTAAGCTCTACCAATTAAGAGTAAGCACTATTGCAGCATATGTAATCATCTAAGAGGGTTGGGACAGTGATCAAATCTGTTTTCTTACTTCCAAAGTTATTTCTGGGCCAAAATGTTATTTCCTGAAATAAATGGTTTGTTTTTACCTCAGTAAAGAGAGTGATTTATTAGCAGCTCCTGTGGCAAGTGAGACCAGGATCTTCTTGCTGCCAATTTTGTATCTGTGGAGGCTATTCACCGCACTGATTGCTTCTTGTAAGTTCTCCATCTGAACAACAGCCTTGAGCTGATAATCTGTATGGGGGCTGAGCTCAACACTCTTCACCTACAGCAGTAAAAAGGAAAATGGAATGCTATGTCTACCCAGAACCCTGTCATCTTAAAACTGAAGGTGAATCATTAGGGAACACGTTTGCGGACTTCCGTGCTTCTGTGAGGGAACTTGTCCGAACTCTACACTTCTGCCAAGCAAAACCTAAGTGAACTAGAACTGGGTGACCTTCAGGAATATGAAACTGGCCCGGCCTGCCTGCATGCTCTGGCACACACAGCACTCCCATGCAGGCTCAGGAGCCAATACATGTGAGGAGTCTTTGGGGTCTTCTCCGGACCCTGCAAATACTTGGGG
This sequence comes from Callorhinus ursinus, assembly GCF_003265705.2. Lineage (NCBI taxonomy): Eukaryota > Metazoa > Chordata > Mammalia > Carnivora > Otariidae > Callorhinus > Callorhinus ursinus. The sequence goes on along the minus strand of NW_027397075.1, from coordinate 3,548,681 downwards.
CATAGCCATTTTAATAATCTGGAAAAGGTGCACTTCTAGCAAACAGCACCTAAAAACTGCATCAATACAGTAAGATGTTAACAAAAACAGCCAACGTTACTTTAGAATCCTATTTCTGTATTTTAGCAGCCAGAGCTAAATAAAATCCATCTGCGTTTTATTTCCCAAAGTGCCACTTAAATCCCTGCCCATGACCACAAGTGCTTCTCCACTAGGTCTCTTGCTCTCTGGGGCTATGTCCTAAAAACTGGATGTATAGTATCACCATGAGCAGACCAAAGGAAAAAGGATGGCGTTCAAACTCATTCAGTAATCCTTATATCCTGGCTGTGGTTATGTGTGTTGAATGACATTCTCTTGAGTTGGAGTGCTAGCAAAGGGTAAAAGAAAGGCAGGAACAAGAGAGAAAAGGTTACCTTGCCGTGCCTAGAAAACGCTTCCTGCATGAGCTGCTGCAGCTCCTTCCGGGATAACCTGTAGTCGATGTTGCTGATCTGGATGTCAGCACCATTTGCAAATGGGTCTGGGCTGTCGGCACCAATGCTTGGATTTGCAATGTTGAAAGCAAGTGGGGACGCTCTGTTTAAAAGGTTTGGAGACATACTCCTGCGTAAGACATACGTATTAAATTATTTTTAAAAACTGTGATTCTATTTATTTAGTTTATATCATTTAGGCTTTGCTCAAAGCTATATATAGAAACAACTTTCCATAATATGACCAAACTAAATATTTGATTTTCAAATGTATATTTGTCTTAAATATACATGGATTTAGATTTATTGTCAAAGTACTACCTGTTGACTCCTTATTAACAACCAGTACGTGATTTAATATCAAATATTCTTTCACTGGATTATTTAGAACTAAAGAAAAAAATTATAGGTGGGCCTAATGAATTAATTTTCCACTTTGGGTATTTATTCTTGGTTAATTAGCCTGTGATACTCATGTAAGTCATTTAACCTCTCCCTGGCTCTGAAAATGCTAGATATTCTTGCTCATGTGTTGTAGTCTTTCTCCAGATCAGAAAAACTTTCATGTGAATTTTAAAATGTAACTTTACAGATCTAAAGTCACTCTCTGGAGTGAGTCTTCACCAACTCAGCAGAAAAATACAATGCTTGAAGGAGTTCACGTGATGCAACGTGGCCTTATGGCTCCTGTCCTCCAGGCCCCCAGAAGTACTCAGTATGAGTTTGGAGAGCTTAGTAAGTGTTACTTAGGTAATTACAGTGGTTCACAGAGACCCTTGCTTTTCAAACAGCTCCTGGTAATTACCCTAGGAATAAGGGTAACCAATGTGTGTCCAGTTTGGGCTTTTCCCACAACATGACGAAGTGAGGAGGACACGGTAAGGACATGTTAACGTGCCTCCCATCCAGGCCCAGGACTCCTAGACAAGTTTCTCTGACCTCTGCCAACCCAGATTCCCACGCGCAGGAGGAAGGAACGGTGAGAAGCACTGCCCCCAAACGCTAGCTAAGATTACCCGAGGAAAAGAGGGGCTGGAGGAGGAGGGGTGGAAGACTCATCTTTTACTTTATGTACCCCTGTATTGCTTGCATTCTTTTAAACAGATGTGATTTCATAATCCCTCCTATTGCAGTAACTACCCCCACGACCAAAAAGCTAGACTCACCGAGAAGACCATGACTGTGCGGTGAGCAGAGGACTGACTTGCCTTGATGCGATCAACTTGCTAAAAGCCGATGGGTAACTCACTTGGAACGGGGTCTCCTCTTTATCTTTTTTCTCTACGGGAGAACTGGTGACACTTCGGGCACAGAGGTTCTCTTTTCTAATGGAGAGAAAAATTGACGGGGAAGGGTCACTGGATTTCCTTCACATTAGACAATCATCTGTGAGAAAGAGTAACTGAACCTACCTCGGATTGGTTTTGTAAGCAGACTCTGCTGTCCCCGAGTTTTTAGGCGCGGGCGCTGCAGCACTCAAGCCTCTGTGAGGAGGTGCTGCCAGCCTCGGGTTACCTTGCTGGGAGTCACTGTTTCTAGTCCCAGTCTTCGACTCCATGCGGCACAGCTCCTTCAAAGAGACAAGCGCGGCGGAGGTGAAAATATAAGTACCCAACGTGTCTTAAAGCCTGTCCAGGAAACATGGAACTCTGAGTATGGTCAAAAATGGAAATAAAAAAGGACATGCCAAAAGCAAGCGGGCATATCAAACACAGACACAAAGAAACCAAACCTACCATAAACTTCAGAAAGCAAGAGGTATCAAAGTTACCTGTAAACTTTTAACATTTGTGTTTTTTGTAGTAGATCCAGAATTTGCCTGCGACCCTTTTCCAGGCGTGGCTTTGGCACTGGAAGATTGTTCACTTGTATCTTTGATGAGGCACAATTTTGGATTCTTAAGTTTTTTGGGAGACTTCGCTTTATCGGCAATTGCACTGGAACTCTTTGTCTCACAGAGTTCTCTAGTTTTTGGAGTAAATGACACAATGATCCTATTACCAAAGACATCTTCATTTTCCATTCGCTTCTGAGCCCGTTCCGCACTATCTTGGTTTATGAAGCGGAGAATCGCACTGCAGCCTGTGATACTCAGCACTTTCCCACCACAATTATCAGACAGGCGCCTGAGCCTGTTGCTGATGCTCTTGCCATCTTTATTTGCTGGTAGGTTATAAACATAGAGCAGAGTGTGGCACTGCTGATACAGAGGAGAAGTGTTACAACAGGTTAACTCAGGGGCACACGTTCACTTACACAATTAGAACAGGGAGTGATCTCCAGACTGAAGCTAACAGCCTTAGCCTTGGAGGGGAGGTAACAATGATGTAGAGGGGAGAAGGTAAACTTACTTAGACTGAAAAACACAGAAAAAGAGAAATATACCTTAAATGATCACTCTAGTGGATAAGAATGGCAAGATTTAAAGTTCTGAATAATCAAGTCTTTTTTTCTTTTTTGACCATAAAGAATAAGGATCTCAAAAGTGGACAATCTGTTACCTAAAATACTACAACTGACTTAAAGGCCTTTAACGTTAGAAAAGGGAATGCCAATTTCTTCAGGAGTCACATATAATCTCCAAATAGCTTAAAAACAGCTCAACACTGTAGTAAACATGCTTGTCCCAAATCAAGACCTTAAGAAATGCTCACCCTGCTGGAAATACGCTCACGTTCTCCTAGCACGTGGCTCAACGAGCTACAGCTGTAGCAATAACCACTACAAAATGTGCAAGTGCACGTGCATGGTGGGGAATGAAACTGTAGAAAACAGGCCTAGGGGTTTCTGGGGCTTAAGGATTAAATGCCTAAAAAGGGTACAATTAGGGGCGCCTGGGTGGCTCAGTCGATTAAGCCTCTGATTCTTAGGTTTCAGCTCAGGTCACGATCTTGGGACCATGGGATCGAGCCCCATGTCAGGCTCCACACCGAGAATGGCATCTGCTTGAGATTCTCTCTCTCCCTCTGTCCTTCCCCTTGCTCGCTTGAATATGCACTCTCTTAAATAAATAAATCTTAAAAAAAAAAGGTGTATAATTTCTCTGTTTATTTGACTGCAACCACAAGTGTGTGCAAACCATCCTTATATTCTTTACCTATGCCTGGAAGCAAAAGGAGTAATAAATGTTTCCATTACTTCCATCCACTGGACACAGAACACTGCTAGCTTTCGAGACACTGACAAGTGGCTGTTGGTAAGGTTAACCTACACATCAATTCCCTACGATACTGTGCAACAAAATAAAAGCAAAATCCATACATATCAATTCTCTGTATATTTTAAGAGAAGAACTATTTCTAAGCCTTATTTCAAAACTCTGGCCAGCCTCCTACAAAGAGCAGCCTCACTTGGTGGCCCGTTATGGGTGGTCTTCAGCCTCCATAATGTAACATCAGAATACAGCAAAAAAAGAACACAAACCCACTTACTGGCATTTTTAGTGGTAACCTGGGGGGCAGGTCAGAAATGAACTCTTCGAATCTGATCAGCTCATTGGCATGATGCAGCAGTGCTTCCGAGGCCTGGTTTTTATGGACCAAAATTATGTGGAAACCATGCCTGTGTCTCAGGTCACTGAGTTCCAATGCAAAATTGACATCAGCTGAAAGAAAAGGTACACCCCCACCCCCATCCCCAAACATTAGAAGGACTGGACAGAGACACACAACTCCACTGACACCCACTGAAAAAAAAAGAAATGGCTGGACTATAGTACTCAGAGTTGCTCCCCACCTCCTACCCCCTTCTTCTTAGAACAGGAACACATTCCATATCAGAAGAATTAACACCACAAGACAATTTTACCACATACTTATACTGAATTCCAAGACACACGTTACTTCTCGTAGAAGAGAAGAAATATTAACATTCTGGCGAGCATCAACTTTGGAAATGATTCTTCTTAGATTTTTAAAATTTGCAATACTGGGTCCAGGGTTAAAAAAAAAAAGTTACATTTTAACTGGCCCCACAAGAATCTGTACTCATATTCTAAGGAGAAAATATACAAAACCCACACAGACTCTATTTCTTCTCTATACAGCTCTCAGACATAAGCATAAATATGTCCTGTGTATTTCAGCCTCTCTGGGGGCATATTTTATTTAAACATGTTCTGGCTTCTGTAACAATTCCCATACAGTGAGTTTAGTGGAAATTAGCAGACGCTTCTGCACTTACTTGACACAAGAACCACAGTGGCCGGAGCAGTGTGCGTGTTCGCGAACCTTCGGAGACTCTGGCGGAGCTTATCGTCAGCCGCATTCTTTGCTGTAGCATTGATGTGGGCAACGGTTACCTGCGTTAATTTAAAGGACAAATGAGCAAGAGCTGAGGTCAGAAAAACCACTATGCGTTCTGCCTGCATCTTAACAAATGGTCCCTGAGGAAAGACACTCTTGTTATTACTGCCACTTAGGAATGGAAAAAAATTGTAAGTGGATCTCAATAATTTCAAATTTGTCTCTCCGTAAAAATGAGCTAGACCCATTATCATCCCTTCTCGCCTCTCTAATCTTCTGCTTTTGTACTTCGTCCATTCGCCTTTGAGAAAACAGGCAGAAAAGGAAGTGAAATTTCAAGTAGGTAAATTAGCTCTCACTAATAGCTTTTGCCAACAGCTGGGGAAGTAGCAGAGATTGGTATATGATGAAGGTTAAGATTCAGCGCTGTATTTGATGTCATTTGTCTCCACTATACATTGTCTGTGGCTCCAGGATCTGGGGTCAGGTGGTGGGAGAGGAGAGGCATCTGTCCCCAACAAAGCTAAAATGTGTTTATTTCTGATAAAGCCCTCAGGCTTACACAGAAGTCTCCAGAGCAAGGAAAGGTTTTGAGAGGTGCTTCAACTACGTGCAATACACAATAGGATTTATTCATTTTTTAAGGAGCACAAATATAGACTTTTAGGCAACAATATGGTGTATCAATAGAATTACTTGTCTAAGAGTCAAAAGAACTGGATTCTAGTTCCAGCTTAACAGACTTTGCAGCCAGACAATCTGGATTTAAATCCTAGCTCATCGGTTTATTGGCCATGTGATCTTTAAAAGTTGCTTAACATCTTGGTGCTTCAGTTAAATTCATATATTTCAAATAATAAATCCTATGAGCCCTTTCCACAGAGCAGTCACAGAAGTCAAAACAAAGGATATAAATGTAACCATCATACTAGCAGAGCACTAGTCACATACAAGCAGATTATTGGAAGATCAGTTATGATTAAATGACTTCTAGTACTTTAGAAATAATCTTTTGCTAATTTCCTTTATTTGCAAACTCAGGAAAAATGTGTATTAAACTTTGAATTAAAATTCTTTAAAAAAAACAAACAAACCCACATGTGCTTATTCTTCTACCATAATAGATTAAAATTCTTTTTTTTTTTTTTACCTGGCAGTTATTCAGCTCTTGAATAACTTCTTTGTTTTCTTTACTAATGTCGCACACACAGATGAATTCTGCTTCTCTGTGGCCTTTAAAAAACTTCTCACGGATTCTCTGTACAACAGCAGTAGCTGAACGGCCAGAGGGAACTGAACAGTTTTCAATATCCCAAAAAACTCCAATGGGGGGTAAGTTTTCCAGCACCTGTCCGGCTAGTGCAACTTCTGGTGACCCTTAGGAAATGTTAACACTTTCAATCACACATAGTGGAAAAAAAAAATGACAAACTAAAAATAAAATAATAGGTAGCTACCTATCGTTCTTAGTGGCAGAAAAACGAAATTACTGATTGATGTTAAGCTTAAGGATACCAACCTCACCGGCTGACCTAATAGCACAACCGCAAGTTCCAATAGTATTTCTAAGCGATTATTCTGCTTTTTCAGGAGAGAACAATTCTAAAGGTCAAGTTACTTCAAGCCCACAATAAATCCACTGCAACGCATGAGCCATTCTCATGCTGATCATTATGCTTCTCTGAACACTAACGCGGAGGTAAACGGACACTGCAGCTCTGGGACCTCATTGTCATGCTCTGCCCACGCTTGTCTACCTGCTCAGTATGGAAGACCAATGAAGAGGTGACAACGGGTGAACTTGTTACTGTTCTTGATTAAAAAAAAAAAATTTAACACTGCATTAACATCTGATCTAATATTTAAAAAAACGCTTTCAAAAGATAAAATATCACATTAACTACTTTTGGGGGGAAATGACATTAGGTTTTTTCGATTAGTTTTTCATCAACCATTACAAAATCTTTCTAAATATTAAGTACTTCCACGGAGTGCACAACTAACAGCGTGATTTTGAACCTAAGTTGACAAGGAGTCCCCTCTAGCACTGATTTCTCCTAATATACTCCCTGTTTTTCTATACACAGCTTTTGGTCTCAAACAGCAGCAGCTCAACATAAAAGGCAAATGGCTTGTTGGTCTCTAAGAATAAAAAGACTTTTACCAAGAGGCAGAAATGGAGACTCATTTACCCAGTAGCTTCAGAACCACAAGGAATCTTTTCTTTTCGAGGTGACTAAATGCAGTGTTAGCATCAGATACTGAAAACTACTTAAATATGCACATTTTATACCATACTGTCATTTACCAAATTTCGAAGAAGCTTTGCCTAGACTGGTCGCCAATAACAACGTGGTCTCCTTCCCTGTTCCTTTGGTTCCACAGCCATTACACAGAGGAATAGTAACAGGTGCAGTTTGAGTATTTGGAGGTGGTATATTTGGCCAGACTTTAGCAGCATCAATTATACTATTTCTTGCCGGCTGTTTTAAAAATTTTTTTAAGAAAAGGAGGAGGTTTCAGATACATCATTTTCAGAACCTAGAGTTATAAACAACAACTGAAAACACAGTCTAAGTGTTTCTTCTTTCCACCTGTTAACCTCTGATGGAATGTATTTTCAGTATTTCAGGGCATTCCCAGAACTATTAGCGATCAGGTCATAAACTCACTTCAGGAAGTGACTTGAAATGATCTGGGAAGGTAGTCACATGATCATTCTAGGGCATGTGTATCCTCCAAAGGCGACCCCAAATACACTTTACGTGAAGGTAACTGAGATTTTTAACACCGGTGTGATGGAGGCCAAGTTCCAAGTCCCTCAAATTACTACAAAGGAACAACATGGCGTGACCTACATTATATGAATGGGTCCATGTATAAGGTGTTAGTTATGACAAACTGCAATCGTGCTCTAGCCTTTAAAGACAAAACAGAACACGAAGCTTTGCCAAACTCAGTTTACATGCGGGAAACAGCCTGATTACAACAAGAGCCTCTAAAAGCATAAACTACATAAATAATGACTCAGCACTTTTTTGAATGGCCCTTCCCATTTTACCCTTTGCTTCTCTCAGGACCAAGAGAAGCTATGTTGATGGGGTGAAAGCTACCTCACAAAAGAATCTTCACCCCCGTGCACAATAAAGATTTTTCAAGAAACATCTATCTACTTTAAGAAAGTCATTCCTCAAAGGTCAGCTGCGCCCAACAGAACAATAAAAAGATACACACCTTGTTGAGACAGTCTTCGCAGTAAAGTGAGCCCTTTAAACAAACCGGAGGTACCACATTTAGGTGCAAAGAATTGGTGCACAAGTGAGGCGTTAGCTCCGACTGTGAAATGTGCTCTTCCAAATGCCCTGGAGCCCCGCTTGTGAAATCAGAACAGGGGAAATAGCCAGCAGAGGCGCAGCCCTGGAGAGCCGGGAACTGATGCAGCTTGTGCACGTTACCATGACATGATTGGAAATGAAGCTTCCCACAACAGGGCAGGTGTTTGCAGGAAGATAGATTACTTTCTAGACACATGCTGGGAAAGTCACTTGCAATGCCGGCCAAATTGTTCCTAGCTGAGGCATTCTGGAGTGAAGACGCAGACTGGAAAGCGAACCCTGACCCTACCTGACACGTGATGGTCCTGGTGCTCTGCGAGTCTAACAGTGCGCCGGGGTGAATCAAGCTACCAGTACCTCCGCTACCGCCACCACCGCCACCACCAAAATGCATTGGCGACGTGGAGGGTTCATTAGGGCAATGAGCACAGCAGCTTACTTTGGGGACAGGTGAAAGCTGTATTTTAGGTTGCTGAAGAGAATGGATATCTGGAAGTGGGACTGCTGGAAAAAGTTTAGAGCCAGCATGAAGGGGAGATGGCACATCCTTTAATTCCACAGCAACTTTCTTGTTCTCCATGTAATCTTTCTGGGAAGAGAAGATCAGAACGCCAGTTAATGTCAGGAGGCCAGTGACTTTTGGTTACTCACATCCTACTGCAATCCAAAAATGGAAACAGCATTCAGTCCTGTTTACATCACTCAACCATAACCAAACAATATGGAATGGCAGCTGAAACCAGGGGCATTCTTCAGAGAGGCCTGCAGGAGGTGAACACCAAAACAGACAACTAAAATCAAGACTGTGTCCTTCCTGAATTTTAGGAGACTGGGGGAGGGTTCTGCTTACATGTTCAGCAAAGCAGGTTAACCATCTGTGCCTCAGGGACTTCCCTTTGATAACTTCCCCTTGCCTCACAGGGTCTTCTAAAGACAAAACAGATGGTATGAAAACAACACAATCACAAACAATATTCAATAAAGATGGCTTACCAGCCAAGTGCTTGGAGGAAAAGACTTAATAGTTCTTGCAGTCAGACCATAAAGGATTTAGGAAGGTCCTCCAGGCGATTCCAAACATTAGGGATGAGATCAGCCATCCGCCCCAGGGGCCCAACCATGGAGAGGTCTTAAATGTGTTGTTGACATTATTAGGCAAACTAGGATATCATGACCTAAAGCCATAATGTCAACACTTCGTAGTCAGGGACAAGGCTCAGAGTAATTAGAAAACTATTTAGGAATAAGATTCCAGAGAAATTGTCTGTCATATGCCTCCAACACAGACACAGGTGGCCAGTGTTATTTACAAAGTCATAGCATGGCACCCGCGTCAGAGACCTGGGTTTGAATGTGATACTCAGGAACTGTTTTAGGACCTTGGGTAAGTTATATAACGTCTCTTTATTTGTTTCTCCTACAGTTGTTAGAAGGATAAAAGAGATAGTGCACATAAAGCACTCAGCAGAGTACCTGGCTACCGAAAGGGGATTTAACTAATCAATAGCCCCTACTGGCTGACTGCAGGAACTATTAAGAGAATGTCCTGATATAATGAGACATGCTCTTCCCTCAGAGCATAGAAAGGGCCATCTGACTGCCATGATTTCACTCCTTTGGCTGTGGTTCTACACTCATCTAGGAGAGTACACTCATTTAGGAGAAATTTGGATTTTTCACTTGGACATTTCCTAAAAGGGAGGAGATAGCAATTGACTGACTGCCAACAAGCAGTGTGTTCTGCCCTCTTGGTAATTACAGTTTAGGCTGGAAATTACTGGCATTCTGATTTATAGAGATCTGGCTCTTAAAAAAAAAAAAAAAAAAAGATCTGGCTTTTATGGTCAGGATTATCATGAGTTGGTTTTCCTGAATTTATATACTCAATCCTGGGTGCCACTGATAAAATCAGGTTTCTGGATCTGTAAAGTTGAGTGCAATCCTGTACTGTGTGACTCCATAAGGGCCAGATCCTCCACCCCAGGAAGCCTTGTCTGAGCTGCCAACCCTGTTGCCAGGTGCCCCTAAAGTCACTGACCTCAATTACTGATGCCATGCAAAAAAAGGTAACTATATAATGAAAACCTGGAGAAGATTGGGAATTTAGTTGAGTTTTTAAAAAGTTACTAATACCCTTATGTAAATTCATAGTAAAGACTCATTTAAATCCCAAGCGCAGTAGCAAAAAAAGAAAAAAAAAAGAAAGAAAAAAAGACACAGAATAGAAATGTGGTAATATGGTGCATGGAATGAAATCAGAAAAAGTCAAAATCACTATGAAAAGGCAAAGGAAGTTACAGACGCATTTAAATATTCAAGAGAAATCTGGAACAGAAAAAGACTGCCAATAAGTTCCTATCAATCTTCCCTTGATTTGAAGACTCAAAACTCAGAAGGTTAGAGTGAAATAAAATCTATTTTATACTTTCCTCTGATCTGACTCTACAATCTGGATTTCATCTTGGAAATCTGTGACTTTCATAAGAAACAAATCTTCCCCAAATGTTAACATTAAATATTTAAAGGACCTACAGTTCCTTAGAATAGGAGTGCAGGAGTTAAAAAAAATTTACGCTCTCCTCGAGTCAGGAATTATAATCATGTGCTATAAGGAAGAATAAGCAGGATACAAGGTAAAACTTAGCACAGACTCCAGGGAGAGAGAGACTGCCCCAGACCAAACAGACAGCACATGTATTTGCATAAGGAATTTGCTATGTCCTCCGTCTTGCGCATAGTTACCGTTTGGGGACTAAGTGGCAATGTCTGCTCAGGACGAGAAAAGCAATTAGAGAATTTCCAAAGCCATGGCTTAGCATCATTATTTTGTTGCAGCCATCCAGGTGTTCTACTGCAGGAGTCCTCAGTTCCGCTTCCTTCCATCATACAGCCATACAAAGTGGTTCAACATTCTTTCATCTTTCTTTTCTTTCATTCTTCCACCCTGTTAAGAATGAGATCTCAAAGTTATTTGCCTAAGTACAAATTTCACTATTAAAATGTGAGATTTGGGGCACCTGGGTGGCTCAGACGGTTAAGCGCCTGCCTTCGGCTCAGGTCATGATCTCGGGGTCCCGGGACCGAGCCCCATGTCGGGCTCCAGATCAGCAGGGAGTCTGCTTCTCCCTCTGCCTCTCCCCTTGCTTGTGTGCGTGTGCGCTCTCTCGAATGAATAAATCAAATCTTCAAAAAAAAAAAAAAAGTGAGACTGCAGGGGCGCCTGGGTGGCTCAGTCGGTTAAGTGTCTGCCTTCAGCTCAGGTCACAATCTTCAGGTCCTGGGATCAAGAGCCCCGAGCTGGGCTCCCTGCTCAGTGGGGAACCTGCCTCTCCCTCTCCCCTCCCCGCAGCTTGTGTGTGCACTCCCGCTCTCTCTCAAATAAATTTGTAAAAAAGTGAGACTGCAACTGTACTTATGGCACAACTATATTTATGGTACAATGGCTCCCAACAAGTCAGATCATAAGGAATAAAAGTAGAATTCTAGCCAGGGGCCAACCTCCTCCAGCCCTGAGCAGGCCTTTTCTATAGTTTTTTCTTAATTCTTCTCGACCATCTCTCCCTAAAGACCCTACGAGTAAGGGTGAAAAAGTTAACAAAGAGAACATATAATTTTAGTAAAAGAACAATTACATGTCTTCATAGCCAATTACGTAAGATTCTGAAATTGACTTAATAGCAACCTATCCCACTGTGTCGTTGATGTGACTGAGGAAGGTCCAAATTAAGTGAACTCTGTGGACTCTGTAAATTTGATTCTGCTACAGAACAAATCGAAGCAATTTCTTCATTTACTTATTACAAGTGCAATCTGATATACCACCAAAAATCTGAGAAATCTCAAGTCACAGATGTGCTGTATCTACTCCAGTGCAACCACGTTCTTACAAGTCTTAAACAGTACAATAAAAGCAGATCAAATCAATAAGAGCCAGTGGGCATTGAGGCAGCCTGCCAATGGTAAGGACAACTGAACCTCATTTCCAAGTCCTCGCCATCAAACCGAAACACCACCTATTCTTACCTATGGTGGCCATTTTAAGGTTATCAATTTATCAGAAATTTCTCCTGGACATAAAGAAAACATTTTCTTTTAGCTCTCTTTCCGATAAGATGCTCTTCTCAAGAGATTGTAACATCTACATAGTATGGTGAAGGGACAGATGAGTACTCAATCTAAAATATAGAACTGATCACAAAAACCAAGGGCAGGCAAACTACAGCCTGCTAGCCAAAACGAGCCCACTGCCTGTATTGAAATGACCTTCAAACTAAGAAGGTATTTTACACTTTTTAATTCCGGGGGGGGGAAAATCAAAATAATATTTATGCACTACAGCTACCTAGTCAAGTATTTGCAACAGAAACCGCAGGGCCCACAAAGCCTAAAATATTTACTATTTGGCCCTTATGTGGGAGCTACAAAAACTTCATTAAGTTTCCGTTTCTTCCTTTGCAGAGTGTGGCTAATTTCTCCCCCTCCGCAGCATTGCTGGGGGGGGGGTATTAAATAAAGGACCCCACCACCCATTTTTGTCCGCAATGTAGAGCTTGTGCCAAGCACTGGGCTTGCAACATAGTGTAAACTAAGTAATTATTTGTTAAATTAAGGAATGAATATAGCAACTATTCACCTACTACATACAGTTAGGAGTTAGTGTAGAAGCAGAAATGGAGTTAACTGCCACAATGACAATAAATTATGATTGTTGTTTTTCCTACTAAACACAGGTCTTGTATCCCCCAACAAACTCCTCTCTAGATCACAGAAATCTGGGATATTCATGACAATACACAACTTGAACATGCTCTCTCAAATCTCAAGGCCAATCCTGAAAGGTGCTAACAGGTAGTGTACAAGACCAATTACAAAGCCTTTTTATTTAACATTATTTCCTCATTCAGTAATTAATATCTACCATATAACAGGCCTGTGCTTGGCACAAGACATACAGTGATGAAAACAACCAGACAATAGGATTCATTTATGTCATCTTTTCCCCCACAGTAAATCTGATAGACAAGGGAGTTAATAAGCCACAATTTTACATAGGAGCAAACAGAAGTTTAATTAAGTTTTGTAACTTGCCAAGATCACATAATTAAAGGGGGGCAGAGCCAGGCTTGTCCACCTCTTTCCACCACACCAACGTGCCTTCGGTATGGCTCAACACAATCAACAGAAAGTACAAATGTATTAGCTTATTAGTGGCCTGAACCCAGAAAATTTCCCAAGCATTCCTGGGAATACCACTAAGTAACTTAGGTAGCCAAAGCAAGTTTTCTGTTGATCTGAGTGGGATTCTTTGAACAATTCAGATAGTGCTTGAGAGCACAGACTCTGATGTCAGTCTGTGTATTAATCCCCAATTTTGCTGCTTCCTATATGTGTCGCTATGGAGAGTTCACAACCTCTCTGAACCTCAGATCCTATGCGTAAAATTTGGGCCTGATAATAACTGTGGCATCCTTATAGGGCTGTTGTTGGGATTTAATGAGACAATCAAAGCATAAAATCTAGAAGTAACCTTCTCTGAACACCCAAGTTAGTCGTGGAAACCCACACCACCCAGTCCTATTACTTTTTTTTCCACAGCTCTTCTATCCAAAATTGTTTATTTGCTTGCTTTTTTATTATATGTCTCCCCTACTTGACTGTAAACTCCACGACAGCAGACATCATGTTTTCTCATTCATTGCTGTATTTCCTGCACCTACCAGTGCCTGGTGCATATCAACAATTGTTGAACGAGTGAAGAGTTCAGTATCTAGGAAGACAGTTTAGGTTTTGATTTCCGTGTATGCAAAACAGCCTATTTACCGCTCAGAGAAGTGGGGAAGTCCAAAAGATACAAATGTCATTGGAAAGCTCCTGGTAATACCAGAAAAGTGCTTGAGAAACGAAAATGTGTATCACGGTGTAGAGTTACAATTAGTAGTGGGAGTGGCTCATGCCCTAAGGCAACTCAACCCTATCTGTCAAGCCAGAGACTACACCCTAGGGAGTGCTAAACTGCCGAGGAGAATGCAAAAACGCTCAGTGGGGTTGAAAAACACCCGCCCCTTTCTTCCTCTCTTAACCTTCCAACTGTGCACACTGCTCCGGAAAGGTTGCTCTCCACGCCTGAAACCCTAACAGGGAGCGGGGGGACAGGTCCGGACGGGGAGCCAAACACCCTGGAAGGGCAGCAGGGGCGCAGCAGTGACAGTCGTGAACGGACCTGAAAGGGAGACAACCCGAACCTATGGTGGGGGCCTGACTGCTGAGTCCCAGTCCTTCCCCTCGGAGTAGCCAACCTCCCCCACCCCCCGCCAGCAAAGGGCAGGGGAAGGGGGGGGACGCTGTCCCGCCTCCAGCCGATGGCCCCAGAGCTGTGAGCCCGTCAGGAACTAGTCCCCAGAGCTGCCAGCCAACTCACCTCAGCCGCGGGCTCCACCTCCGCTCACATTCCGGCCCCGCCGCCTTCCCCCCGCCCCCCCCAGGCCCTTTGTTTTGATTCCCGACTCCGCAGCTCCCGCCGCCGCCGCCAAGCGCACCCTCCACTTCCGCTTCCGCACCGCACCGCCCCTGTCGCAAAACCGACGCCCTTCTCTCCCCCCCTCGCTCCGCCCCTTCCTCCACCCCGCCCCCGCCGCCGCGTCCTCCTCGCGCGGGGCGTGCTGGGAACCCCGGGGGGGGCGGGGCCTCGCGGCCCTGCAGCCTCGTCAGGCTCAGTCCCCTCCCGATAAACCCCTAAATAGGGACCTTTCCTGGGGGAGACCCCGGCTTTTTTGGCGAAAACCCCGAGTTTAAGGAGGCCTTCTCCCTGGCTTATCGTGGTGGAGTGGAAAGGAATCTGAAAGCGAAGAATGAAGGGGCTTGTGAGGTGGAGCCGGGGGAAAAAACCTGCCAACCGGGATTTGATACAATTCAGCTCTTTCAGTCTTTTGAGGGAAGGCGATTTAAACGGGATTTCGATGAAAAACCCGATCGTTTTGCCGCTGTAGCTCGTGCGCGCGCGCGCGCGCTCCCCTCTGTCCCTCTCGTCACGTGTTGGCTCTACTTTATTATTTTTTTAAATTAAATGATGCATAATTTCCACAGCATCCTTAATCTAGTGCAACCTAGTGGCGAGTGGAGAGAAAAATAACCGCCAGCCGGGCTTCCCGCGAGGTCCTTCGGGCCGGCGGGGTTTCTCTCAAGGTGGCGACCCAGCTGGCACAAAACGAAGTGTGAGCTCAGACTCGGCTGGGCACTGTCACCTACTTTTAAGGGATCCTCGTGATTTCAGTTAGCAAACGTCATTTTTTAAAAGCTCTGGTCCAGGGGCACCTGGGTGGCTCAGTTGGTTAAACCGCTGCCTTCAGCTCGGGCCATGATCCCAGGGTCCTGGGATCGAGCCCCACATCGGGCTCCCTGCTCGTGCAGGAAGCCTGCTTCTCCCTCTGCCTGCCGCTCCCCCTGCTTGTGCTCTCTCTCTCGCTCTCTCTCTCTCTCGCTCTCTCTGTGTGTCAAATAAATAAATAAAATCTTTAAAAAAAAAAAATAAAAATAAAAGCTCTGGTCCAGAGCCCGTTGCAAGCGCATGCAAACTTTCCAGGGACAGGGTGGGGAAAGCTCTATGAAGCCTGTGACGGCTTGTGTGTTAGGAGGATGGATGTGACATGGTTGGGGGTTGGGGGGGGTTGAGGGGTTTTTTTTTTCCGGGGAGGGGGTTGGTGCTTCACAATCTTTTACCTGAAGTAATTTTTTTTTTTAAAGCTCAGCACGACCGTCGTTTCTGAAAATGCTAACTGCTCGCTATTTCCTGTTGCCAATGAGAAAAATGAAACATACCTAAATCGAGACTTATTTACGATGGGCTCCTGAATACGACCTAAAAGTTCACTTCTGAAGTTTGCCGAGAAACATTAATTTTGCAGACGAATAAGTAGAAATCGCCAAGAGTTTTTTTTGTTTTGTTTTTTTCCCCTGCCTGAAGTCTGCAGGGTGAGGCAATTTCATTAGGCAGTTTGCGTTAAAAGAAAAACTCCTCTAAAGAGAATTTCAGGGGAAGATGATACATCCCTGTAGACATCCTTGTAGACTCCTGTTGCGGAGGGCAAGATCAAACACGTAGCTGAAGCGCCCTTTGTGCTTGCTTTTCATTGTCCAGAAGGCAGATGACAAGCACACACATCATCTGCCTGCTTAGGTATTTATTACTGCTCAGTAAATCTTCATTGTGTGTGGGGGGGTATTATTTTCCAAGTGGGAATTAGAACAGATGAAAAACAACCCTGTGTCTAGTGTTGTGTTTTTTTTTTTCCCAAAGTACCAAATTATTTTTCTCTTTAAAGGAGTTTTTCTTTTTATGCCAGTTGAGTATCTCTGAACGCACATCGAAGTAACTAAAAAATATAAAAAGGAAACAAAGTAACTGTGGATTTTTTATTGCCTTTTTAAAAAGGTTTTTTGTCATAAAACAATACAGAACAGACACATTTTGTTTGACTTTGCTTGGCATTCTTTCAAGTCCAGAGCTGTGCCTGATCTCAACAGGTTAAATGCAGTAAATAAAGCCGAATCAATTCTACTAAATGGAAAGTTAATGAAAAGTCTGAATTACAAATAATTTTTAATGAAATGAAGTTTTAGTGTTTTCTGTAGAAAACCAGCCTAAGCAGACTACACCAGTCCTTGGAAGTAATTATGAAGTGAAATGCAATTTGATACTTGTGAAAGAGTGCTTTCACATTTTCTTAAGAGATGCTTTCTTAAATATAGTGTCTGCTAATCTTACTCCTATGTCTTTAGTGGGCAAACTTTTATCAGAGAGTAAGAGTAACTTTCAGTTTTTCCCTGTCCAAATTATAATCTTCACATTTATGGAACTAGGATGAAGTTTTATTTTTGTGCTATGTAAGTGGCCATTTTTCATTCAATTCACCTTCTAAATTAACCTAGTTGTCACTAAAGGAGTTTCTCCCCAGCAACTTCTCTTCTGCCTATGTTCAGTTTAGTGTTTTGAAATAATAAATTATAACGGAAGGACGTAAGCAAGAGAAACTGAGCTCTCTGCTAATTCATATCTAAAAGCTACAAGGAAAACACTGAATAAAGGGAGGAAAAGGTTTTAACATGCTCCAAAATCTTCTTTTCGTTCTAGGGTTTTACCCAATAACAAAGCCATTTCCTAAACTATTCCTGAGAACTTTCATGATGATCATTTCAATGTCCTCCCTGTTGTCTTTATGGAAAATGAAGGAAATTGGAAACTAGTTTAAGTGACTTTTAAGTGATCAGTGCCATTTAGGCAGGACTGGCTAACTCATTGATTTGTGCTTCAGTTTATCTGTAAACTGGGATGATTACTCCCTGCCCAGAAATCTCACAGAGTGGTGGGAGTCAAATAAAATTCTTTTTTTTTTTTTTTAAAGATTTTATTTATTTATTTGACAGAGAGAGACAGCGAGAACAGGAACACAAGCAGGGGGAGTGGGAGAGGAAGAAGCAGGCTTGCCGCTGAGCAGGGAGCCCGATGTGGGACTCGATCCCAGGATCCTGGGATCATGACCAGAGCCGAAGGCAGACGACTGAGCCACCCAGGCGCCCTCAAATAAAATTCTGAGGATGAAAGAAAGCATCAGAGGAAAAGTGTTGAGACGAGGGTGTGAATGATTTATTAGTGTTTGTGAGCAGGATGGAAGCTTCCTGAAAGACATTTTGGTACTTAACTCTGTTGATATAGGCAGTGAGTTTCCCTTTTGCGTCTCTGAGCTTCTTTGGCAACTAGGAAGGAGTCAAAAAAGTCATTCTTATGACTTTCTCTCATGACAGAGAAAGGTCATTCTTAACCAAGGCAGGGAGGCAGGAAGGATTCTAAGAGTATGGCCAGAGGCCTCAAAATAGCTAAAAATCTCTTTGCCTCTAGGGTCCTGCTAAAGAATTCGGGTGTAGGAGTCAAACAGACCCAGGTTTGAAGCCTGGTTTGTTATTACTAATTGGGACTCCTTGGGCAATGCATTTAATTTCCTGCACCTTTGTTTTCTCATCTTTTAAAACGAGGACAATAAAAGTGCTTTTCGGTGATTCTCATCATCTGGATCTGAGCTCCACTGTCACCTCCATCGAGCAGCCTTCCCTGATCATCTGAAGTGACCCCTCCCGACCCTTTTCTCTCAAGGGACCTTGTTTATTCTGAAATCATTACTCACAAGCATCTGAAATCATTTTACTCTTTCTGTTTGCTAGTTTAGTGTCTTGCTTTCTTAGTAGCATAAGCCTTTTGAGGACTGGCAGCTTGTCTGACATTTGTTGTGTTATAAGCCTGAGTGCACAATAAATATTTGTTGGTGAACATTTGGGATTGCTGTGAGAATAAGAAAACCCATGTCAAGAAGTTAGCATTGCCTCTGACACACAACCAATGAACAAATCATGATCACTTAAGAATTGCACAGATTGTATTTAACTTTGTGCTAGGCACGGTCCTAAACGTTTTACAGACTCCAAGTCAACTCAGTTTGTCTCCGCATAACCCCAAGGTAGAATCCTATTATGAGCCCCCATCTTATAGATGAGGAAACTAAGTCACAGAGTGTTCAAGTCACTTGCCCAAGATCAACCAGCTTGTAGGAATACAGCTAGAATTCAAAGCCAGGCTCGAAACCAAGCCCTTATACACGAAGTTCGCCGCCTTTGAAGATAATGATGATGACATTTTTATTTTGGGTGTAAAGAACATGGAACATTGCTTAGCCTAAGCGGACCTGGATCTTTGTCCTTCCCTGGATTTGGGGAAAATGCGATCGGTGTCTAGGGGAGGGAGTCGTATTTTCTTGAACAGCGTGGCCCTCACGTCCAAGCCCGTCCCCGGATGTCCAGGGACCCGCCTGCACACTCCGAGGCCTGCCAGGTCCCTGCCGAGCAGCGGGAGCCTCCCAGGCCCCCTCCGGCCCAGTGCCGCCGCGTGGCCACGCCGCGCCCGGGCCCTGGGAAAAAAGTTTCCAAACGGCGCTGCTAGGCGCTGATTGGCCGAGGCCGACGCGGTTCCGTGGCGCCGCAGCCAATGGTCGGCGCCCGCCGCGGGCGCGGGGGTGGGGGCGGTGGTCAGAGGCCCGGGCTGCGCCGTCCGCCGCGGTAGCCGCCCGTCCTCGCGGACAGAGCCGGGGTAAGTGCGGAGCTGCGGTGGCCGGGGCTGGGGGCTGTCCCGGGACCGCCGCCACCACCGGGAAGCTCCTTTGCCCGCCCTGGGGACCGCCAGGAGCCGCCTTGCAGGGACCCTGCCGCGCCCCTCGCTCGCGCGTTCCTTCCCGGCCGCCTGTACTCCGCCGGTCCCGGGCGCTGGGCTCAAAAATCCCGCTCTCTGCAGCCTCCCTTCCTAACTTTGTGCCTTCCCACCCTTGTGTCCTCGCGCCCAGCTCCTCGCCTTTGCCAACTTTCTTTCTCTTCTAGCGCCCTCCGCTTCCTCCCTGACTTCCACGGTCCTTCGTGCCCTCCTCGTCTCCAGCCCCCCGCTGCCTGGCTCCTCTGCCCTCCTGGCTCTCTTGGTCTTTTCTCGCTCTTTTTTTCTGCCTCTTCTCAGCCTCCGCCACCCCCTTGCCTCCTGCTGCCCCAGACTCTCCCTCATTCCTCGTATCTCCTTCCCCCCCGCCCTCGTCCACTGCCCCTTGCCACCTCCACCGTCAGTTCAGGCCTCTTTCCAAAAACCTCCCCCCTGCTTGGCATCTCCGTGCCTTCGGGAACGTGTTTGGAACAGTCTCCTTCCCTCTGCTTTTTTCAGATCTCTGCTGCAGGAAGGTTCAGATTTCCCCTGATAGCACTCTGGGGAAGGATAGGATAAAGGACGAAAACGCTTATTCTACAGTTTGAATGCAGTGCTGGGACTTACCTGCCTCCCCGAGGTCGTGGGAAATCCCGCCATCATCTTGACACGGCTTTTTGGGAAGCTACCTTATCTTCTCCAGTCATCTCAGGTTCTCCGCCTCCTGAGGGCCTGAGCTTCCCGGATTTCTTTGTCCAGGGTTGGTACCAGGTTGTGCCTCTTTCTACTTTCAGCCTCGAGGTCCCTTTTAACTTCCTTTCTAAAGAAACGGCCTTTACAGGGTGCACTGAGCAGAGATTTGTCATTTTCTATGCTAGTTTGGTTTCTGTATTCTTGGGTAGGATGGCATTTTAGGACACACATAGGGTGCTTTGAAGAGCATTTGGATCCCAGTGACTGACTCCCAGAGCCACTTACCTGACCCCACCACTACACTGGTATTTAACCAGGTTTGAAACTTAAATCTTTACTCGCACTGTGTCTTTTGTGTAGGATTAGATGCTTTAAGTCTCAGGGGCGTCCAATTGGCATATTTTATCCTCTCATTTTGGATAATAGTTTCTTAACTTGGCTTATTCTGTTAGGATGTTATTTTTGTTTCCAAAGTGTGTTCTTTTGCCTTAGTACTTGTGAGCCCACAGAGATTACACTCCCTTTCCTTACCAGATAATTTCCTAACATGAGTGGGCCTGCATACAGAAAGTTTGTGTCAGCAGCTAGGACTGTTTTTGCACCTAGTACTGATGTAGGTGCTTTCTGTCTGCCTCTCCCAGCACTGCTTTAGCCCTTAGAAGGTGTTTGGAAATGTTCGAGAAGGGTTGGAGGAGAGGGAAATCACAGAAGGAAAAAAATCTTTGCCTAGCATCTTTTTTTTTTTTTTTTTAAGATTTTATTTATTTATTTGACACAAAGAGCACAAGCAGGGAGAGTGGCAGGCTGAGGCCGAGGGAGAAGCAGGCTCACCGCTGAGCAGGGAGCCTGATACTGGGCTTGATTCCAGGATTCTGGGATCATGACCTGAGCCTGAGGCAGACGCTTAAACTGACTGAGCCACCCAGGGGCCTGAGAGATACCTTTATAAACGAAATTGGCACCCTTTCTTAACATATCATGAACTTTCTTCTATATTAGTTCATATACTTCTTAACAACTGTGTAATTTTCCAAATCAGTCCTCTGTTGACAGTTAAGTTTCTACAGTTTTCCACATCAGTGAATGATGGCATACACCCTTGAGTATATGTCCTTGCATGCCTATCTAAGTATTTTTGTAGGAAGATCATCACAGATTTTGAAAGCACAGAGACAGAAGCCAGACTTGCTGACTCTTGACTGGTTTTGCCCCAGTGATGCCACTTCTGCAAAATGCGGAGCCTGCATCATAACCTAGAAGCTGTTGAAGCACGTGCAGACATTTGGCCGTGTCTTTCTTTCCCCTCCCTTTCCCTTCAGCTCTTCCCTTTGTTTTGATTGGGAAGGATTGAGGTTGGCGTGGAGAAGGGTGGTGAGTTAATTCTTGATAGTTTATACGTGTGTACTGCTCCTGACCAGCTATGCTGGTTTCTTCACTCAGAGGAAAGCCAAAGGAGAGCGCTTTGTTTTCTCTAGGGTTTTGAAATCAAAGGTGGGGTGGGAGATCTAAGTCATGCAAAATAGAGAATACATACTTTTTGAACTTTGTGCTCCCAGCTTGTGCTCCCTTGCCTGCTGTAGCATATACTTTTGAGGTGCCCATTAGGTTTGTCCACAGAGCTCCTGGGGTGCGAGAGCAGAAGCACAGAGGCAGAATGCCTATAACACTTGTAGCACAAATGAAAGGCATGCAGTGCCCATTTTTAAGATCGTGGGTACAGAGTTGTATATACCGAGACCCGTGCCTGTCACAGTGCGTTTGGAAAGACTGGGGGCCAGATGAAATGCGTGAATCTGACCTCTGAACAGTCTCTTTGCAACCCCAAGGAGACCATGAACTTGAATTCAAAGACCCTCCAGTCACTCCCTCCCCGCAACTTGCACTTGGGTCTGATTTGCCTCTGCTGTCCACTTGCACCTCTGGAGATGGCCAAGGCGTGCAGTGTTTCTGCTCCAGCTTCTGCTTCTAAGAACCCAAGTGATGTCTTGCTTACTCTTAATAGCCGAATGGCTTAAAGGGGATAAAACTGAAGATAAGTTATTAAACACCCAGCACGCGGTGGTTCAGTTCAATAGGGAGAGGGAGTCTTTCTTTCCGAGTCATCTTACCTGCTTTCTGTGGCAAAGAATAATGCACATTGGAACTGTGAGACGTTTTCAGATGGCAAAGGAAAAAGCGTACATTTTTAAGATTGTTGTTTCAGAACAAAGTGAAGTTCGGCTGTTGCTTCTTCTTAGTCTATAATATATTTTTTCCTCTTCCCTAAGGATTGTTTTTAAAATGCAGGGGGGTTTTGGGTTGAAATGCCAGGCCTGTGGTTTTTTCTCTTTAGTTGAAGGAGCTACAAATGGTGCAGGCGTGACAGGAGCTCAGGTCTCTGCTTAGCGTCTTTCCACCACCACCACCACCATCACCCCTACACCCTGGCCCTGAAGTCCAAAACCAGAACCTTCCCATCAACGCGGTTGTAATTAGAGCCTCTCGCGCAATGGAAGTGCCTCCTAAAACATCTCAAATTCGTTTCTTTCCTGAGGATTTTTAGTCTTCACTGGCCATAAGTGTTTTATTTAGGAAGCTTTTTTTTTTTTCCAAAACTCAGCTGTCATAAGAATGAGGGTGAACATTAAACCCCAAGAACAGTATCAGATGCTTCTTATCATGTACACCTGGAGAAGGGTTAGTTTCCAACAAGGTATTCTCTCCTGCCACTTTCCACTAATGAGATGCCACTCAGGTGCTGAGGGAGTGTGGGGTTTTCCCCATCCTGCCAAGCCTCTTAGGGATGTACAGGTGTCAACCATAAACTAGTCTTCAGAGGTTTATGGCTTCTTGCTTTTCCTTAACCTCACATCCCCTTCCTACTAGTGGTCCATCTCTCTCTTTCCCTTTGCTCATTCATTCCACAAGCATATATTTAGTGCCTGTTATATGCCAGGCACTGTTCTAGGCATTGGGATAAAAAAGCAAGATGGAGGAGGCCCCTGTGCTCAACAACTGACATTCCAGTGGGGGAAGATTAAAAACAAAACTCAAAATGATGAAATAAAGCAGAGGTTAATAAATAGTGAAGGGCTAGAGAGGATATTTGGTGGTGTATTCAAATAAGGTCTCTCTGGGGAAGACATTTCAGCTGAGATCTGAATGACAAGGAGGATACCTAGGCAGAGAACAGCAAGTGCAAAGGCCCTGAGGTGGGGAGTAAGTGTGTTGTGCTTAAGGAACGGAAAGAAGGGGGCGCCTGGGTGGCTCAGTCGTTAAGCGTCTGCCTTCGGCTCAGGTCATGATCCCAGGGTCCTCGGATCGAGCCCCGCATCAGGCTCCCTGCTCCGCGGGAAGCCTGCTTCTCTCTCTCCCACTCCCCCTGCTTGTGTTCCCTCTCTTGCTGTGTCTCTCTCTGTCGAATAAATAAATAAAATCTTAAAAAAAAAAACGGAAAGAAGGCCGTGTGCCTCGAACATAAGCTAATGCCTGGGGGCGGGTGGGTAGGGTTGGGGAATGTTTAGAGAAGTAGGCAGGAACTAATTACATTGAATATTAGATATGATATTTTCCCAAACAGCAGGAAAAACCAGTATACATCCATTGTTCCTAGTTCCTAACTGTTTCGCCCTACTACACAGACTCTTGTGCCATGCAGTTGAGACTATCCTCAATAAGATAACGGTCACACAGCACTCAGTTGCACGGGCTCTTGACACTATAGGGACTGGTTTGGTGACTTCATATCAGATGAGTTCTGGGCTCATTAGAGCTTAAGACTTGAGCAGGGAGTACCGCATCTAAGTTTACCCTTACCCATTGCCATGTTAATTGATGTTATTTACACTCTAGGTGCTCTAATTCTTTTTACTTTCAGCAAACAACATCTTTCACTACTTACCTTAATTAGGACCCTCTGTGGCAGCCATCCAACCCTAACTGGTATAGTCAAGAAAGGGAGTTGGTTATCTCTCATAACCTTAAATCAGGTATGACTGGATCCAGGTGTTCAAATGAGATCATCAGGACCCAGCGTCTCCACCTCTTGGCTCTGCTTTCCTTTGTTTGGGCTTCATTCTCTGGCAGACGCCTCCCTTGTGATGGAAGGATGATCACTGGCAGCTCCTTGCTTACCTCCTACCATCTTACCCTAGTGGGAAGAATTTTTTTCTTTCTTTTTTCTCCTAGCTTTATGGAGATATAATTGACATAGAACATTGTGTAAGTTTAAGGTATATAACATGATGGTTTGATAAACGAATATATTGTGAAACCATTACCACAATAAGGTTAGTTAACACTTCCAGAGTGTCTTTCTTGATCGCTCTGCAAAAGCCCTTGACACTGATTTGCTCAGCTTGGGTTAGGGCCACCCCTGAACCAATCATTGGTCTAGTTTGGGTTAGACCCATCCTGTTATTGGCTCAGCTTGGGTTCGGCCCTCCTCTGAGCCAGTTACTGATGCTGGAGGCATCCCTCCCGTATTGTGCCCCCTAGATGCTGATGTCAAGTACATCTGAATCACATGGAATGAATGTAGGGTTAGTTTCCCCAAGATTAGAGTGGTGTTACAGAAAGCTGGAAGAAGAAATGCTGGACTGGAGAAAGATCAACAAATGAACAGCTTTCTACTTTTTGCAGCTTCTGTGCTTCCATTCAGCTTTCAGAGAAACTGTTCCCCAGAAGGGGATGGGTGGGGCACATTGCATGTTGTCTCTGAATGAGGGAAGGGAGAAAAATTAGGAAAGAGAAGATGTGAGTACAGATACTAACAAATCTAGTTATCAATAAGGGCTGTGCTTGAATATAATTGTTTGATTTTTTTTTTTAACCAGGGATCCAGAAGTTGCTGATTGTGTCCATGTTAACACTAACATATTTAGCTGAATGATTAATATTTGTAGTAAAAAATATAGCTTGTTATGGTGGCTCAGTCAAGTGTCTGACTCTTGATTTTGGCTCAGGTTGTGATCTCAGGGTCGTGAGATCGAGCCCTGTGCTCTGAACTGGAGCCTGCTTAAGATGCTCTCCCTCTGTTCACCCCCCCTCCCAGCTCGCTCGCTCGCTCTCTCTCTCTCTCTCTCTCAAAAAAACAAACCAAACAAAACAAAACAGGTTGTTATGCCTTGCAAAGTGAGGAGTTGTGTTCATTCTTTTGTCCCTGAGGACATCCGATTGTGAGCTCCCTTGAGGGAAGGAAGGGACTTTGGAGACATCTCATTTGGATTCCTGATGAACTTTTGACAAGCTCAGAGCCTTAAATAAGGCTCTGTCAGCCGGAGTCTGTAAATGGCCCGCTGTTCATAGAGATCCCTTCCCCAGCTTCTGCTCTGGATCTCTCCAAGTCCTCAGAGCCAAGGCCCCATTCCCACCCCCTACCCTGTAGCTACTGTCCTGTTTGTCTGCTTCTCACACCCAGCTCTCCAGAATTTCCTCTACTTCCTCTTCTTTACCTCCTCGTAACTCCTCTGCCCAATTTCCGCCCCTCCCCCCCGCACTGTGTTGAAACTGTTCTTGCTCACATCACCAGTGACCGACATTCCGCGAGGTCTCCTGGGTATTTTCCAGTCCTTCTCTTAGTTTCTCTGTTGTGTCGTGGATACTGTGGACCGGTCGTTTTCCCTTGACACCATCTATCTACTGCCCGGACAGCTCACTGTCTGGTTCTCGTCTCTTCATTTGTCCCCTGTCTCCTTAGATTACTGTTTCTTTCTTTGCCTACCAGTCAAACACTGGCATTCCTCAGCGTTCCATAAATAGCACTCACTAGATTCTCCAGCAGTTCCGTCACGAGAAAGAGGGAAGAAGCAGCTACAGGCTCAGGACTCTTAAATTTGTGTCAGGCCAGAGTTCACCCCAGAGTTTCAGATCTGCTGTTGCTTCTGGACGTGTCACTGGCATGTCAAACTAGAAATATCCCAAACTCGGCTCATTATCCTCTCGCCCTAAAGTCTTTCCTTCTGTTCTTCATCTCTGGTGATGGGGATGGTGGTGGCACCTGTTGCTGAAACCAGAACCCCAGAGATGTCCTCCCCTCCTTTTTTTTTTTTCCTTGCGCCCCCCCACCCCCATGAAATGAATAAAATCTTGGTAGTTTTATCTATTCATGGAATGTAACGTGGGTGGGCTGTATTTTGTCTGAGTTTGGTTTCAGTTTTTGGCAATGTTTTATCATTTAATCCAACATAAAATTCAGGAGCTTCCTCTCCCCCCCCCCCACCACATTAAAAATAAGCTCTTTAACCAGACATGGACAGTAATTATAAAGCTTTCTCTCCTAGACACCATGCCACAAGAAGAGTGACCTCTTGCTCTGTTTTCACCATGGAGGACTCGGGAAAGACTTTCAGCTCTGAGGAAGAAGAAGCTAACTACTGGAAAGATCTGGCTATGACTTACAAGCAGAGGTCAGTCTTCCCGAGTCCACCCTGCTTTTTCTTCCCATCCTGGTGGCAGCTACCATTCAGTGTGGGGCTTCTGAGGCGACAAGCATTACAAAGGACTTGACACACATTCTGTCCGTTACATCTCAAAACTGCCTCATGAGGAAATAGTTATCACCCCATTTTACAAATGAGGAACTGAGCCTCAGGGAAGGCAAATAACTTGCCCGCCGAGGTCACACCAGCCAGTAAGCAGCTGGGCTAGAATGTGAGCATCAAAGCCTCTAGTCCTGAGCAAACTGCTGTGCTCTTTCCCATCTTATTTTCTGGAAGGGTTTTATCAGTTGGGGATGCCATATCTGGTCAGTCCCCGTGCCTGACAGTATGGGTTTTTGCAGATTTTAAATGTGGAACCAGCGGTTCAGTGTCCATATCTGGGAGTAGTGTGTGTGTGTGTATGTGTGTGTGTTCAGCATTGCTTTTTATTTCTCATGGACTCATATTCTCCACCTGGAGGTCTTATTCCGTTCCTTCTAATTTTCTTATTCTTAATTTGACTATAAGATAACTCAGGTTTAGTATTAAAAAAAAAAAAGCGTTGCTTACTTTTAAGGATCGAGGACCTGGAACTGGGTGTCTGGGGTTGACCAGGCGCACATTGTAGTGGTGGAGTGAGCAAACATTTATATTAGATCCAATTCCTGCTTACAAGTAAATCTGCAGAGGGTACGCAATCCCAAGGATATTTACTCCACGTTGAGTCCAAAAACCAAATACGTTGAATGAATGAGCAGGGAGTGAATTGGTAGAGAAATAGCTTCGGAGTCAGGCAGATGTGGGTTGAGGTCTGAGCTCTGCTGCTGACTCACATGACATTGAGACAAGTCACATCTTCTTTCAGCCTTACCTGTAAAATGAGGGTAAGCCTAGTTTCTGCCTCAAAAGGTGGTTGACAAACAAGCTAATCCATGCATCACCCTCCACAGCATGGCTAGGTGCTCAGTAAATGGTTGCCTAATGGCGTCTGGGACTTCTGTAGGGCAGAGAACACGCAAGAGGAGCTCCGAGAATTCCAGGAGGGAAGCCGCGAATATGAAGCTGAGTTGGAGACGCAGCTGCAACAGATTGAAACCAGGAACAGGGACCTCCTGTCGGAAAATAACCGCCTTCGCATGGAGCTGGAAACCATCAAGGTGAGAGGACATGGACAGCACGCCCAGACAGGCTTCTGGCGTGGCATGTGTGTGCCTGGGAAAGCGAGCCCGGCTGTGCGAGGGGGCCCCTGGCCAGCCCTGGGCATGCTCCCTCCTCCCTCAAGACCTGCTGGGTGGAAGTGGTGTTGGAAATCTTTTTTGCCCCCATTGGGAGGAGCTCTGTGAGAAGCAAGTCACACATGTGTCCCCACGGTCATTCCTGGCTGGCTGTCACAACCCCACCAGGCATGTGAAAGGTAGACATTTTTGGAGTATGGAGTGTCACTGGATTTGCTGATCATTAGATTATACAAAGTCCAGAGTTACGCTGCCCAGTGAATTGACAGTTAAGTTCATTAAAATAAAATAAAAACGTAATTCCTTCCTTCTGCTAGCTACATTTCACCTGGTCAGCAGCCCCACATCTCTAGTGGGTATCGTTATTGGACAGAGAGGTGGAGAATATTTCCATCATTACAGAAGGTTCTGTTAGATAGTGCCGGTCTAGAGCAGGTTCCTCAACCTGAACACTGTGGACCTTTGAGGTCCGGTAACTTTCTGCAGTGAGGGCTGAGTTTTGCATTGTAGGGTGTTGAACAGCATTGCTGGTCTCCACCCACTGGATGCCAGGGGCACCCTCTCCCCCCAAGATTTATGAGTACCAGAAATACCTGTCGACATTGCCAAGTATCAGGAGCACCACCGGTCCAAAGGGTAAAGACTGCCTTTTGGACATTCTGTAGGGCTTAGCAGATAAGCACTCGCCCGTGCCCTGTAGACTGCGTCTCTCAGCCCTCACAGCCAGGCAGGCTTGAACCCACCCTCGCCCTGAGATTCCTGATCTGAGTAAGTCTGGGGTGGGGGGGACCTAGGCATGTCTGCATGTCTTTTCCTTTTTAAGCTTTACTTACTTATTTTAGAGAGAGTGCGCAGTGGGGAGGGGCAGAGGGAGAGAGAGAGAATCCTGAAGCAGACTCCCTGCTGAGTGCAGAGCCCAAGATCATGACCTGAACTGAAATCAAGAGTCAGCTGCTTAGCTGACTGAGCCACCCAGTTGCCTCTTCATTTTTAAAAATAAAGCTCCCCATGTAAATTTTGATGAGCTGCTGGGGGGAAAGAACCAAGGGCGAGGTATGGTGGATACTGGAAGGGGATGTGCTCCTAGAGCTCTGGAAGCTTTGTGAAGGAAACAAACCTAACCCCAAAAGCACTTAAGGAAAAAGATGCTCAGTTACGGAGTAGTGATCGAGAGATCCTTCTGAGAGAAGGGTCTGCAGGAGCTGGAGACGGCTTCCCAGGGGAGCTGGGAGGGATTTGAGCTGATTTTTGAAGGTGAAGGGAGTGTGTATGCACTTACGTGTGTGCATGTGCACACGTAGCCAGCAGGTTGGGGCTTAGGGGTTAATGAATAGTTAATCTGGACCTTCCATAGACACAGACGAGAATGGATGTCGAGCAGACTCGAGAATCCTGGCTTTAGTATTGCATAGGAAAAAGTGGGACCCACAAATGGATTGGGGATTGAGGGATGGGGAGGGGCAGAGGAAAGATCCCCAAAGACCTCAGAAGCTGAGCAGTGGAGTGTAAGCTTTCATGTTGTAGACCGCAAAGCCCACACTGGACGTCTACAGATCCGTCTGGCCCACTGATGTTTTTTGCTTAGTCTTCCCTGGTTTTTATTCAACATTTTATCGTGACAGTTTTTAAGCACGCGGCAAGGTTGAAAGAATTTTCCAGTGACCACCTGTATATCCACCATCTAGGCTCTACTGATAACCTTTGCCATACTTGATTTTTTTTTTTGCCATACTTTTTTTTTGATTACATATCTATCCATCCATCAGTCTAGCTTTCTGATGCATTTCAAAGTGACTTGCAGACATCTATACACTTCCCTGTAAATACTGCAGTGTGCTGTTATTAACTAGAGGGTTTGTTTACAGTTCATTCTTTTGATAGTAAAACTTATTTATTTATTTATTTTAAAGATTTTATTTATTTGAGAGAGGGGGAATGAGAGACAGAGAGCATGAGAGGGAAGAGGGTCAGAGGGAGAAGCAGACTCCCTGCCGAGCGGGGAGCCCGATGCGGGACTCGATCCCAGGACTCCAGGATCATGACCTGAGCCGAAGGCAGTCGCTTAACCAGCTGAGCCACCCAGGCGCCCTGATAGTAAAATTTATATCTTTAGTGTTTTTTTAAAGATTTTATTTATTCAGAGAGAGTTCACGTGTGAGTGGGGAGAGGGAGAGAGAATCTCAAGCCGACTTCACCCCGAGTACAGAACCCCACATGGGGCTCGATCTCATGACCCTGAGATCATGGCCTGAGCCAAAAGCAAGAGTTGGATGCTTAACCAGCCAAGCCACCCAGGCGCCCCTGGCGTTTTAAGTATTTAATATCAGCATTCAAAGTTGTGAGGCTTCGTATACAAGTCTGGGTTTCTGACTTCCTTTGAGAATCGGCATGCCAGGCCTGCGTTCTTCCACGCCAGTGAAACTCTAGGCGGCGGTTACTGAGACCGAGCAAGCGTTCACCAGCCCATCCCAGTCCCCATTACTGTCCCCCACCTCCATCCCTGACACTGAGGGATAAGTGTCCTTTGCTTTATCCCTACACCTGGTCCATGCCACTAATTTTGTGGGCAGCCCGACCCCTGCCCCTGGCGCTGAGGAATCGTGGTGCTTAACTTGAAGGGGACTCGGACGGAACACTGTGGAAGGGCGGTGGGCGGTGTGAGCCGTAGTCCAGAGAGGGACCAGGCCCTCTGTGGAGGCCGACTCCTGTCGAGCAATTATGAAGTAATTAACTGTTTCAAGACCGAGCCTTTGAACTTGCAGAAGACCTCTTCGTGACAACCACCTGACAGATGCCTGAGGTGCAGAGCGTAAAGCAGAAGAAGTAGAAATGCCTGGGTAAACAGAACTGCCACCGGGGCACCCGGCTGGCTCCGTTATTGGAGCATGTGACTCGGGGTCTCAGGGTCATGAGTTCGAGCCCCACGCTGGGGTACAGATTACTTTAAAAAAAAAAAAAAAACTGCCACCAGCAAGTATCTGTCAGTGACCCCAGAGAAATGTTTTCAACTGAGTCAGACTTCTTGACAACTGGCTTATTCACCACAAGTTGAATAAGAAGGCCTGTAGGCCTATAAGGGATCAAACAGAGAGTCTGTTGATGCCTTCATCAGCTGACAGCTTATTATAATTAGCCCCAAATGAAAGCACAATATTTAGCAACGGCTTTTCATGTCCACGAGTTCAAAGGACATCCTTTGCATCTTTATGCTGGTGGAGAAGCCCATTAACGGCATCGTCTTAGAAACTGGGTTTGAATTGAGGTTAATGACGTTGGATCCTTTGCGCTCCTGTTTTGTTTGGAGATGCACCCGGATAAAGGGGGTGAGGCTGTCAGAGCCAGCCCTGGGAATTGGCCCTTGCGTGGGGCTTGGTCGGCCCCTCCTTGGCTGAGGGGAGTTGCTTCCTCTGCTCATGGCCAGGAAACAGAGTATCAGAGGGGATGGAGCAGCCTGAGGATGTGCAATGCCCTCCCTGTCCCCACCCCGTAAAGGATCTGCTTGTTCTGTGGAAGCTCTTCTCACGCTGCTCTCACCACACCTCTCTGGCCCAAGTACCATTATGTCATTCTCCTCGTGCATCCCGACTTTTCTAGCAACGCCTTTGTTTACTTGACTGAGGAAAGAAGAGTGTGTCTGTTTTTCAAGTTTCCTTTTTCTTTTTTTTTTTTTAAGGTTTTATTTATTATTTGATAGAGTACAAGTAGGCAGAGCAGCAGGCAGAGGGAGAGGGAGAAGCAGGCTTCCCACTGAGCAGGGAGCCGGACGTGAGGCTCGATCCCAGGACTGGAATCATGACCTGAGCCGAAGGCAGCCGCTTAACCGACTGAGCCCCCACAGGCACCCTGTTTTTTTTGTTTTGTTTTGTTTTTTAAGATTTTATTTTTAAAGTAATCTCCACACCCAATGTGGGCCTTGAACTTACAACCCTGAGACGAAAAGTCATGTGCTCTACCAACTGAGCCAGCCAGGCACCCCTCAAACTTTCTAATTAGACTTTGGGCCTTTCCTGTGGGACGTGTTTTCGTGTGTAGATGAAGGGAAAGCAGTAAGGGTGTTTGGTGAAGGAAGGTGATTTGAAAGAGCAGTCAAAGCAGAACGTATGTGTGCGTGTGCATGTGTGGTCGATACCTCTGTGGCCCGGAAGGAAACGTTTGAGGGCAGTTAAGCATAGTTGTTTAATGAGCACAAGCCCCAGGGGCTCACATTGGATCTTGGCTCAGTCATTTGCTACCAGTTGACTTTGGGCTAATGAAGTAGCCCCAGTTCATGTCTCTGAAGTAGCATTAAATGAGCCAATGTAAGAACTATCTTGAGCCAAGAAGCTGGCCCAGAGTAAGCATGTGATGAATGTTAGCTGCTGACATTGCGCAGCAACAGATCATGAAGTCATTTGACTAGTTCTTGCCTTGGAAAGCACTAGTCACATCACACTAAGCTCTTTTGATAATTAATAACAGGTTGTGGGGCTTTCTTTATTTCCTTCCTTCCCTCCCTCCCTCCCTCCCTCCCTCCCTCCTTCCCTCCCTCCCTCCCCCCTTCCCCCTTCCCCCCTTCCCCCAAAGGTCCAAAAGTCCTCTCTAACTCCCCCATGCTACAAGGGTGTGTCCTGGATCACAAAGTTAGAACAGTTGTCAGACTAAGTACATGGTTTCCTGCTCTTACGGTGAGGCACAAGCAACCAAAGTTACTGTGATTCCTGATACGCAATCCAGGGATGTCACATGAGGTGGATTGGTGTTGCCCTTGTTTGTGGATGAGGCTTGGGGAGGTTTATATGGCTTTCCATGGCTGTGGACACCTTGAGCAAAATAATTCCTTTTGAAGATTGTTGGGGGTCTTGACCCTTAGGGGCTGCAGGGACCAAGTTCAGGAGGGGGCGGGCTGCAAGATGCTTGTGGGCCAAGAGGTGGGAAGTACTTGGGACATAACTTTGAATGGTGGCCCCCATTCTCGCTCTGCCCTCACTTGCTTCAGAGTCCATATCTGTGGAGAGAAGGTTCTACTGGCTGAGGTTAGGCTTGTGGCCTGGCTGTGGTGGGAGGCTACGAGAATGTCTGGAGCCTCCTTAGTGTGATGTGAAGACCGGTCCCATAAAGATCCTATGATATGGGAGAGCTAAGTCCCCTAAAGAAATCACGGTGCTGCCGAGCTGTGCACACGGGGAGGATCGGACACTCACAAGCTAAAAGCAGTAGTGTCCACTCCAACAGGAGAGCATATGTTCCAGGAATCCCTCAGTATTTTAAGGAGATGACAGGGAAGGGAGATAAACACAGCTTATCAGAAGGTTAAATCACACACTCAGTGTCAGTTTTCTCCTCCAGGAGAAGTTTGAAACGCAGCACTCAGAAGGCTACCGGCAGATCTCAGCCTTGGAGGATGACCTTGCCCAGACCAAAGCAATTAAGGATCAACTTCAGAAATACATCAGAGAGCTAGAGCAAGCCAATGATGACTTGGAAAGAGCAAAACGGTACGTCGGGAAGGAGAGAACAGGTTTTGGAATGCATTCATTTGGCCATTGGCAGGGAATGCATTTGGCCAAGGCAGGACTCCCAGTGGAAGCAGCATTTGGGCTAAGACCCGGGGATGCAGAGACATCATCCAGGGAAGGGTATGAGGTGAGAAGATGCCAGGCAGAAGGACGAGCATGTGCTAAATACCGCCCTGAGGTAAGCATGTCCAAAGAACAGGATTTCATTCCTTCTTTTTTTTTTGGTTTTTTTTTTTTTGGATTTTTTTTATTTTTTTTTTGAGAGAGAGTGAGCACGAGCTGGGGAGAGGGACAGAGGCAAAGGGAGAAGCAGACTCCCTGCTGAGCAGGAAGCCCAACATGGGGCTTGATCTCAGGACCGTGGGTTATGACCTGAGCCAAAGGCAGGTGCTTAACCGACTGAGCCACCCAGGCGCCCCAAGAGCAGGATTTCTTAAACTGACGTTCTGTTGTTTAGCAGAATACTAACAATCATAACTAACATTTATTGAATCACTACTCTGTGCCAGGCTCCCTTTTTTCTTTAATGAAAACACTTTAAAAATTAGATATAAATTGCTTATAGTGGCACGCACAGATTTTAAGCATACAGTTCCATCATTTTGGGCAAATTGCATATACGTTCACGGGACCCATGCTCTTGTTAAGATATGGGACCTTTGTGTTGCCCCCATAGTCTCCTGCATGATTTTTTTTTTTTTTTAAAGATTTTATTTATTTAATTGACAGAGAGAGACAGCAAGAGAGGGAACACAAGCCGGGGAAGTGGGAGAGGGAGAAGCAGGCTTCCCGCGGAACGGGGAGCTCGATGCGGGGCTCGATCCCAGGACCCCGGGATCACGACCTGAGCCGAAGGCAGTCGCCCAACCAACTGAGCCACCCAGGCGCCCCTCCTGCATTATTGTTAATAATATTATTTTTACTAGTTTAAGTAGGTTCCACACCTGGCGTGGAGCCCAGTGTAGGACTTAAAATCAAAACCCTGAGATCAAGACCTGAGCTGGTATCAAAAGTCACACGCCCAGTTGACTGAGCCGCCCAGTTGACTGACCCACCCAGGTGCCCCGTCCCCTGCATTATTTTTTACTGGTTGCTTTAGGATCACAACACTTCATTGTACCACTGCATGTGAAGTGCAACAGCCTTGGAATCTTATAGTTTCATTTTTATCATCCTTGAACTTTATGCTATACTCCTAATACTATTATGTCTACAAATGCTGTGGTTTCCACAATACATTGCTATAATTTTTGCTTTAAAAAGCCAAGTATAGGGTGCCTGGGTGGCTCAGTTGGTTAGGTGACTGCCTTTGGCTCAGGTCATGATCCTGGAGTCCCAGGATCAACTCCCAGATTGGGCTCCCTGCTCAGCGCGAAGTCTGCTTCTCCCTCTGACCCTCCTCCGTCTCGTGCTCTCTCTCTCTCTCTCTCTCATTCTCGTTCTCAAATAAATTAATAAAAATCTTTCAAAATAAATAAATAGGGGCACCTGGGTGGCTCAGTCATATAAGCACCTGCCTTTAGCTCAGGTCATGATCGCAGGGTCCTGGGATCGAGCCCCACATCGGGCTCCCTGCTCGGCGGGAAGCCTGCTTCTCCCTCTCCCACTCCCCCTGCTTGTGTTCCCTCTCTCACTGTGTCTCTCTCTGTCAAATAAATAAATAAAATCTTTTAAAAAATAAATAAATAAAAGCCAGGTATATTTTAAAGAAATTAAGAGAGTTAAAAAGATAAGCTTTTATATTTACCCACATATGGACTATTTCTGGTTCATTCCTTCCTGAGGACCAGGGTTTCCCTCTGGTACCCTCTCCCTTCAGCTTGAAGAACTTCCTTTAGGAATTCTTATAGGACAGGTCTGTTCACAGTGAAGTCTCCTTGTTTTAGTTTATCTGAAAGTGTCTTTTGCCTTCATTCTTGAAAGATATGTCCACTGGATGTAGGATTCTGGGTTGACAGTTGTTTTTTTGTTTTGTTTTCTTTCAGGGGATTGTTCCACTGTCTTCTGATTTTCTTGGTTCAGGTCAGAAGTTAGTGGTCATTTGAATGGTTACTTCCCAGTATGTAATATTTTTTTTTCTGGCTGCTCTCAGATTTTCTCTTGACTTTTTGTTTGTAGCAGTCTATGATGTGGCTAGATTTTATATATACTTAACTTTTTTTTTTTAATTGTTGGATTTAACCAGAATTGATTTTTTCATTTCATTAAATAATCTCTCTACCCAATGTGGGGCTCGAACTCATGATCCTGAGATCGGGAGTCAGCTGCTCTACTGACTGAGCGAGCCCCTGTATGTATTTATCTTTTTTTTTTTTTTTTTTTCAAAGATTTTATTTATTTGAGAGAGAGAGAATGAGAGATAGAGAGCACGAGAGAGAAGAGGGTCAGAGGGAGAAGCAGGCTCCCTGCCGAGCAGGGAGCCCGATGCGGGACTCGATCCCAGGACTTCAGGATCACGACCTGAGCCGAAGGCAGTCGCTTAACCAACTGAGCCACCCAGGCGTCCCTGTATTTATCTTGATAGGGGTTTGCTGGGCTTCTTTAGTCTGTAAATTTCTCTTTTTGCCAAATTTAACTTTGGTCATTATTTCTCAGAGGTTTGTGCTGCCCCATTTTCTCTCTCCTGTCCTTCTGGGACACCAACTACACACACATTAAGTCCTTTTGATATTGTCACACAGCCTCTTTTTTTTTTTTTTTTTTTTTTTTTTTTTTTACCCCCAATCTTTTTTTCTTTTGGTTCTTCAAATTGGTTAATTTCTATTGATCTGATTCAGGTTCACTGACTCCTCTCCAATCGGCTGATAAACGAATTCCAGTAGTGTCTTTAGAGATTGTATTTTCAGTTCTAGAATTTCCTTTAAAAAAAAAAAAGATTTATTTGACAGAGGGGGGAGCACAAGAAGGGCGAGGAACAGAGGAAGAGAGAGAAGCAGGGTCTCTGCTGAGCAGGGAGCCTGATGCGGGGCTCTATCTCAGGATAGAGCCATGACCTGAGCCAAAGGCAGGTGCTTAGCCGACTGAGCCACCCAGGCACCCCCCCCCTTTTTTTTTGAATTTCCTTTTTTTTTTTTAAAAAAGATTTATTTATTAGAGCGCATGAACAGAGAGAGAGAATACCAAGCAGACTCTCCGCTGAGCGCAGAGCCCAACATGGGGCTCGATCTCACAACCCTGAGATCATGACCTGAGTCGAGATCAAGAGTTGGACGCTTAACAGACTGAGCTCCTCTCTTTATATCCTTCAGTAGCTACTTTAAAGTCCTTTTCTTTTCTGCTAATTCTAACATCTAGGTTATCTTAGGGCCATTTCCAAGGATTGCCTTTTCTCCTGAGTTTGGGCACATTTTTTGTGCTCTTCATGTGTCATGTTGAGTAATCTTGAATTCTGGACATTATGAATGATGTGTGGCAGAAACTATGGATTTTGGTTTTGATTTTTTTTTTTTTTCTGGTCTGTTAACTAGGACGAACTAACACTCCAAACTGTTTCCGCTTCACGGGCAGTAGCTGAAATCTGTTTGATTCTTTTAGCCTTAACCAGGTTGCTTCAAGTCTGCTGAGCATTTGCATGGTCTAGAGGTTAGCCAGAGATGTGGGAAGAGTTTAGATGAGAATTTGGCACTAGTGATGGACTTCTGTCATGGAGCTGTAGGCAAAACATTAACAGAGATGCAACATTCACCCACTGCTGTTTCTTTCTTCCAAGTGGTGGCTGCTGTTATTGCCTTCAGACCATTGTTGTTTGACCCAGAGTTTGTAGTTGTAATCTACAACTACATGAGAGCTTTGGTCTGATACAAGCCACCTTATCATTATCAAAAGTGGGATCTCAGAGCTCTTTGTATATTTTTCCATTAATCTTTTATCCTACGTGGAAAATATTTTTCATAGAATAATCTGGTCTTCTGCCTTTATCTTTGGTGTCATGTTCCATACAAATAATTTTCATTTTTAGGTCATCCAATTTTTGTCTCCTTTTTTAGCTTCTATGTTTCCAGACTGCACTAGGGAAATCTCCTTGATCCTTTGATTATGCATGTCTTCTCTTAATTTTTTTTGTAAGACTTTTTTTATTTATTTTATACTTATACTTTTAATCTGCCTGAAATTTGTTTACCTAGTACAAGACATGGGTCCAGTTTTATTTTCAGTACATAGATAGCCAATTGTACCAGTACTATTTATTAAATACTCCTTTTTTTCCACTGAATTTAACCCATCTCTGTCATATGTTAATCTCTAACATATCCTGGGATCTCATTCTGGATTCTTTATTTTGGTCCAGTGTACAATTTGTGAATTACTATACCAATACCATAATGACTCGATTACCATGACTTTGTAGTATGTTTGCAAGCCACTGGCATACCATTGTTTTCACCCGTATTTCATTGATCAAAGCAAGTCATGTGGTCCAGGTCAAGAGGTGGGACAGTACATTCCACTCACACTGAGGCCATAACAAGGATGTGGATGTAGGGAGGGTGAAGAATTAGGCCCAATTATGCAGTCTACCACAAAGAAATAGTACATTGACTGGTTCTAAAATAATATACAAAGAGTAGAGGTTTTTTATGCAAATTCAAGGAAATAAAAATAGAAATTCACCATATCCCATCCCCCACAAAGGGCATTCTATACACTCTATTGTACATCTTCTTTCACATAACAGTAGATCTTGGAGATCTTTCAGGACACAGAGCATTCTTTGTTTTTTTTTTCCCCAAGTGCATAATATTCTATTGTATGGTTAGTGTTGTATAGTACATAATGATTTATTTGTCCGGTCCCTTGTAGATGGATATCTGCTACATTTGCATTCTTGTGCAGTGATAAACATTGCTGTAATGAATCCTAAACATTGCTTGCACAGATATTTATCTGTAGAATAAATTTCCACAAGTGAGATTGCTGGGTCAAGGGATATATGCATATGTGATTTTGATATTATTGCCCATTTGTTCTTTATACGGTTGTATCACTTTACATTCCCGGCAGCTATGTATGTAAATCCGTCTTTCCAAGTAGCTTCACTAACAGTGGTTTTCAGACCTCGGATTTCTGCCAGTCTAGTAAGTGACCAATGGGTACACTTCTCAGTTATGAGTGATGTTGATTCCTTTTCCTAATTTAAGAACTGTTTTATTTCTTTTTCTATGAACTCTCTATCTTTGCCTGTCTTTATTTTATTTTTTTTTTTTCATGGACCAATCTAAGTTATTTATTTAAGCCATCTCCTGCCATAAGAAAAGGGATGGAAGATCGGTATACTGGTCATCATTTGATACAAGTAAGGAAGGTGAGCTTAAGGTCCCATAGACTTCTGGTCCGTGTGCAGAGTCATGGTCCAAACCAGTGCTGTGGTCCCCACTGGGTGGTGGTCCAGGTTCTCTCTATTCATCTTCATAGCCGGTTGGAAGTGGATTCACGTGAGAATTATGGAATAGAGTATGATTACCATCTCCCCAGGGAAAGGGCTTGGACCTGATGCGGAGATGGGGGTAGGCGACGAACTCGGGTCTCTCGTGCTCTCCGTGACGCGACTTCAGAAAGACATTCAGCATGCTCACACCCACACCAGGGAGCGCTACGAAGTAGGTGAGAGCCTTCCACATGCGAGCTGAGCCCTCCTCGCCGTGGGCGCCACTCGACATGGAACGCCCCAGCTCTGCCCCGGACCGACCTAGCAGCCCAGACAGCTGAGACACAGACGCCGCCGCCATTTTCGACCTGGACCTTTATTTTTTTTTTTTTTTTAAGATTTTATTTATTTATTTGAGAGAGAGAGAGCATGAGAGGGGGTTGGGTCAGAGGGAGAAGCAGACTCCCTCCTGAGCAGGGAGCCTGATGCGGGACTCGATCCCGGGACTCCAGGATCATGACCCGAGCCGAAGGCAGTCACTTAACCAACTGAGCCACCCAGGCACCCTTTGCCTGTCTTTAAATTGGGTTATTGTTTTTCATTTCTAGGAGATTGTTATAGATTTGTGACACAAAAATATTTGGCATTTAGATTTGTCTTCCAGCTTTGTCTGTTGTATATGTTACTGTCAAAAGTTATTTGATTTCCCTATAGTCAGATGTATCAGTCACAGGTGGGAGGGCATTGTGCAGTCTAAGGTTTATTTTTATTTTTTTTTAAAGATTTTATTTATTTGAGAGAGAATGAGAGAGAGCACGAGAGGGAAGAGGGTCAGAGGGAGAAGCAGGCTCCCCTGCTGACCAGGGACCCCGATGCGGGACTCGATCCCAGGACTCCAGGATCATGACCCGAGCCGAAGGCAGTCGCTTAACCAACTGAGCCACCCAGGTGCCCCAGTCTAAGGTTTATAAAGCAGTTAGTCTATGCTTGCTTTTTCTTCTTTTTCTTACATTGCTTTACATTTTTTAAAATTAAAAGCGCATTGGATTCACATTTTGGCCAAATACTGAATTGTTTGGTCTTAAAATCAGATGAGGTAGAGGGGCGCCTGGGTGGCTCAGTCGTTAAGCGACTGCCTTCGGCTCAGGTCATGATCTCGGGGTCCTGGAATCGAGCCCCGCATCGGGCTCCCTGCTCCGCGGGAAGCCTGCTTCTCCCTCTCCCACTCGCCCTGCTTGTGTTCCCTCTCTCGCTGTATCCTCTCTGTGTCAAATAAATAAATAAAATCTTAAAAAAAAAAAAATCAGATAAGGTAGAGGCGAGGCCCAGATCATCATTACAGAATGCATAAAGTTCTGGAATACTGAAGTTTTATTTTTAAAAAAAATTAAAAATGACAATTTTATTGTAAAATTTTAATAGTTATATTTGGAAAATTTGACCCCCTACTTTAAGAAGAGTTAATTTCTCAGCCCTACCAGCTATTTGCTCGTTAAAGTCCTTCCACGGTATCTGTAAAATGAAATGACTTACTTTTAGGAAGGGGATAACCTTGAAAGACTCAGGGCCTCATTGGAAGTAACTAAAAATTAAATGCATTCCTTAAAGGTTATTTTTTGTGAATGCTAAGGTACAGAAAAGGTGTACAAAGATTAAAATTGATTTTATTTCATTTCACTCTTCTATGTAGTACTGTTACATAGATGTTAAAAAAAACTTTTTGTGATAAAAACACACAACATCAAATTCACCATCTTAACCAATATTTTTTAAAGGTTTTATTTATTTATGTGACAGAGAAGGGGAGAGAGAGTACGCACAAGCACAAGCCGAGGGAGAGGGAGAAGTAGGCTCCCCGCTGAGCAGGGAGCCTGATGCGGGGCTCAATCCCACTACCCTTTGCAGGGCTCAATCCCGCAACCCTGGGATCATGACCTGAGCCATAGGCAGACGCTGAACCGACTGAGCCACCCAGGTGCCCCCATCTTAACCATTTTTAAGTGTACATCTGAGTAGCATTAAGTGTGTTCACATTATTGTGCAACAGCTCTCTAGACCTTTCGCATCCTGCAACATTGAAACTTGGCACCCACTAAACACTAAATCCTCCTCCATGCTCCCTCGGACCCTTGGTAATCCCCTTTTTGCTTTCTCTGATTTTCACTACTTTGGATACTCTATAGGAGTGGAATCATACAGTATTTGTCCTCTGTGCCTGGCATATTTTCTTAGCATAGTGTCTTTGAGATTCACCCATGTTGTAGTGTGCAACGAGATTTCCTCTTTTTTTTTTTTTTTTTTTAAGGCTGCATAATATTCAAGTGTATGTACAGTTGACTCGACACGGGTTTGAACTGCGTGGGTCCACTCACAT
Source organism: Callorhinus ursinus (assembly GCF_003265705.2). Taxonomy (NCBI): domain Eukaryota; kingdom Metazoa; phylum Chordata; class Mammalia; order Carnivora; family Otariidae; genus Callorhinus; species Callorhinus ursinus. The sequence continues at coordinate 3,507,842 of NW_027397075.1, read as the reverse complement.
GGAATTTTTTTTTATTTCAATAAATGCAGTGTAGTACTATGAACGTATTTTCTCTTATAAATTTCCTTAATAGCATTTTCTTTAGCTTACTTTATTGTACAGTGTGTAATATATATAGCATACAAAATATGTGCTAATTGTTCATGTTGTTGATAAGGCTTTTGGTCAATAGTAGGCTATTCGTAGTTAAATTTTGGGAGTCAAAAGTTACATGCAGATTTTGGACTACGTGAGGGGTCGGCACCTCTAGCCCCCGCATTATTCAAGGGTCAACTGTATATACCACATCTTTATCCATTTATCTGTTCGTGGACATTTGGGTTGCTTCTGCTTCTTGATTTTTTTTTAAATTTTTTTAAAAGATTTTATTTATTCATTTGAGAGAGAGAGAGAGCATGAGCAGGGAGAGAGGCAGAGGGAGAGGGAGAGGGAAAAGCAGGCTCCTCGCTGAACCAGGAGCCCGATGTGGGGATCATGACCTGGGCCCAAGGCAGACACTTAACCGTCTGAGCCACCCAGGCGCCCCTGCTTCTTGATTGTTGTGAGTGCTGCTGCTATAAACATAAATGTACAAATACCTCTTTGAGCTCCTGCCTTCACTTTTAAATATATGCCCAGCAGTGTGATTGCTGGGTCATATGGTAATTCCATGGTTTGTTTTTTTTTTTTTTTTAAGATTGATTGATTTATTTGCGAGAGAGAGCAGGCAGGAGGGGCAGATGGAGATGGAGGAGAGAGTCTCAAGCGGACTCCACACTAAGCACAGAGCCCCATGCGGGGCCTGATAATGACTTGAGCCGAAGGCAGTCACTTAACCAACTGAGCCACCCGGGTGCCCTGAATCAACCATCTTTTCATCAGTGATTTGCGATGTCACTTTTATCATAAATTAAGTTCTCCTTTGTATTTGGATCTAGTTCTGCATCTCTGGTCTCCCTGGTCGGTCCTTATAACTGTTGAAGGCTGCACCACACTGTTGTTCACCATTGAGGCTTTATAATAGTGTGTTCTTTATATCTGGGGGAGCTACTTCTCTCTTTTTCAGAGTTATTCTGGACATTCTTATTTTATTATCACGTGATCTTTTATTAAAACAAATTTTTTAAAAGATTTTATTTATTTGACAGAGACACAGTGAGAGAGGGAACACAAGCGGGGGAGTGGGAGAGGGAGAAGCAGGCTTCCCGCAGAGCAGGGAGCCCGATGTGGGGCTCAATCCCAGGACCCTGGGATCATGACCTGAGCCAAAGGCAGATGCTTAACTGACTGAACCACCTAGGCGCCGCCCTTCACATGATCTTTTAAATCAGACCCCTGTGCCACTGTCCCCAACGAGAAGCTATTAATATTTTTACTAGGATGTTGTTAAACTCTGAGGTAACTTATGGAGAATGGATTTCTTTGTGATGTTGGGTCTTCCTCTTCACAAACACCGTATGTCTGCATTTCAACAAGCCTTCCGTGCCCTGTGGTAAAATCCTACATTATTTGTTGTTAGATGAATTCCTACGCATTTTATCTTTTTTGTATGTTTGACATGTCAAGCCTTTAGGGTGATCTCAACTGTTTCCAGTATTGTACTCCTGAATGTTATTCCTTTGTTTTTATTTAAGCACTTTTGGTAACTTTATTTTTCTCTGAAGACCCTTTGAGGGAGGGTACGAATATAATTCAGTCTAGACATAGCAGGATATATTGAATTGATGAATTCATGAATTGATCCTCACTTTGCAGGACCAGTGGTTAAGAGAGGTTAAGCTTCCTAGGAACGCTTAGGTAGTCTTATGCTGAAGAGCTAGGTTCTCCTGGGTTCTGCTCCAAACATAAACTTCTAACCACCATGAGATAACAATTAGTAGGACAAACACAGGGTCAGTAATAAAAATTGCTGGCATTTATTGAGCACTCACATGCAAAACATCTGTTAGAGGCTTAGTGTATTATTTGCCCCTTGACACCCCCACCACCATGCGGAGGTACTGTTATTACCCCTGCATTGCTTGTGAGGAAACTGTCTGGGCAAGCTTCCTGTTTTGTGCCTCAGAGTTAGACACATTTCTTTATTACCACACTTCTCAGTGCCTTAATAGCATTCCAGTGAAATGTCTATACTGGTCACAAGAGGAAGTGGTTTTTAGGAGGGCAGCTGGGCATTTTGAATTGTTTAAGGTAACTGAAAAGATGGTCTCTTCTCCCTGATTAAATGTACAATAATAAGTTCTGTATGGATTTTAGTAGGATATTCTGAATACTGATTTGCATTTTGAGTCTCCAAGAGAAGATTTGCTGCTTTTGGCATTTGGCTGGGTCCTCTGGGTCATCCTAATAAGGCGCTGGCTCATTGCTAAGTGCTATATGGACATTTCTCACTTAATCCCCAGAACAGTTTTGTGTACCCCAAGAGCTAAGACGATTCTCATTCTGCAGGCGAAGAGCCTGGGCCCTGGAAGGTTAAGATGCTTGTTCAGGTCCGTGGTGTCTAGGAAGTGCCCATGCTGGGACTCATGCCCCCCTTGTGTCTGGCCTTTCTTGTCTCCCGGGTTTGTAGACACCAAATGGATGCTGCTGTTTGCTCTCTTGGACAGCTTTATTTTTCTCTTACCAGGGCCACAATCATGTCTCTGGAAGACTTTGAGCAGCGTTTGAATCAAGCCATTGAAAGAAATGCCTTCCTGGAGAGCGAACTTGATGAGAAGGAGAATCTCCTAGAATCTGTTCAGCGACTGAAGGATGAAGCCAGAGGTCAGGAGGCCTTGGCTTTGTTCTTTGTACCCTCACCAGCGTTTTCTCCTCTCCCTGCCTGAGAACAGCTTGTCCTGCAGTGTCGCCCAGTGTTACCTTTGCTGGAAATCCGTGCCCTGCTCGGCACACAGACAGTCTGGTCAGAGGGTATAGAACCACACTTGGTCCCTACCCCGTGCTAAGAATTGTCAGATGTCCGACCCTGTGAAGACCCCTTGTGGATATTTAAGCCCACTGCGGGCTTTTTGATCGGTAGGAGTATAAGAGTTTTGTGGAGAGAAAATTCGTGTTGATGCAGTTGCTAGCTAGCCCATTGGTTTTGTGGCTTGCTGGCTGCTAATGCATGTGGCTTAGAGCTCTGAATTCCCATTAGCATTTGCTCCGTGGAAGTTCAGTTCCAGAGGTAGATCTGGGTGCAGAAGAGATTTTTTTAAACATCCCAATTGTTCATAACATTAATTTAGTTCCTAACATATAGATAATAGAAGGGAGATTAAAAAGAAAAACTTTTTAAAATATACACTGGGGTGCATGTATCCCTTTATTTTTATCATTTTTTTAAGATTTTATTTTTTTATTAGACCACGAACAGGGGGAGGAGCGGAGGGAGAGGGAGAAGCAGACTCCCTGCTGAGCAGGGAGCTCAATGCGGGGCTCGATCCCAGGACCCCAGGATCATGACCTGAACCAAATGCAGACGCTTAGCCAACTGAGCCACCCAGGCACCCCTAAGAAAAAACTCTTTTTTAAGTTTGAAAGGTAGTTCTATAAATGCCCATGAGTAGTGAAGTGGTTAAATAAATTACATAAACTTATTTTCTGGAATGTTATAGATATAGTTAGAAAGATTAAGACATGCTGTCATAGACAGTAGATATATTTCTATTTATACTTAATAAGAATTATTCCTATCATATGCTTAAGAGAGATACGTAATTCTTTGAAAATACAGAAAAAAAGGATTGACAATATCTCCCCCATATTATAGTGATTATGAGTGAGGAGGGGCATTTGGGGATGGGTTGAGAAAGCATATTTTCACTTAGAATTCTATATACCCTATTGCACTGAAATTGTTTTGGAGCAAGAAAAGCATTAGTGTATCTATCACTGCCATAGTTTTTAAAAATTTTTAAACCTTTTTGTTTTTACTAAAAAATTATGTAGTTTTACAAGCCTGCTAGGCCAGGTCCTGTGGGTTTCACTTCGTTGAGGGTTTCCACCTATGGTTTTTCATTCTGGCACTTCTTTTCCCTGACCAGTGTCTACTGCTGACCGTCCCCGCCCCCCCTTCACCCAGAGCAGGGACCTAATCTGAGTCCTTGTCCTGTCTCAGATTTGCGGCAGGAATTGGCTGTGCAGCAGAAGCAGGAGAAGCCCAGGACCCCCATGCCCAGCTCGGTGGAGGCCGAAAGGACAGACACAGCAGTGCAGGCCACCGGCTCTGTGCCGTCCACACCCATAGCTCATCGGGGACCCAGCGCTAGCTTAAACACACCAGGGACGTTCAGACGTGGTAAGGGCATAGCCATTGTGAGGATTTTCTTCGCTTCACAAAACTTTCCCGGGGGGTAGGGTCCTGGGTGAGAGAGCCACTGGGCCAGGCTGTGCTGCAGGGAGCAAACTGGGGTGGTGGGGGTGGGGTGGGGAGGGGGAGGCAGGTTTGAGATAAGAAGAGCTTGGTTGTAAGGTAGTAGGGAGCGGTGGAGTCTGTGGTGAGCGGGGAGTGGGGGAAGGAAGCTGCCACTCTGCTTCTACCCCAAGAAATGTGGGCCCAGCCTTAGCAGACATTTCCATTCTTCATCAGAAGCTGGAAATCCTTTTTTTTTTTTTAATTTTATTTATTTATTTGACAGAGACGCAGCGAGAGAGGGAGCACAAGCAGGGGGAGCGGGAGAGGGAGGAGCAGGCTTCCTGCGAGCAGGGAGCCCGATGTGGGGCTCAATCCCAGGACCCCGGGACCATGACCTGAGCCAAAGGCAGACACTTAATGACTGAGCCACCCAGGCGCCCCCAGAAATCCTCTTCTTGAACATGAAATCTCCCAAATTGCAAATTTCAATAACCAGATAAAAAAATTTTTTGAAAAGCATTTTGTGGGCCTAGCAATAAATACGTCCATCCAGAAGTGGAGCCAGTGTAACCTGGGCTGTTGGTAAAAAAAAAAAAAAAAAAAGAACAATTTGAGTTTTCTCCCCAGCTCCTCTGCTGATTAACTGAGACTTACTGGGCCACTTAATAGCAAGTAACAATGATAGACAATTACCGAGTGTTCGGTGTGTGCTAGTTAGCCACTGTGCTTTGCATGCTTTGCATATATATGACCTCACTGAATTCTCACCACAGGCCCAAGATGCAAGTGCTATCCCCATTTGATGGATGAGGAGACTGAGGCCCTGATAAAGGAGATTGCCTAAAATCATGTGGCTGGTAAATAGCAGAGTTGGGATTCAGACCCAGGCTGGCTGGCTCCAGGGCTCACACTGTTTTATCCCTTAGCCTGTCCCCTGGGATCAAGAAGCTGGTGAGACTTCCAGAATCCCAGTCTAGAGCAGGGTTTTTCCACACTTGAGTATGCCCCTGAGATTCAGCAGGTGTGGGCAGGGCCTGAGATCCTGCATCTTAACCAGCATCCCAGTGATGCTGGTGCCGCTGGTCCCTGGGTCTTGCTTGGAGGAGAGAGAGGGGCTCTGGAGAGTTAAGCTTCTTACAGATGTGGTTTGCTCCAATGCTGTTCCTAACTATATGGAATTCCTAGAATTTCAAGAGGACTTATTTCACTTTTGTTTTAAAAGAATAACACATAAAGATAAACGTTTAGTATAGTGGTTGTAAGGCTGCAAGAGTTTGGTCATCAAGTAGACTTTTCCTGTGTTAGTTAACTAGTGAGTGCAACAGGGTAGCGTCCGGGATCAGAGGGCAGAGTTAGCTTCCCAAGTCCACCCCTGTGGTTCTGCATTTAGGGATGTTAGTGCACGGACTTAGGACTGCAGGTTGGTATTACGTGCGCTTCCTTTTGCACACCCAGGTCTGGATGACTCCACGGGTGGGACCCCCCTCACTCCTGCAGCGCGGATATCGGCTCTCAACATTGTGGGAGACTTGCTTCGGAAAGTAGGGGTAAGACCACCACCTCCCTGGGGTTTGGTGTGGCTCCTTGCCTGTGTTTCAGGTTATTGGAGAGGGGTGACCTTACCAGTTCCTTTCCCGTTAGCAGAGACTCCCTGCGTTTTAGGCAAAACTCTGGTTCTGTTAGTGTCCCTGAGCATCATTTGAGCTTCTGTGAGCATTGTTATTGACGAACATCCAGAGCCCTGACTCTGTCATCTCTTTGCCTGGGCATATCTTTCCCTGGTCATTTTTCGTTGGAATTTGGGTAATTGGGTTGGTGTCTATGATTTTTTTCCTTAATTTGAAAAAAACTGAGAAACATTTAAAAATTGCCTCCTCTTTTTAAAATTTCTTAGGGAGTTAAAGACAGAAATCTCGAAAGTCTAGGGCAAAAAACTTGACTTTATAGGTTTTATGTTCATTACAGGGAAAGATTCTTTTGTGCTTAAGAAATAACATAGGTGGGGCACCTGGGTGGCTCAGTCGTTAAGCGTCAGCCTTCGGCTCAGGTCATGATCTCAGGGTCCTGGGATCGAGTCCTGCGTCGGGCTCCCCGCTCGGCGGGGAGTCTGCTTCTCCCTCTTGCCCCCCCCCGCTTGTGTTCCCTCTCGTGCTCTCTCTCTCTCTGTCAAATAAATAAATAAAATCTTTTTAAAAAAATAACATAGGTATTCTTTGTGGTGGTTTCTTTTAGTTTTAAAAATGATGGCCTGGAAGATCACCTAATTTAAATCCTGCCAGAATGTATGCAGAACTGCAACCTCATCATGTTTTTCCTTTTACCTTCTGGTTGTCTGGTTTTCTGTTCTGTAAACACATTTCTCTCTGTCTCTCCCTTTTTTCAAAGATTTATTCATTTTAGAGAGAGCACAAGTGGGAGGGGCAGAGGGAGAGGGAGAGAATCTGAATCAGACTCTGCACTGAGTGGAGCCTGACGCGGGGCTTGATCCCGTGACCCTGAGATCATAGCCTGAGCTGAAACCAAGAGTTGGATGCCTAACCGACTGCACCACCCAGGCGCCCCAACACGTTTCTCTGGTAATGTTTTGGACAGTTAGAGTATAGGGAAGTGTGCGGTGGTCTCAGTGCCCTCTTGGTTTTCATGGGGTCCCTTTCCAGCAAGGCACAGTGCTTCCACACAAGCCACTCTGAGCATGTTTATTGAGGTAAACAAAAGAGCAAATCATTCCAAAAGTGGATTTCCTATTTCCCATAGGCAGAACTGGATAATAGGCGGGGTTAGTGATTTTCCCAAGAAGCCCCGAAATGTCTTAGGTCAGTGGCTCTAAAAGTTGGACGTACATTGGATTCCTTCAGGGCCCCACTTTGGAATTCCAGCGTCCAACACAATTTGAGAACCCCTGTTTTCGGTTATTGTCTATGCGCAGGCTCTGGGTGAGAGGTGAGTTCTTGTCTTTAACTTGGAGGATGAAAACGTGTTTCTCTGCAGGCACTGGAGTCCAAGCTGGCGTCCTGCCGGAACTTCGTGTATGATCAGTCCCCAAACCGAACGAGTGGCCCAGCCTCGGGGCGGGGGAGCAAGCACAGAGATGGTGGTGAGAGACAGCCGAGCAGCGCCGGCGTGCCTCTGGGTGACAAAGGGTCAGTACCTTTAGCTGTCCACTCCAGGGGGGAGCCCGTAGCCATTTGGAAAAGTTGCGGGCTTATGTCCGTGAACCTTACCCTCTACCCCCTTGAGACAGAGTTAGGTGGTGTCTTCTGGTTAAGGGCCAATGGCCAGGAAGAGGCTCATTTTCATTATTTGATTCTGGCAGCCCAGCTCCTGGTCATGCTGTGAGCATGTCCTGTATGGAACCCTTGTTTGGGACTTGGGCTTCAAACACTGCTCTGCTTCCCCCAGAGGATTTTTTTCCTGAAGGGAAAAAAAAAAAATCTTTAGAAACTCAGGAAACAGGCACTACCTTCCAGCCAGACTAGATCCCCAAAGCCAGTCGCCTGATGAGAAAACACAGATCTGACCTCTGACAGCTTTGGGTGTTTTCTTCCTTGAGGAGAATCGGGGCAGCTTCTAGATTCATTGGTTTTTCTAAGCCGTGCCACCATCTTCCTGGCCCCCAAGCCACGTCACCCTGGTAGACCCATGGCAGACCGATGGCAGGAAATGAAGACTCGTCTTCCATGGCTTGCCCACAACTTCCAACCCTGTTGAAGAGGATGTTTTTAGCTGGTCTTCTGTGACCGGGCTTTTCATGTGGCCTTGGGAACATGCAAGCTAGCCGGCCAGTGTCTTTTTCTTCATTTCACTTCATGATACCCAGGGAGACACTGCTCCTGACTCCTGATAGTCACTCTTAGAACTTTGTGGGCCCCGATGCTAGCCAGTCTGTCACAGATGTCATGTCCGCCTAATTTGGTTTGCTCTATCTGAAGGTTGGGAAAACGCCTGGAATTTGGGAAGCCGCCTTCAAATATTTCCACACCGTCGCTGCCGTCAGCCCAGGGTGTAGTCAAGATGTTGCTTTAGGAAATCCACGGAAGCTGAAGCCCCGGTGTGTCTGTGCAGGGGTCCTACCTTTCTTTCCCTCTTTAAACTAGGTTTTTGTGTTTTTTAGTTAGTTTGAGAAATAGGAGCAGTCACATTAGCCAATGAGGCCATCGCCCGTGGCCCCTGGTAGTTGTCCTGGGGAAATGTCATGGTCCCCATCCTGCTTGCTGGTGTGGACGGGGCAACCGGGACCCTCTGGAAAGGGCTCGAAGGTGTGGACGCCGAGGCTACCCCATCATTGTGAGCTGGCCTGAGTCCCCAGTGGCTTTAAGACTCTGTTTTTTTAATGTTGGGAGATGCCTCAAAAGTGGGATGTGAGCCCACCTCAGACTCAGGCCGTCTTCCAGAACACAATCTCCCAGGGCTCTGTGGCACAGGGAGGGTCTGTGTCATGAAATCACATCTAGGAGAGAGGAGTAGAATAGGCACATGTCTTTTTAAAAAGAAACTCTGGTGTTGCGTACCGCTGGGACTTTGTAATCTGGCTCTCACTGAGGTACTGAGAGGTGTGCTTGTGTTTCCGAGGAGGTCTTGTGTGGGCCAGGTCAGTGGAAAGTCTGTGTCCTCTTTAGACCAATCCTGATGGTTAGTCTTCCTCAGACTTCGGCCCTGGCCTGAGGGTGACCTCCCCTTCGGGACCCTGACAGTCTTCAGGGTGTCATGGCCTTGGGAATGCAGCCCCTGAGAGCAGGACATCATTCAAAGCCTTGATAAGTAATCGGGGTGATCTCCAAATAAGATTAAACCACAGGATTGTTGTTGGAAGCTTCCTTGTCAAAGAAGAAACAAACACGCGATTTCCACACAGATATTATATGTACTCAACCCTGCTTGGTGTGAGCTGCCGTCTCACACTTTTGGAGTTGAGTAAAAAGAACACGCGAATTCAGGAGCATGCATGCAGCTTAACAACCGTTTGTTACTAAGTTATTTTTCCAAAAGAATAGTAAAAATGTCCTTGAGTTGAAGATAGAACTTTAGAAGTGCTACTGAAATTCAACAGAGAATTGATCTCTGGTGCCCGGCTCCTTACCCTGGGAACATTCTAACCTGTGTCGGTGAAAGACGTACTTTTATTTTTTTAAAAGAACAATAAAATCAAGAGAAACTAATTTTCACCTAGCTTGTGGTGGTGGTCAGTAAATGCCGCTTCGTTTGTGCTTTTATGTTTGCTCGTATGGTGGTGAAAAACTTGTTTTTTTTAACCAAGTAACTAAATACGCAAAAAAAAAAAAAAAACCCTACTTTAAAAAAATTCCCTTCAAGTCAGCTTCTTAGAAGTAAGTGTAATTGGGGTATGTTTGTATATTGCTCAGGGTATATTCGCATTTGGTCACTGGCTTGAGTTTTTCAGTTTGCCTTATTTCTTCTCTTCTCAAATCTCTTGGACCCCACGGAGTTGGTGTGTAGAATTGTGTCGAACAGAACTTTTGCAAGGGATCTCTGTCTGGAACACTCAAGCTGAGGAAGGAAAGGACCTACGACCTGGTATTGTGTGGCCCCCGCAGTAGGAATGGTTTTATATTTTTAAAGGGTTATTTAAAAAAAAATTTAGGGGCACCTGGGTGGCTCAGTCGTTAAGCATCTGCCTTCAGCTAAGGTCATGATCCCAGGGTCCTGGGATCGAGCCTCGCATTGAGCTCCCTGCTCGGTGGGAAGCCTGCTTCTCCTCCCACTCCCCCTGCTTGTGTTCCCTCTCTCGCTGCCTCTCTCTCTGTCAAATAAACTTAAAAAAAAAATCTTAAATTTAAAAAGGAAAGATAACCATGTGACAGAGACCATGTGTAGCCTGGAATACTGACTCTCTGGCCTTCACAGAAAGTTGGTTGGCCCCTGCTGGATGAAGGTCTTGTGTTTTAACTTTAAAATGCAAGGATGTCTTGTATTCTTCCCAGTATGTATGTATGGGTTTGAATTGATAAGGACATTCATTCTGGTCACGTTCCTACTTCCTGGGCCTGGAGCCTCCCACCTCTGGTTTGAGAAGTCCCCTCAACACAGACTCCCGTGACATCTCTGCTTGCCTTTTTTTGTGCCAGCTGTGGGATCTCGGACAATTGATTTCACATCTCTAGGCCTCAGTTTCCCCGTTTATGAAGGAACAATAAGCTGACTTCACAGGGTCACCATAAGGCTTCAATGAGAATGCCCTTCCCCCATTCTTTCACTCTCCAAAACGACAGAAGCGCTGAGTGCACGCCAGTGATTTATAACCTTTTATTCGTGAGGGTGTCCTTAAGTACAATCGGGGTGCATATAAAACAGTGTAACATTCCTGCTCTTACCCACTGGAGCAGTGTCTCCTTTTTAATTCCTGTGACTACCGAAGGCACTTGGTCTCCGTGAACTGTGTGCGTCTGAGGTGTGGTAACCAGGAGGGGAAAGAACTCAAAACAGGGGCCCACTCGACACATTGGAAGGGTAGGGGAATGACTTGGGAGGGGGAGGCGGTGGCACCCACTTTGGTGACTTCCTGCCCCCTGTCATGTAAACTCAGTTGCCAGTGATCAGTTACGGTGGTTATATCTTTCCTAAAACCTCACAATTTCGGCACAATTCACTGATAGGGGCAGCGGGTGGGGTCTGTGTCGCCTGTTGGGTTTTTCTCGTTTGGTACATCACTCAAAAGTTCCACTGATGCCCCAGACTCAGGGCGGTGGTGTTTATAGTCATCGTGAGGGGTGTCTGTGACGTTTGGAATTTGAAGATGGATTTTGACGGTGCTAAGCAGAGTCCACTGGGTTTGGTTTTGTTCGTTTGTAGCAAGTTGTTCATTCACTGGCTTTGGTTCCGTTGAAGTCCGCGTCACGAGCGTCCACTTCTTCGTCAGAGCCGTCCGCATTTTCAATGACCCGACGTCCTCCAGACCTTCTAGCCGGAACAAAAGAGGTCTCGTTTCCTCGCCTGTGGGATTTAAGAGAAATAACGTGTTTCTTGAGTACCGAAATCTCCCTCGGGAAGGGAGATTTTTCAAGGGGCAAAAGACAAATGCAGACAAACTCAAATGAGAGGCAAGTATTCAGGTTGAAGTCAAGCCCTGACCAATTTCAAAGTCTGGTAGCATTTCATCAGCTGGCATGGGGGAAAAGTAGATTTTTCAAAGCAAGGCCATCTGCTTAAAAAAAAAAAAAAACTGGCTTGGTCATCCAATGACCCACAGGATTCTGGTCTGCTAGGGTCTTTCATTTAGAAAAGGGAAAAACAAGTTCCCGTGGGTTTATTCCAAACCCAGTGGACTCTGCTTAGCATGTTCCCATGGGTTTATTTATACCCTCTGGGGCCGGTATAAAGGGGAACATGTTCAACATGCTGTACCTCCTTGCCTTCAGAAGGTAAAAAGGGGGAGGGTTTTAGGTTTTCAGTTGTAAGGAGGTGGAAATGAGCATCAAAGGCAGCCTCGAGGGAGAGAGGTCACTGCATGGATGCCAGAAGTGTGCTCTTGGTTCAGGCAACGCAGGGCCCCCTGCTTGTGTGGAGCGGAACTCTTGGCATGAGTTCTCACAGGGCGGAGATCTTGTCTGATTTTTGCTCACCATGCAGGCACCATGCATGGCCTATAATATTCAATGAATATTTGTTAGAAAAGTGAGATAGACCTGTTAATCCAAGGTGTATTTTAGCTCTAGCTGGTAGGACACCCCTTCCTCTCTGTCCTTAACAGCTCCCATCTCTGGAGTGCCAGCTGCCCTGAGTTACTGCCAGAGCCTGCCCAGGTTAACTGAAGTGAGGCTTTGCTTAGAAGGGCAGGCAGGCAGGCAGGCAGGCAAAAGGAGAAGACCCATCCACCTGCATTCGACCTCCTCTGCTTGGAGGACATGGTTGCCATCTTTCCTGCGACCACAGCAAAGAATCTGTTGGGCTCTGGCCACCCGGCCCTGTTTGACCTGAATCGGAGGACCTGTCTTAACTCCTTTTAGGATGCCTGAGAGGAGTGCAGACTCTTTGTAATGAAAACGGCCCGCTCTGCCACACAAAGGCTGGACAGAAAAGCCACGAGGGAGAGAGCCCATTCCCGTTATCCATGCTTTAGTCAAAAGGGGCAACTCAGAGAGGTAAGACTGGACGCAAAGCAAGGCCCAGAGTGTCCTGATCGCTGAGAAGGGGAGTCCCAACCTGAGCCTTTTGGGGTCTGAGGGTGGGAGAAACATGGCCGGGAAAACCCGCCTAGTTTCAGAGAATGGTACTTCCGGGGGTGCAGCAATCAGGAACGAATACGTCAGGTTGTAGCCACTCCCAGCTGAAGATTCTGGCCAGCCTCACTCACATCAGAGGGAAGCATGGAGGTGCCTAGCGCCCTTAGAACTAACGCACTTTCCATCACTCTCTCTCTTCTAGAAGTGACCTTAAAAAGTCTTGAGCACTGTGCTTTCCAAGAACCTGGGTCCCAGAGAACGCTCTCTGAGGACAGGACGAAAAACTAGCGGCTGCTGCTTGCATGGGTCTCCTGCATCTCCCCTCCCGGTTCCAATTTGATGGGACAGCCTGGGCCTGGAAACTCTGTCTCCCCTACCATTCCAGGCTCCAAGCCCTCTTTGCCTCTTGGGACAGTCTGTGCAAGTGAGAAGAGTTGAAGTGAGAAATGGGCTCCCTTGATCTGAGAGGTAAATCACACCCTGGGTCACCGTAAGTCTCCCCCCTCCCTCCACCTGCTCAGCTGCCAGTCAGTCCTGTGAGTCTGTCTCCCAGTTCAGGTGCCCTTCTTGAACTGGTTTCAAATTCAAGGCAGAGGTTGGCACTGGCTGCATCTGTCACATGAAGTAAGGTAACCCCCCCCCCCCCGCCCCCGTAAAGATTTACTTAAAGGGTCTCATCCTGGAGCATTTGGCTTCTAGTCATGGACTCTGAGAACTTCTGCAAGGCCCTAGGGGCACACCAGGAATCAGCACAAGACTATGAGCCCTTGCTTTGCAAGGACTCGGTTTCCCATCAACTAGTGGGTCCGACGTTCCAGTCTGAGCTGGCAGGAGCCAGAAGCTCTGTCTTAGAGGCTGAAAGCTCTTCCTAAAGCTCCTGCCAATACCTCAATCAGCTTTAAGTCCTTGCAGAGTGGCAGCAAAGCTGAGATTCTCCAAAAGAGCAGAAGGGGGACACCAGCCAGGGCTGGCTTGGCCTCTCGAGGGAGATGAGAGGGAAACCCGGCCCCAGTGCCTAACTTCACATGTGCTAAAGCTGTTAGACTCCTAGACAAGTCGAGGCCTCTTAACTCTTTCTCGGGAAGGGCCCTGTGTTCTTCCTCCAGTCTCGGGTGTCCACTCCCCACTCTGAGTATGTGCCCGCAAGACCTCTGGAAAAGGCTCTGCCAGGACCCCGCTTGGCTCCGAGGTGGCCAACGCGCGCCCTCGTGTGCTGGAAATGCAGCTAGCAGCCCGGCCTTCAGCCCCACGCAGCCTCAGCAACCGTACAACGCGCGGTGAGAGCTCATTTCTTTCGCAGACGTGTTTGTGAAAGCCCAGCTGCGGGGGTATCCGGTTGTTGGGCTCTGGTTACCATGAACCTGTGCCCTATGAATTCTGATTTGTGAGCCAGACCAGCCAGCTTGAAGCCGTTCTCCGGGAATGGACCCAGACTGTGGAGCTGTCCTGCCCGCTCAGTGTGGGGTCTTAACCAGACGAGGGAGGACAACACAACCAGGTGTCCTAACAGTGTGGGAGATGCCCTCTTAGGTAAGAACAATCCAGGTGACACACAGCCTCTGAACACCGGTCAGCACGCGGAGACAAGGACACACTCAGTGCCATGTCACATTGCCAAAGCAGAAGTAGGGAAGGAACATGGGTCACGAGGTGAAGTCTTCTTAGGTTGATCTTGGCTGTGATGAAAGAGTTTTGAACTAGGATCTCCACACCTTGCAGATTTTGCAGCAATCTCACAGAAATTTGGGGGGGCCAAAACGGGGGGGCCGCTGGGGATTGGGCGGGTGGGATGGCAGAAGAGAAGTGTGGAAACTGAGTGCAACACACATGAGCTGCGAAGCTGAAGGCATGATACCTGGTGTGAGTCATTGCGGAGTTTCCTGGGGGAGGGGGCCTCTGAAACAGAGAGAGAGAGTCCCTGGTGGTTATCATCCGCAAACGAGAGGGAGTCCGTTTCAGTGCGTGTTTATTCGTTAAAGGCATTCGCTTCAATTAAATCATTAAAGGCACTTAGAAGGCAACTTGGCAGCGAAGCACCTGCCACCAAGAGCTCTTAAAGAGGCTGGTACACATTAAGTCGTCGTCTCCTTTGATAAGCTCGTGTCTGAGGACTGGCGAAGTGGCAAAGGCTGGGCACGCTGGTCAGGCTTTAACAGGAGCTCTTGTTGAGACTTGTCGGGTCGGTAGAACTATGAAACTTGCTTTACAATTCCTGGTCCTCCAAGAGCTGGCTGGGCTTGCCAGCCTCATTCAAAGCTCTAGCACCTGACTTTAGGTTTTGCACACGTACGAGACTCAGGGGTGTGAGACGTACTGCTCGGTCTTCACCCCGCCTTAGCGGATGCTCATACTAGGACTGCAAGAAACGGAATGTTCAGTACTGGCCTGTTCGGCCTAAGAAGGGCCGTTTGGGGCAGAACCCACAGGGGATGTTCAGCATGTGCCAAAAGAATTGTGGGTCCTGAGAAAAGGGAGCAGTGACAGCTCAGGGTGACAGAGCCAGCGTGGCTGACTACTGCCCCACCACTCAGCCCAGCGCCGAGGAGGGGCAGGGACCAGTCACCAGCGGGGGCAGATTCCGGGGGTCTGTGTGGTGAGAACAGCAGAGATCTTGCTGACATCACCCTGGGGGTTGTTCCTAAGCCCCTGCTGGACCTGAGGGCTGACATCTGGCCTTCATCCCAGCAGTGGGGGGTTTCCCTCCAGAAGCCCCTACCCTGTACTAGCCCTTCTCTTCCCCATTCTGAAAGGGGTCTGGCCTTTCCCTTCGTCACGTGCAGTGGTTCTCAGAGTCTGGAGTTGATACGGCAGGTGGTTTCACATGGTTCCTGGGCATGCCATTGGATAACTCAGTTGCACAGTGACAAAGGTATTCCCTTTCCAACTCTTTTTAAATACATCTGATTATGTCAGAGACGGTCTTTTTGGTGCTAATATCTTCTGTCTCTCCCTTGTTAACGGGGAAGTGGGCCTTCTGGTCATAGTCATCAGTTCGTAGCCACGGTGGCTAGAATTCATTATTGTTTTGTTTTCACTATTTTAATTTCGTTGTGACCTGTTAATGCCGGTGATGCTGGTTTAACAATACAGGGGTGGTGGGACTTATTTGCAAATGGATGTGCGTGTGATTAGAACAGTTAATTTCAAAGACCATGTGAAGTCAGCAATGGTACAGGTGGTAAGAGGCTGAGGCAGAAGGCCAAGGTGATAGGACAGTGACGTTGGGGAAACATCTCTGACTCAGTGACTGAAGGCTTGTGCCCAGCACTATCCCAGATGCTGGGGATGAATAAACGGATAAAACCTCTGTGCTCGTGGGGCCCGAGTGAAGGCTGCAGATGACATAAGTAAAATAGGTTACATGATGATAGGTGGCAAGGAGGAGAACAGCAAGGAATGAGGTTGGAAGTTGTAGACAGGGGAACGTGGATGAGTCAGTGCCTGAAGGAAGGGAAGGAGGGATCCTGCTATGCGGAGAGTTGGGGGAAGAGCATTCCAGGCAGAAGGAACCACCAGTGCAAAGGCCCCAAGGCAGCGTGTGTAGAGGTGGAGGGCTCATTTAGGAGGCAGTGGATGGAGATCATTAGGGCCTAGTAGAACCAACCATCGTAAAGACGGTGCTTTCAGTCTGAATGAGCTGAAGCCATTGAATAGTTTCAAGCAAAGGGGGGATTGTGACTCACCTCCATTTCAACAGGCTCCCTCTGGCTACTGTGTTGAAAACAGACTATAAAGGCACAGTATGAACACAGGCCCATGAGGAGGCTGTAAAAGTTATCTAGATGGTACGAGAGGGCGGCTTGGACCAGGACGACAAGAAATGGTTGGATTCTGGATATACAGTATTTTTAAGGAAAGTTGACCAGATTCTCTGACAGATTGGATGTGAGGTATAAGGGAGAGGGAAAAATAAAATAATGACCCCAGGTTTGTGGCCTGGGTTAATGATGGCTTTATCAGTTGCTGGGCTAGAGAAGTCTATGCAGGAAGCTGGTTGGGGGGGTGAAGGGGTTCAGTCAGGGCTCAAGGTGTGAGGGTCTGGGGTTCCAGGAAGAAGTCTGGGCTAGAGATAGAAATGAGGAAGTCACTCACTGTGGGTGGAATTCAAAAGCCACCAGGCTGGTTGAGATCACTCAGGGAGTGAGCAGAGATGGAGAGAGACCAAGATGGCAGGGCAGGCCAATGATAAGCCGGCGAGGGCTGTGGGCACGTGTGCCAGGAAGCTCGGGGCCCCAGCCTTCAGGGAACCAGTGGGGGTGGGAAGGAGCCCTGAGGAGCAGGGGGCATTGCCTACCCACCTTCAGGCCCAGAGGTGCAGGGGTGTGGGGGAGAACTCAGCCCCAGTTAGGGCAGAGGCTCTCAACCACAGGCCTGCACCCTCAGGTGCGTTGGGCGATGTCTGGAGACACTTTGTGTTGGGACAATCCAGTGGGGAGAGGCCGGGGATGCTGCCCAGCATCCTACAGTACACAGGCCTGCTTGTGTGATCAAAAATGATCCAGCCCCAAACAGCAATGGTGATGAGACCCGGAGGTAGACCAAGGAGCCGAAGAGAGTCCAGAAAAGAGGTTCGGGAGAGAAGGGACTTGTACTGATTCAGGGGACAGGGGTTGGCCTCTTCCTCCTCACCTGAGGATGGGATGGGAAGGGAAGCAGCCATTAGAGAACGGCAGGGAGGATCCGCGCCCACGGGTTCGGCCTGGTGCACACTGGTGCTTGCACAAGTGCGGGCGAGCAGGAGGAACCCGTGGAAAGGAGCGGGGCGTTGGGCAGAGGGCGCCCTTTGCAGCGATAAAGAAACGCACTGTGGGCGCTTCAGGCCTGCCTGGAGCCCAGCCCGCGAGCCATACCTGAGCTTGCTCTTGAGCGCGTTCACCTCGCGGCCCATGGCCTCGTTGCTCTCCGTGGCCTCATCCAGCTCCCGCTGCAGCTTCCTGCGGTTGGCATTGATGCGCTGGGACTCCTCCTCCGCCTCCTCCAGCTGCCGCTTGAGTTGCTTGACCTTTGCGTTCCCTTTCTCTGCCTGTCAGTCAGGGAGAGGCCCAAGGGTTAGGGGAGCCCCCCCCCCCTTAGCAGGGTCGGCGGCGGGCCGGGAGGGGCCCGAGGAGCTGGCTTACCTGCTCCTTGTACTGCTCTGCCATCTTGCGCTCGTCCTCCACCTGCAGCAGGACCTCCTTCAGCTTCTTGTCCTTCTGCTTCAGCGACTTGGCAGCCGCCTGCTTCTCTCTGCATAGACGGAGGGAGAGGGGATGGCTTCACTTGCCGTTGGCGTACAGACCCGACCCGCACCGTGCCCACTGTGAGCGCTCTTCCGGAGCCCCACAGCGGGGCTCCTCCCCCAAATCAGCTAGAAGAACAGGGCTCGGCCGTAAAAGGGAATGTAGTTCTGACACCTGCTCCAACAGGGGTGAATGCTGAAGACACGCTCAGCAGAGGCGGCCAGTCACAAAAGGGCCCACAGTATGTGATTCCATTTATATGAAATGTCCAGAATAGACCACAGAAACGGAAAGTCCGTCAGTGGTTGCTGCGGGCTGATGGAGACTGAGGGCGAAGGGGTACAGGGTGTCTTACTGAGGGGATGAGAACGTTCCCTGGTTGACTGTGGAGAGAGTGCCCCTCTCTGCAAATATACTGCAAGCCACTGAGTTGAACACTTTAAAGGGCTGAAGTCTAGGGTATGAATGTTATCAGTAAAGCCACTACCAAAATAAAAATGGGTCAGAATCCATGTGGTCTGACGGTGACCATGGTGCTATGACCTTTCTTTCTCATTAAAATGAGAAGGGTTCCTTCCCACACTTGCTTGGGCTGCATTGGCTGCTGATTGGGACTTTCTGTGTAGCCCTTAACACAACGCCCTGCAAACACAGGCCAGGAAAAGCCGGCGTGCTCCCGGGAAGGCTGGCTGACCTCACGGAGGAGACCTGCTACGTAATGCTAGTGCTAAGGGCCTTCCCTGGGCCCGGCGCCCCCCCCCCCCCCCGGACGTTCACACACCGATCTCCCAGTACAGCTGCAGCCCGGGTACCACGGGGCTTATTTCCCAGCCAGAACTGATGCCCAGAGAGCCCGAGGGCCCCCCCCACCCCTCACTGGCACGCGGGCTGTCTTTGCAGCCGGGGCCCCACGTACCTGGCCTCCTGCTCGACCTGCTCCTCCAGCTGTGCGATCTTGGCCTCCAGGGCCGCGATGGTGGACTTGAACTTGGACTTGACCGCCCCCTCCATCTCCTGCAGCTTGCTCCGCAGCTCCTTGTTCTGCCGCTCGAGCTGCTGCCTTGCGCTCTCGTTCTTCTGGGCCGCGCTGCGTTCCGTGGCTAGTTCGTTGTTGAGCTGCTCAGCCTGCGGAGGACGGTGAAGGTCATGAAGTGGAGGGCACGGAAGCCCGGCGTGGTCCATGGAGATGACGAACGTCTCCTGCTGCCCCCCCCCCCCCCCCCCCCCCCGCCTTCAGCGTGGGTCCCTGGAGCCGGAGCCCCCAGGAGCCCTCCCTGGCTCCCCCAGCCACTAGCTCCTTCCTGGGCACAGCTCAAGGGGCAGCGTCCCAGTGCTACCCGGGCTCCCCGTTTCTGGGTCACGTGGTGGGTCCCGAGCACCTGTCCTGGAGGTGGCACTCAGTGCTGGCACTCAGTAATGGCACTGAGTGCTCACGAGGGTAAGGCCGGGGGCTGGGGACAGAGCAAGAAGTACCCCGAGGCCCTTCCTCCAGGCACGCGGCATCTGCTGGAGGGAGCCAGGCCTACGCTGGCCACCAGCTGAGACGCTGCAGGCTGGCAGGGTGCTGCAGGACTCTGAGAGGTGGGACTGGGTGCAGGGAGCAGGCGTGCTGGCCCCCTCCCCCCAACCCCACCGCACCCCGGCCTGGCCCACAGGAGCCTGCAGTGCATGTCACTGGGCCACGGTGGGCTTATTACAGGTGGAGCCCAGCACTGTTACCGCTCAGGTGCCCTGCCCCACTCCGGCCCCCACCTGCTGCGTGGCCTTCCGCACACGGTCACTCATGGCCTCCATGTTGCCTTGCTCTTCCTCCAGCTCTTCCTCCAGCTGCGCAATCCGGGCCTCCAGGCGGCGCTTCTCATCCTGAAGTGTGTTCCTAAGGGAAATGCAGCTACATCTGGGGCTCCAGCCTCCCCCTGGCTTATAAGATTCCCTCTCCTTGGAGGAGCGATGCCCAGGAGGAAATAGGCTCAGAGAGGCTGAGAGACTTGTCCAAAGTCACACAGCTGGGAAGAAGGGGGCCAGGACTATCTAGTAGGTATCAGCAGAGCCGGGGCCTGGCACAAAGATCAGCTCTCCCCTCTCTGGTGTCCCCAGCCGCCCCAGCCCCACCATGCTGCTCATTCAGAATGAACAAATCTGGCCACACACTCAAATGGGGTGTGAAGACCCCTGTGACCCCTGTGACAAGCTCAGCGGACACTGTCCTTTTCAGCAGTAAAACGGGGGTCCAGGAGGTTCTCCCATGAGCTGCCTCTCCCTCATCATCTGAGTCTGGGACCCCCTCCTCCCCACGCAGCTCCATACCTTCCTGAGACACTGCTGGCCAGCTCCTCGGCCAGTTCCTCCTTCTCCAAGTCGGCCTGTTTGCGAGCCCTCTCAGCTGCGGCTAGATCCTGGACGGTGGGGGGCCGGGGAGGAAGGAAACCTGTTATCTCCCACGGAAGGGCTGAACCCCAGCAGTTTCTATGGCCACCCTTGAAAGTGGCTATGCCTTCTCTGAGCTCAGGGGAAGCCCTGCATCTATACTGGAGGAGAAAAATCCTGTCTTTCGCTGCCCTTACTCTGGGGGGCTGCCTATGTGGAATGCTGGATGAGCGAAAGAAATCACCGGGGTGCTGAGGGTGCCTACCAAGAGACCCCTGTCTGAGGCTCTCAGAGAGAAAGCGTTACCTCCTGGAGCTGCATGAGATCCGCTTCTAAACTCTTTGCTTTCTTCTCATTCTCTTTGGCGGTGGCAAAGATCTCATCTCTGGAGGCACGGGCGTCTTCTAGCTCCCTCTGGAAGTCCTTCATCTGAGCCTGCATGAGTCAACAGGAAGGACAAGCTAAGATGTCCTTACTCACCCAAGTTCTGCCCAAATTATCGTTGCATGCCCACCCCTAGGATTTTCCACGATTAACCACAGAGATGTCCCCATTGTATGAGCATAACCCACCACCTCACATATGGCTAGATTGCTGTTGAGGGGCACCGTTCCGGATGGGCTCAGCAGACCTAAAAAATGGCCATGCGGTCAGAGGGCCACGGCCAAATGCCTGGTAACCATGCCTTACCCAGGGCAAGAAACAGCCCCCAAATGCTGAACTGTGGTGGGGAAAACAGCAGCTAATAGGCACCAGTGACAGGCATGCGTCCTGCTGCTGACGTCCCCGGCCTCGGGGAAGCCATGGCCTCCCTCCACCTGCACCCTGCATCTGAGCCATCACCCACCTGCAGTTTCCGAAGCTGCTTGATGGCTTCTTCCCTGCCTTTGATGGCTGAGTCGGCCTGCAGCTCCAGGTCTTTGAGGTCCCCTTCCAGCTTCTTCTTGGCTGCGGCTGCCAGGGCACGTTGCTTTCTTTCATCTTCCAGTTCTGTCTCGTATTCATGAAGCTGAGCGAGGAGGGGAGATGTGCGCTGCTGGGCTGACCTGTCCCTTGGAGGCCCTTCTCCGCCCCCACCCCAGCCCACCCCGGCCTCAGCCAGCATTCAGCCAGCTCCCAGGTGTGCACAGCCCCCTGCCAGGTGGGTCTGCTCATCTCCAGGTTGCAGGGAAGAAAACCAAGTCTCCATCGGGCCAGGAGGTGGTGGTGGGAGGAAGGAAACTGGCCACCCCACCTCCCACTCCAGCCCCCCTTCTCCCTGACCTGCCCCAGATTACCTGCCTCTGGAGCTGCCTCCTTTTCTCTTCATTCTGCTCATCGCGGGCCTGGAGGTCCCGCTCAAACTGGCCTTTGAGGGCCTGCATGTTGACCTCGAGCCGCAGCTTGGCATCTTCCGTAGCCTGCAGCTCGTCCTCCAGCTCCTCTAGCTGGGTCTTCATCTCCTCCATCTGGGTTTCCAGGGCCCGCTTGGACTTCTCCAGTTCATGGACCTTTCACGTGAGAGTTGGCTTCATGTAGATGGGCAGGCAACCCACAATGACAGGAAGCTCATTCAAGTCAGAGAGAGGGCCTTTTGCCCCCCACAGGATGCATGGCCAAGGAGTCAAGACCAGAGCCTTCCTCTGGGAGCCCTGGACTCAGACCCCAACCCCAACTGCTCTTCCCAACCAATGTGTGGGTGACGGTCAGAGGGACTGCCTGCAGTCCCGATTATGGTTTCACATCAAAGAGGCACGGAGCCAGCCCCCCCCCCGCCTCCTGCCCAGCCCACCCCAGGGACTGATAAATAGTGGGGAGGGTGGGCTGGTGACATGTGAGTGAGCTAAGACTTACGTTCTTGCCCACGTCATCCTTAGAGCTAACCAGATCCTCCATCTCGGCCTTGAGCATTTTGTTGGTCCTCTCAAGTTCCTCTTTGGCTTCCAGAGCCTCCTCGAGGGCTCGTGCCAGGGACAAGGCCTTGGTTTCCTTTTCCCTGGCTTCTGCCTCGGCTCTGTCCCTTTCATCCGCGTATTTGGAAGAGATGCTTTTCTCCTCGGCCAACAACTACAACACAACAGAAGCCCCAGAAGTGACCCCTCAGCATACCCGAAGCTCAGCTTCATTTCATTGCAAATAAGGGCGAGAAGCCTTGTGTCCTGCTAAATGTACTCAGGGGCAGGTGTAACCAGTCAAGATATCTATGGCAAGAGATTTAATAATAAGCTTGCTTCTGACTTCTAGCTCGACCTTCCGCGCAACCAGCATCTGCTGAGTCTTTGTGCTTTGAAATCACTCATGCCGCCCATGTCGGTTAGAACACACTGCTACTGAGGTCCAAGTGACATTTAATCCTGCCGGGGGCCAATAATTCTTTTTGTTTTTTTCATGGCCACTCGTCTCTTGCTCTCAAAAGTGCCCTAGGAGCCAGAGTTAGGGACATTAATCTCATCTGCAGAGAGAGCCAAACCCAGACTTCTAGAAGTCAGCAAAGGTAAGTGATAGGGGCCCCCAAATAGCACAGTCAACACAAAAACCCTACACCAAACGTGACAGGAAAATAAAAGACGTGACCTCAGGCCTTGAAACCGATAATGGGACAGCAGAGTGGAAACAGGGAAGACTGGTCAACCGCACAGAGACAAAAAAGGGAAGGGCCAGCATGTCATCTAAAAGCCTGGTGCTCTGAGCCCCCACGCCTCTGGCTCTGACCCAGTACAATCCCCAAATTGATTTTTAGGATAACCCCAAATCACTTGCAAACCAAATGATGTTTGCTAACTCTGAGTAACAAAGTAAAAGTCGGTATTTGGGGGTCTGGGCCACACAGGTGGATGCATTTATCAGAACTCAAGAGAGAAAAAAAAAAAAAAAAAACCTCGAGAGAGTGTACACTTAAAAATTTGTGCATTTCTATGTAGGTAATTTTGCTTTGCTTCTTATCTCACAAGAAGCAAAATCGTATTTGAAATAGGAACTCTAAGTTAATACACAGAGTGTTGAGGCATGGAGGGGGAGGTCTGTAATTTGCTTTGAAATGCATCCAAAAGATAAGATACCACTGACATATACAGTTCATCCTTATCAATAAACATGTAAAAAAGCGAGTTTGGTAGAACGTTCACGCTCGAATCCAGGTGGTGGGTATTCAGGTGTTCACGGTTTCATGCTTTCAGCATTGCTGGGTGCTTGAAATTGTACGTAATGAAATGTTAGGGGAAAGTGGTTATCTAAAGGGTAGAAACATTAAATTACTTGGAATATTCAGGAGGCACTCCATAAATACTTGTTGAGTGAATAAAACGAATCTCGCTCCTTATTGGGGCTAGAAACTAAGGCATCATGAGGTCATAGGTGAGCCTCTTGGTGGGGGTACCTGGAAGTCCCGTCCGGGTGGGGCCGCTCTCCTCACTCTGACCTAGAAAGCCCTCGTGTTTCAGGGTCACCCGAGGCAAGCTAGCCTTCCATCGCGGCCAGCAAAGCAGGGGATGGGATGCAGATACACTGCAGCCCCACCTGCCCCGGCCCGTGTCCGCGCACAGAGCGGACCACCCTCCAGCCCCTACCTGATCAAACTTCTTCTGCTTCTTTTCCAGGTTGGACACGAGTTGCCGCTGGTTGTCCAAATCGACAACCAGGTCGTCCAGCTCCTGCTGAAGCCTGTTCTTGGTCTTTTCCAGTTTGTCATAAGCCGCTGCCTTCTCTTCGTACTGCTGGGTGAGGCCTTCGATTTCCTTCTGGAACTTTTTCTTGCCCTCTTCCAAGGCTTCCACGGTGCTGGCAAAGTCCTGCAACTTCTTCTTCGAATCGGAGAGCTAAAATGGCAGTGTCCGGGGTCCCGTAAGAGGAGGGCCATTGGCTGAATCCCGTCCCTGACCCCACCCTGGGAAGAGACCACTTTCTCCGCATTGCAGAAATTCAACAGCAGGGGGAGCCAGTGAGCCAAGCAAAATGGCTCCAACACACCACCACGGCCCAATCGAGCTCTTGATCTCCCTCCAAGGCTCGGTCCTAGAAAAGCAAGGACACTTAGCGAGCACCTGGATGTTCAGAGTTGAGATGTGACGCTCCAGGTTCTGCTTGGCTTCCATCTCCTCGTCCAGCTGGTCCTGCAGGCTGTTCCTCTCATCCTCCAGCTGGCGCAACTTGGTGGACACATTGAGCTTCTGCCGGGTTTCTTCTTGAAGCAGCTCCTATGGAAGGACACATGGAAGTCCCAGGGAAGTTCATACCCCGGGTCCCTCTGGATGATGTGGCCAAATACCCACCTGGGTGTCCTGGAGCTGGGACCCAAGGGATGCCACGTCCTTGGCCAGTTTTATGGCCTTCCCCTCCGCCTCGTTGAGCATCCCTGTGACACTCTCCACTTCATTCTGAGGATGCCAAGAGACTGTGGTTAGAACCTCCAGAACGGGATCCCTGTTAAGTAAGAGAGGCCCTCTCTACTCACACGATAGGTCATGTGGTATCTGCCGATTGAGAAATACCCACGAGCTATGGGGCCTGATCACGGTAGCTCCATGGCTCCCAAGGGGAGTGAATCGCTTACAGGTTGGGAACCTCTTAGAGCCCCAAACTGTATTGACTGGGTCCTAATCCCACTCAGTGGATCCTGGATCCTGGATCCTTGCCAAGGTTGGCAAAAAATGAAACCGGTTTGAGAATCCAGACATCGAGCTGCTCTGGACTCTCCTCCCTAAAGTTGGAGAAGAGGATACAGATGGCACCTCCACTTCCAAGGGCCCTTTTTCCACCACCCTCTTCCTCACCCCTACTCTTGGCCCTTTCATGCGTCCTTATGGCCAAAACCAGAGATGCAGGAGCAGGTCCTTTTGGAGATATCAGCCCACTGTCCATCTTCTTCCCACTTACAACGAGGATATAAATGATCTTGACTCTGCTCCTCTAGGACATTGCTTATGTTATGAGAGCAGAACCCCTGCTCTCCCCTGCATGTGGGGGGAAAAATCGTATTTAATGCTTCCCCTGCTCCCTTGTCCCAGGCTATAAGCACATTAAACACTTATCAAAGATCTGCCTGTATCCCACGAATGGGAAGTCAGGCCAAACGTCTAGTCAAAGCTAAATAAGACCAAAGACAAACAGACTTTACCATCGCTCAGCTTAAAACCTATCAATGGCTTCTTGTCACTCAGAGTAAAGACGAACATACATATAATGGGACCTCGAAGGCCCTGTGTCACTCGGCCACGACCTACCTCTCTAGTCCCACGTTATACCACATTTCCCCTTCCAGCTCAGCATTCTAGCTCAACTTCTGTGATCTCTTCTAATTTCCCACCTACCCCTGGGCCCTTGCACATGCTGCTCCCTCTGTGTCCTAGCCTTCTACTTATCTCAGACTATACCTCCTTCTTAGGGAAGCCTTTCCCAACTCCTCCTCCTACAGGTCAGGCCCCTTGTTACTTACACTTACTGCATCATTTTACATCATTCATGGAATTAGAAATGCCTTTCCCTCCACTGGGTCAGAGTTCTATTGGGGCAAGCGCCGTGTCTTTCTAGCCGCTGTATCTCAGCACTAAACATGGCGCCCGGCCTACAGCAAAGACTCAAATGCTTGCTGAATGAGCAGATGAAGGTTTCTAAAGATCGAACGGAAGAGAGAGCCCATCTCCTCTCCTTGAGAAGTGGAACAAGAGGAAACCAGCTTGCTTTGCAGCAAGAGAGACTTCAGTTAGCCGGGAAGAGCTTCATCCCCCTGCAGAGCTGGGACCAAGGGATGCTTGTTGCGCCGCCGCCTCACCTGCAGCTTGTGGACCTTGTCGTTGAGCTCGGCCCGGGCCCGCTCCCCATCGCTACACTTGGACTGCAGTTCCTGCAGCTGCACCTCCAGCTTCTTCTTCTTGTGCTCTACCTCCTGCTTGGCCTGGTTCAGGACCCGCAGCTCACCGGCCAGGTCGGCGTTCTCCTTCTCCAGCGTCTGCTTGTTCTTGTCTAGATTGGCCTTGGCCTGGCCAAGTAAACAGAGGGGAGGGAAGGCATTAGAGCTCGGGCCAGGAACGCATTTTAAGATCAGAACCTCTATCCCTTGGGGCATCTTCCTCTTTCCCTTTCCCTCTGCCAGTCAGGAAGGTTCTAAGGACCTGTGCTTGTTGCCTCAAGGGAGGGACGCGGTGAGGTGGGAGACACGCGGTCACTGTAAGACTTTCTGTATTCTGTTTTTCTAAAGCTCAAAGGTTGCAAACGAGCATTCCATGAGCTACATCCAACTTACTGTTATGTCCTGGTTGACCTAGTCTTAGTTGCCAACATTTTAGTAAAGAAATGTCACATAAATCTGGATTCCAGGGGCGCCTGGGTGGCTCAGTCTGTTCAGCGTCTGCCTTCGGCTCAGGTCATGATCCCAAGGTCCTGGGATGGAGCCCCACATCGGGCTCCCTGCTCAGTGGGCAGCCTGCTTCTCCCTCTGCCTCTGCCTTTCTCTGTCTCTCATGAGTAAATAAATCTTAAAATAACATTGAAAAAAATTTGGATTCCAGCTTCTTTATAAAAAAATTCTAGTGTTCTCTATCATGACAGGTGGTGGTTATACGAATGCATATATCTGTCAAAATTCATCAAACTTTACAGTTACAGGGTTTTACTTCATATACCTCAGGAATTCTGACATTTAAAAAACAAGACAAACATCATACTCAGTGGGGAGAAATGGAGAGCTTTTCCCCTAAGGTCAGGAACAAGATAAGCATGTCTACGCTCATCACTTTTATTCAACATAGTACCGCAAGGGGAAATGTACGTTGTAGTTACGATTAGCAAAATCTTATTTGTCCAACATGCACAAAGAATTGAGACAATGTCAAAAGTTAGTATTCAGATCTCACTTGACAAGAGGACACCAACAAGTGTCCTTTTATTCATCTGGAGGGGGTGGGGGGCTCAGTCTTGCACCGCGCTTTTCAGAGCGGTCCTAAGACCACCTGTATAAGGGCGGAAGATGGGGCCAGGGAGCTGCTCGTTAACAGGGCCACAGAGGAAATGAATTCGTGTTTGTAAAGCAATGGAACAGTATCTGGCTCATAGTCTGTGCGACATAAGGGGCTGGTGCCTTTATTTCCAAGTGCAGGAAAATTTGAGATTCTGATAGAAGCAGCGGTGACCCAGCTCACAGGAAGGTGCTCAGTAAACCACCTCCTGAAGAATATTCACCTGGGCTGGTGACAGAAACAAATGCAAACTCCAACAAGTTTTAGGTAATGCTACCCCCACTTAGTCTAGCTTGGGGGAGATATCCAGAAAGTGCCAGGATGCTGGGAAGCCATATGGATATCCAGAAAGTGCCGGGAAGCCATATTCACTGAAGGTGAGGTATAGAATTCAGATCTTGAGGGAAACAATCTGGATGTTGCAAGCTAAAAAGCTCCCTGCTGGGAATGAAACACAGGGAAATTCTCCCAAGGGAGAGGAAGTTCACCACAGAGCATTCAGAGGAGTGCTATTTCACTGCCCCACGTCCCATACATCCCAAATAGCCAACCACGGCGGGGAAAAGAACGTTAGATCCAGTCATTCTCAAACTCTGCCAGAGAGCTGTTTCCCTCCAATCTGCAGCGAAATTATACGATGTTCTCCATCTTAAATTATCCTCCCAGAAGTTTTGCTAAATAGTGGCTTATCTCTGGGGGTCAGTGGATTATAGACTCTACCTCCTTGGGTTCAAATCCCCAGCTCGGTCACTAGCTGTATGACCTTGGGTGAGTACCTACCTCATAGGTGGTTCTGAGGATCAACTGACATATATACAGTGAGCGCTTAATAAATGCTCTCGTGACCACTGTCATTACAGTCTCGTAGGGCTGCCTATGTGTCTCAGCACAGACCCCGATCTGTAGTTATTGGAAGCTGTCGCCATATCGCTCCTTTTGCGTGTGGTCACCAAAAAGATCAGGACGTACCCTCTTGAACTGCTCCAGCTGCTCGGTGAGTTCCTCCACCACCTGTGTGTGCTTCTGCCTCATCTCCTGGACCTGGGCCTCGTGGGAGCGCGTCTCCTCATCCAGGGCCTTCTTCAGCACCGTCACCTCCTGCTCTCTCTTGGCCCTGCGCACGAAGAACGCAGAGGGTGGCCGTTGGGGGGAGACGGGGCTTCACCTCAGACAGTGCTGTGCAAAGGAATGAGAAGCTCTCCCGGGACCCAGAGCTGAGGTCCCCATCAGCGGCCCCGCCCTGGCCGGGTGACCTCAGGGAAGTCACCTAACCTCTCTGGACCTGGCAGTTCCTCGGCTGCAAAATGAGGAGCATGGTTACTTGCCCAGAGACTCTCAAGGCCAGCAAATCAATACACAAGAATACTCAGGAACATGTTGAAAGAACATCTGTGAATTGCAAAATGTTCCTCAAATATTAAGATGAGCTCTTATTTATTGAGCACTTACTATATGCCAGGCTCTGACTTAAGTTCTTTATATACATCATTGTATATACCCTTCAGAGTCACCCTCAAAGGCAGATATACTAATTCTTCCAATTTACAGATGAGAAATCTAAGGCTGAGAGAGGGTAAGCAGTTTGCCTGTGTTGGTACAACCACTGTGTGACAGAGCCAGAATCTGAACCCACATGGCCTGGCTCTGAGCCCATGCATTCAAATACTGCACTGGGTGTTTCTGGATCATTGGCCAGGTGGGGAGGGAGCAGAATTCTGTGCTGGCTTCTACGTACAAAGGATGTGGCACAGGATGTACACAAATGCATTTGTGTGTTTGTTGAATGAATAAGCGACCTACTTTTGCTAAAGTCAGCATTCTTTACCTAGCAGGTGACCTGTTTTTGTTGTTTTTTTGTGTGTGTGTATATGTGTTTGTTTTGGGGTGTTTTTTTTTTTTTTGGTGCTGGTATCTGTGATCCTCCAGCGAATCTTAAGGACCCATCCCGCAAAGGTTATTTTAAAACATGTATCACAAAACTTAAACACACACTCTTGGAGACGGGAACCTGGAGAATTATTGACACACATAGACACACACATGAGAAGACAGGAAGGAATACACAAAAACGTTCACTGTGTTGGGGCTGAGGGTGATATTTTTGGTGTCTACGTTTCTATAGCTTTCAAATTGTTCTCGAATTGAGTAAGTCCTACTACCGTGATGCAAAATAAGATGAAAAAGGATCTATTACAGATGGTAGCTGTAGGACCTGAGGAGCCCTGTGATTCAGGATGTGCCTGGGGGCTGCCCCTCTCCCCACCCCCCCAGCCACCCCATCCGTGCAGCTGGCGACGTGGTGGGAGCCATGGGCTCCGCGGGCTGGCCTCCCACCTAAGCTCCTGCTGGGTGGCTGTGCTGTCCAGCGTGTCCTCCAGCTCTGTCTTCAGCGCTTCCAGCTCCTCTCCCAGGTCCCGCTTCTGCTTCTCGGCCTTGTTTCTCGCGGCCCGTTCTGAGTCCAGGTCCTCCTGAAGGTCTGAGATGTGACCCTCCAGCTCCCGGATCTTCTTCAGAGCATTGTTCTTCTGAGCAATTTCATCGTCGAGCCTGCCGGGGACAGATCACCAGAATGAAGACCCCGGGGGTCTCTGGCCCCTGAGATCTCCCAACATCGCCCAAGATTGTTTCCTGGAACCAGATACTCATGTTCCGTAGACATCAAACCAGGTTCCACCCACGTCCCCGAGACACATTGGACCCCTTCTTGCCAGGTAGGACTGTTTGCTGATTAGGACTTGTCTGATGTCAAAAAACAGATTGTGGTGTGTGAGTGTGTGAGTGTGTGTGTGTGAAAGCAGAGCCTGGTCCCAGACTACCCAGGTGCCTCATTCACACCAGGAGCTTAATAGATGCTTTGTGAACACAGACAATTATTTCTCCTTAACAACTACTTGTTTTTCTTTCTTCCTTTTGCTCAAACAGTGGCTGAGTGCCTGCTCCATGCAAAGCACTTGGCCAGGTACTGCATGGGGAGATATTAAAACCAGGGCCCCCCCGTGTGGGGAACGTGGCGACCGTGGGCCAAGGTGGGACGTGAGAAGCATTGTCTGAATGGCTTGGAGTGCGTGAGGACTTTCGTGGAAGGCAGCTCCCTCCTGACGCACGGTGGGGCTGGCCTCTTGCTTTGCTGTGGTGGAAGGAAAGCGAACAACATGAAAGAGGGCCCAGAGGCAAGATCCCTCAGGGCAAGGGGAGGTGAGCACCTCGATCCTACTGAGCTTGGGAACGGTGAGCAGCAAGAGAGAAAGCTAAATGGTCGGGTTGGGGTCAGGCTGTGCAGGACAGGAGCCTGGCCTTCCCTGCACAAACCAGCAAAGTCTTCCGTGAAGGTTCACAACCCAGGTGATGCTTCTGGCCCATCACCCTAGCACCATCCTGCAGCACACACTGGGAGCCAAAGAGCTGGCCAGGGGACCAGTCAGAAAGTTCTGGGGCTCAGATCCCAGCTCATGGTCCCTCCTCTCGCCCCAAGCCCGGCTTCCTGCTCAGTGACATGGAGATCGCAGCAGGGTCCCTGGCCCGGTGTGTGCCTGAAGTTACTGCCTGGGAAGAGCTTGGCACACGGTGAACAGGAAAATCCCCGTTAGTTGTCGCTGCATTCCCGGTGCGAGGCTGTTAGTGCGAACCCAGCCAGGATCTGGGAGAAGGGCCAACAGGGGACGGGGCACAGACACGTTTCTGAGGACCGGCAGAATCTGAGGGCTGCTGCAGTCTGGGGGTGGGAGGAGAGCGGGGCGGGGTCGAACGGACTCCGTGGGCAACTGCAGATGAGAAGGGCCTGGACATCCGAGAGGCAGATGCGGCGGGAGGAGGGGAGATGTGGAGAGAGGATGAGTTTGGAGGAAAGAGAGGAAAGTGGGTGGCGTGGTTCTGGAGATGCAAGCAGGACAGGGGAGGCACCCCGGAGCCTGGAGGCCTGCCTGGAGGAGGAAGAAGGACGGGGCCCACTGCGGTGCCCCGCCAGCCATACTACCTGCTCAGGGCCACCTGCAGTTCCTCCTCCTTCTTGGCCAGCTGCATCTTGAGCTCCGCAATCTGCGCCTGCAGGTCAGCTATCTGCTCGTGGAAGTCACTGGCCTCCCCCTCCAGCTTCCGCTTCAGCTTCTCCAGCTCCTGCCGACTCTTCTCCTCCTTCTTCAGCCGCACTACGACAAAGCCGGGGCCCTCAGCAGGTGCGCACTACCAGAAAGGCCCCCAGAGGCCAAGTCTTTCTGATCCCGCAATTCACGAACATGCACGTGAACACGCACGCGCACACACACACGTTCCCACCGGTAATTGTCACGGCCCAGACCACCAGATAGTGGCAGGAAAGTTAGGGCTGATGAGAAGCACCTTTATTATTAGTGGTGTGTCAGCTGGGGGAGCCTCGAGAGGGTCGTACCTCCCCTGAAGTCATCTGCCATGCTCAGATTTGCTCTCTGATTTTATTTTTCAATTTAATTTAATTTATTTATTTGAGAGAGAGAGAGAGCGCAGGAGTGGGGGGGAGGAGCAGAGGGAGAGGGACAAGCAGACTCCCCGCCGAGCAGGGAGCCCGATGCAGGGCTCGATCCCAGGACCCTGGGATCATGACCCGAGCCGAACGCAGACGCTTAGCCGACTGAGCCACCCAGGCGCCCCAGGTCTCTGATCTTAAAACATCCATTTGAAACCCTCTTCGAGGGAGCCGGTTTACCTTCCAGTTCTGAAATCATAGATTCATGCTTGTTTTTTAGCTTGGTAAGGTTCTTAGCCTTCTCTTCCTCTTCTGCGAGATTCGTTGTTAAGTCACTAATCCTCTCTTCGAGGAGTTTTCGCTCCTTTCGGGGGAAAGAAAAAGAAATATCGGAAGCTTTTTTTTTTCCTCTTCTCCAGATTCCACGTTTCATTTTTAGTCATTTCCAGATAAACAGTTGGAAGGAAAATCTGCATGAACACCAAAGACAACCCCTAGCTTTAAAATGATAAAGAGAAACTCCTTAACAGTCATTCCCGGAAACCCAACCACTTCCCATCTCATGCGACCTCTGCCCCGCACACTTCATGGTCCAGGCAATCACACCCTTATCCCCCTTCCTCCCACAGGCCAGCTCTTCCCTGCCACAGGGCCTTTGCACACACAGGACCAGCTGCTGAGCTGCTTCTCCACGCCCCTTCCAACTACTCTTCGTTCTTCAGGTTGCCTCTTAAATGTCACTTCCTCCGGAAGCCTTCCCTGAATACCTCGCTTCCATCTCCTAATGCTCTATTTTTATACTATGGTGAACACCCTCTTCAGAAGCCTGTGAGGGTCATTAGTGGTTAGGTGTTTCCTGCCTCCCTAGAGCATGAGCCCCACCAGGGCAGGGCTCCCCTTCCCCATGCATGCTCCACACCCCAAACCATGCATGCTCTGTACCTGCTTAGTGGTCCCTGCCTCGGGTGACCTACTCATCCCGGGTGGCACGGGGACTTTTCCAGTTTGGCCACTGAAAGTCCCACATCGCAGAAGGCCTTCAGTCCCAGGCAAACCAGGACCGCGGGTCACCCTATTGCTAACCGGAAGCGGCCTGAGAGAATGAGGGAGAGGCCCCCAGTCTCAGGCACACGCGGCTGCTCTCGCACAACTCGGGGTCTCCACTGGCATGGAATTTCTGAGACCTGCTCCGTGGCAGCCCTGGTCCTGGTGGGACCGCCGGGCACCCCACCCATGGGGTCCACCTGCCTCTAGACGGCAGTCAGGAAGGCCGCCTCCAGCATCTTGTATTTGGCCAGAAAGGGAAAGCATCTGGAGCGCTTAGCCCCGGCAAGCCTGCCAGGTTAATGCAGGAACTGGCGCCACTCACTCACTTTTGACAGCTTATTGTTCTGATCGTCCATGACCAGAATATCGTCCTCCAGTTTCTTGATCTTGGCCTCGGCCGTGACCTTCTCGAGCTGTAGCTTCTGCCTCGCAGCTTCCTCCTCCTCCAGCTGTTCTTCCAGATCCTTTGTGGGTAAGGGAAAGGAATCACAAGCCTCGCTCCCAGCAGGATCCCTCTCTCGGAGCTTGGGGGCTGACCCTTGTGGAGACTGGGCCTCGGGGCTGACCCTTGCGGAGGCTGGGCCTCACGGCCCCCCGTGCTCTGTGGTCTCCTTTTACTGGAAATAAAAGGTTTGGGAAACCACTGGCTTCATGGAGCCTCAGTCTTCCCATCTGTCAAATGGGGATAGTAAATACTGTGTGGTTTTAAAATGTGTCCCCGTGGGGCGCCTGGGTGGCTCAGTTGGTTCAGCGACTGCCTTCGGCTCAGGTCATGATCCTGGAGTCCCGGGATCGAGTCCCACATCGGGCTCCCTGCTCAGCGGGGAGTCTGCTTCTCCCTCTGACCCTCTTCCCTCTCGTGCTCTCTATCTCTCATTCTCTCTCTCTCAAATAAATAAAATCTTAAAAAATAAATAAATAAAATGTGTCCCCGAATTCTCCGGTACTCTTCCCTTCACGAGGTAGAGGCTCATTCCTCTCCCCATCAGTGTGGGCTGGATTTAAGGGGAAGCCATGAGGTGTAATGTCTGCGATTAGGCTAGAAGAGGCACTGTGGCCTCCCCCCTCTGTTCCCTCTCTTGATTCGCCCCTCTTGGGGGAAGCCCACCACCATGTAGTCCTGAGGAGACGCTGCCTCCACCCCCCTACCCCCCAGTGAGGAGCTGAGGCCTCCTGACTATAGCCACAGGAGCGAGCCATGCGGTCGTGGGTCCTCCAGCCCTGGGCTCACATCCCGACTGCAACCTCAGGACAGACTCTCAGCCAGAACCTCCCAGCTGAGCCACTCGCAGACTCCTGACCCGTTATCCCAAGCCGCTAAGTTCTGGGTGGTGTTTCGTCCTGCAACAAGGGCTAACTGACATGATTACCCCTCACACGGGGTTGCGAGGAGGAGAAAAGGGGTTTGCACACAGAGGCCAGGGCAGGAGAACAGAGCGGGCTCTCCAGGAGACCACTCTGGCTGCGTGGCCCTGCCCGGGCAGACAGCTGATCCGCTCCAAGCTTTAGTCCCCAGCAGGGGACATTCCTGACCACATGCCCCTCGCAGGCCTGCAGTGAGGGCCAGATGATAAGGCAGCTGCCCCTGTGGGGCCTTACCAGCATCTGCTGGGCCATTTTCTTCTTCTCGGCCTGCAGCTGCTGGCCCCGGTCTTCCTCCTCCTCCAGGCGGGCCTCCATCTCATGCAGGATCTCCTCTAGTTCCTGCTTCTTAGCAGCCAGCCGGACGCGCATCTCCTCGGCCTCGGCGTACAGCTCTGTCTCTGCTTGCAGCTGCTCCTGCAGCAGGTTCTTCTCCTCGGTCAGCTGCAAGTGGCGAGCAGGGAGGTGGCCGTGAGTCCTGCAGGGGCGCGCCTGCCCGCCCCCCGCAGCCCCCGCCGTGCTTCGGGCCACTACCTGTGAGTGCTTCTGCTCCAGCTCCTTGAGCTCGCTCTCGGCCTTCTGCTGCCGCTCCTTGGTCTTCTGCAGCTCGTCTTCCTTGGCCTGCATCTCCTCCTCCTGCCGTGTCACCTGCAGCAGGGGCTTCACCTGCACGCACACCATCAGCCGTCACTGGCTTCCATGGCGCAAGGAAGGTGGAAGCTCTCCTAATGCCTCAGCTCGGCGGTTCTCAACCAGGGACCGGTTTATACCATCCCACACCCCCGAGGGGACGCTTGGCAATTTCTGGGGACAGTTTGGGCTGTCCCAACTGGGGTGGGGAATCCTACCAACACCTATGGGTATGGGCCAGGGGTGCCGCTGCAGATTCTAGAAAGCACGGGACAGCCCCCACAACACGGGATTACCCATCCCAAAACACCAAGAGTGCCGAGGTTGAGAAATCATAAACTATGGGGCGCCTGGGTGGCTCAGTCTGTTAAGCATCTGCCTTTGGCTCAGGTCATGGTCCCAGGGTCCTGGGATCGAGCTCCGTGTCAGGCTCCCTGCTCCGCGGGAAGCCTGCTTCTCCCTCTCCCACTCCCCCTGCTTGTGTTCCCTCCCTCGCTGTCTCTCTCTCTGTCAAATTAAAAAAAAAAAAAAAAAGAAAAGAAAGAAAGAAATCATAAACTAGAGCAACCGAAAAAGGCGCCCAGTGGAAAGGAAAAAGTCTCTCCTCCCATTTAGTCCCTTCCCAGAGAGAGAATTACTGCTGACCAACTGGCATATTTCATTCCAAGGAGAAAAGGGGAAAAGAAATCTCCTACGTTCCACCTCCCCATCAAGGTCACTACATGCGCTGTTGGCTTTCCCCACCAGTCTCTTTTCTCCTACGTGTTTAAAAAATACACCCCGCAGATCATGCTGTCTGATTTTCTATGCCGCGTCCTATACTTAAAACTACAAGATAATTATGACCCCATGCTGTTCTGTCACCTTTACACCTTTGTTTTTTTGATAGCTGCCATTTTTGTGGAAGAGAAGCGGTGACAGAGGACATCGCTGTCTTACTCCTGGCTTCAGGGGAAAAGCTCTCAGTTTTGTCCCCCATTAAGGATGATGCTAGCTGTGGGTTTTTCATAGCAGGCCCTTACTCTGTGGAGGTAAGTTCCCTCTACACCTGCTTTGTTGGGGGTTTTCAGATAGCCATCCTCTTTAAGAGTTGCAAAGTATCCCATCGATGGATGAATCTGTTAGGGGCTGGGTGCTGACATTCTGCTACTATAAATAAGATCCACGGTGAATGCCCCCAATTCCTGATTTCCAGAGAATGATGGTGCTTTGTGAAAGAGCCATTTGTGTAACATTCTCGAAAGGGCAAAATCACAGGGAGGACAGATGAGCGGTGTGGGGCTATTGGGGGGGAAGTGGGTGTGGCTGGAAACAAGCAACCTGAGGGATCCCTGTGGAAATGCTCTGGATCCGAGTCAGGGTCATGGATAAACCACGTGCCAAAGAAGGGGGAGGGGCGCCTTCTTGGGCTGAACTACGGACAGGCGAGGTTTGACTCTGAGCCCCCGAGTGCACGCGGGGCCCATCAACCAAACGCGACCCCACAGCGGGAGCATCTGGGGCGCAGGGCCCAGGTGGAGGGCCCCAACAGACGAGGGGTCCGCGGCACTCACTTTGGTGAACAGCCTCCACCACTGCCAGTTCCGCAGCTTGAGGTAGGCGGCGCAGTTCCTCTGAATCACCTTCATGGCTGTCAGCTGTTGCTGCCGCTTGGCAAAGGCCCTGGGGAGGGTGGAGGCGGTGCCGTGAGAAGCCCCGGGTGGGGGTTGGTGGGGGTCCAAACCCTGTCTCCCTGGATCGTCTGCAGCATCCTGCCCCACGGCATCCCAAAAGCAAGATGCACCTGTCCGGCTTGTGATTTTGTGACTCACGTGAGGACGTTCCCCCACCCCCACTCCCCATTCTCTCCAGCTCAGATTCTTCAGGAAGCTCTGAGCATCAGCACATGCATATTATCTGGGCAACGACCACTTCAATCATCTGGAGGCCAGAGCCTTTCTGGGCGGCCGGTGGGTGGCAAGGAAAACCCCCAGCTCACGAAACACCGTGGACTCAGAGCTGTGGTCCAAACGACACCTAGGAAATCAATCTATGCTACACCATTCCTAAGGGGGATCTTACACATCTCCAGCTGCGCCTCGTCTTCCCTAAAGCTGAGTGACTGACAAACCTACTCTTTCTTCGGGTGCATCTTAGAAATCTCAAGTCTGATTCAGAACCAGTGCTCTTTGTGTCTAAGGGCTGATGGGTTTGCAAAACCACTGCCAAGGGAGCTAAATGGATCCTCTTTCCTCTGCTCGGCTGCCATCTTGAAACATGGGTGAACTTGAAGAATGATGCTGCTCCAGTTCGCAGAGGCGGGAGGGTGTATCAGAGAATTTACTTATGAAATTTAACCACTTAGGGCTGCCCCTGGACTATGAGCCCCCCAGTTCTGGCCTTCACCCTCTTGGTTATGTCCTTCACCATCTTGGGTCCACTTGGCAATGAATGAGCCTTCTGAATCCCTTTTGAACATGGGGGTATGGACACAGCCAAATCTTCTTTCCTCCAATCCTTACCATTTTCTCACACTTTTGAAATGACAACCTGGCCCTGTTCTTAACCCTCTTCGTGCACTTCAACTCCTCACAAACAACCCCATGGGGCAGGAATGAGTATCCTCATTCTTCAGTGGAGAGATTAGAGCCTCAGAGAGAGAAAGAAACTCGCCCAAGTTCACCAGCAAGTAAGGGGGGAGGTAGGACGAAGGCCTTTAAAACAAGGGCGCATCCCTACAGTGGTAGAGTTTCTGCCTCTATAAGAAGTAGCTACCAGTTGATCAGGATGCTTCCTAAAGCAGGTGGCCTCCTAGAAGCAGGGAAGCAGAACATGAGGCCACAGAGCACCCCCGCATCCCCCGAGAAGGGCATGTTTCTGGGCTGTCTGCAGGGAGGCAACAGCACTCGGGTCCTTACTTCCTGGCCAGGTAGCCGCGACACATGGCCTGGAAAGCCATGATGACGTCGGTGATCTTCAAGTCCCTTTCCTCCTCCAGGTGTGCCAGGACCCCCGTCCGGAAGAAGATTTTGCTCTGCCCGATTCTGTACAAGTTGGGGTCCAGTTCCAGGGCTTTGATCTGCAGAAGGAAGGGGGACAGGTGCTCTCGTTCTCAGCTGTGACAGTGTCCATTAGGCGTGTTTAAGGAAGGGCCTACCCCAATGAGCTCCTGGCAGTGCCCCCAGGGATCCCTGGGGAGGGGCTGGGGCAGGGCTCACCATGAGAATGCAGGCCTGCTTCCCGTCCATGAAGCCTTTGGGAATGGCGTTGGCAGC
Organism: Callorhinus ursinus; assembly: GCF_003265705.2. Classification (NCBI taxonomy): domain Eukaryota; kingdom Metazoa; phylum Chordata; class Mammalia; order Carnivora; family Otariidae; genus Callorhinus; species Callorhinus ursinus. The sequence goes on along the minus strand of NW_027397075.1, from coordinate 3,470,104 downwards.
CAGGATCTCGTAGCTGGAGACACGGGGCAGATGCCACTGATCAGATGCCTCTCCGGCGTCCTTCCATCCCGCCACCTGGCCTGGCTCACCCCCTGCCCCCTGTGGACCCCAACCCCTATGCCTGGCCCCAGCAGGCTCACCGTTGGCGGAACTCCTGGAAGACGATCCTGTTGGGGAAGCCCTGACGGCAGATGCGAATGCCTTCCAACACCCCGTTGCAGCGTAGCTGCTCCAGCACCAGGAAGGCATCCAGTTTGCCAGACTGCAAGGGCAGAGAGGCCAGTGGACCGGGGGGCTGGGACTCAGGGAGCAGCAAGCCCCGAATCTCAGGCCTGGGTGACCCATCGTCAGGCCACCAAGGTTGACAGAGACACCTCACCAGGTGAGATCTCAGCTGAGGGTTCAGTGCCACTTGTCTTGTACTTGGTGGCACCAGCATCACCTGGCTAGAAGCTGGGGCTTCCTCTCCATCACTGGTTCTACAGAAGCTACCTCCCAGATAACTCCCAATGGGCCCACTGCTGTCCACTGCCACCCACTCACCATCACCACCCCCTCCTACCTGCTTTCTGCTCTTGTCTTGCCTCCCTCTGCAACCTCTCATTCTGTTTCCCTAACATCAGTCTGATCATGACATACCCCTGCTTTTAAAAGCCCCAAAGGCCTCCTCTGGTCAATCCACAAGAGAGTGCCACAACTCAGTTCCTGTCAAGAGATTCAGCCCCATCTCTCCCCAATCCCTGCCTCACACCATCACATGCCAACATGAAATGACCTAGTGTTTCACTGCCTAGACCTTTCATTTCTCAGCTCACATCTTTGCTTCTACTGGTCCCATTGCCTAGGATGCCTTCTCCACCCTGCCTTCCACTTCACCAAGTTGATGCCTACTCGTTCCCAAGGCAGCGTTCTCTGAGCCCTTAGGCTAGAGTGGGAGCCCCAGCTGCACGGTGTTCTTGTAATTTACCACATTACATGGTGCATATCAGCTTGTGTGTCTCTCCCCCACCGGGTCTCCCACGACATCAGCACTACTGACATCTTGGGCTGGATTATTCTCTGCTTCTCCCTCTCTGGGAGCTGCCCTGTGTGCCACAGGGCGTTTAGCAGCATCCCCGGCTTCTTCTATACACTGGATATGAACAGCAGCTCCCTCCCAGTTATGACAGCCAACGAAGTCTGCAGACATGGCCAGATGTCCCCTGGGTGAGGGGGGCATGACTGCTCCAGCTGAGCATCCCTGCGCTAGATCACCATAAGAAACCTGCAAGCAAGGACCACAATTTATCCAGCCCTGTATCCTCAACACTGGGCATAGGTGCAGCTCAGTAAATATTGACCGGAATAATGAATGTATGAGTGCTTGGATGCCCTGGACAGAAACTCCAGGGTTGAAAGTCCCTTCCATCCCTTGCCTTCCTTTGCCTCCAGGATGGGGGATGGGTCCCCAATTCAGACAAACTTCCACCCATGTCAGATGGAACCTGTGGGGTACAGAGTCAGGCTTTCCTCCTGCCCCTCTACCCTGGTCTGCCTCTCCCTTTCCCAAAGCCCCCTGATGATATCCCCAAGGAGGACATTCTGACCCCCTGAGGAGCCAGGCAGGTGGCCTCACCCTCTTCTCGTGGTTGGGGATGATGCACCGCACAAAGTTGGGTGTGGTATTGCGTAGTGTGGTCATCAGCTTCCCCAGCTGCTCTTTGTACAGCTGCCCCACCGTACGGAACATGCCCTTCTTGGTCTTGGAGGCGCTGGGCAGTGAGCTCTCTGTCATCTTGGCCATCTGGTCCAGGCCCACGATGCGGTCCACTGTGGGGCACATTAATGTTGGTGTCAGCCTCTGGCCCATGCCGCAGGGGCCCTCCACCCCCACAATAGGCCAGAGGACCAGGCCCAGAGGGTGGAAGACCCCAAGTCCTCTGCTCCCTTTTGGTGGGCACTGCCTCCCATTCTTTCCTCTGGGGGCCAACACCTTTCGTGTAGCAAGAGGTAAGGGGAGGTGTGCAGAGTATTGCTTTCCATGTATTGTCTATTTGGGAAATCTGAAAGCCCTTGAATGACAGAAAGAACAAATTCTCTCTCATGTTGTCACAGAGACCTGGGAATAAATCTTGATCTTGCCACTGCCTTGGCCTGTTGCCAGTTTGTGCCTCAGTTTCTCCTTCTACAAAATGGTGGTAACAACAGCATCTACTTCTTAGGGCAGGAAGAAGCGAATAAAGGCTTACCCCTCCCACCTGCCTTCAGTCCTTCATCTACCAAGAAATATTTATTGAGAGCCTACTATGTGCCAGGCCCTACAGATACAGCCATGAACAAAGACCGTGTGTCTCCACACACACACCCTAGGTCATATGCTATGGATATTCTAGTGGAAAGAGACCAACAATGATGACATATGTAAGTATACAATATTCCAAGTGGTGTGGCATGCTTACAAAGATAAAGCAGGGTAAAGGGGGAGAGAAAGAGTAATGGGGGTGATCTCTCTGATAAGTTGAGTGAGCTATTAGGTAGATATTCAGAGAAATAATATTCTGGACACAAAGCATAGCCAACACTCTAAGGTAGGAATCTGGCACATTAATATTCAACAAGGAACAGGTGATGGTGTTATTGGTGGTGTTGATGGTAGCATTACAACCACCAAGGCTCTTTTTCTTTCAGAACAGAATGAGAGACTCCCACCATCCCAGTGGATGCTGCACATGCAAACCACTGGCATTGCTATGAATTTCCCTCAATGCACAGCTTTGGCTGCACCCTACAAATTTTGGTAAGTTGTGTTCTCCTTTTTTTTTTTTTTAGTTCAAAATATTTTAAAATTTCACTTGAGAAAATTAAATAACACACCAAGACACTTCTAAATAAGACACGGGGACCATGTGCCATTTAGAAGTTTAACCTCCATGTATTTTGGGATTTTCCAACTAGCTTTCTCTTATTGATTTTAGTTTAATTCCACGGTGGTCCAAGAGCAGATACTGTATGCTTTCTATTCTTTTAGATTCATTAAGGTGTGTCTTATGGCCCAGAATGTGGTGTAGCTTGGTGGAAGTTCCATGTGAGCTTGAGAAGAATGTGCCTTCTGCTGTTGCTGGATGAAGCAGTCTATAGATGACAGTTCTATCCAGTTGGCTGATGGTGGTTCAGTTTAACTTCACTGGCATTAGGATACCCTATTTCTGCTCCTTGTACTCAGTTGGGGTCCATGTAATAAGGTCTTTGCTTGTCTCTGTCTCCTGCAAGACTCTGGGCTCCTGGAGGGAAGGGCCTTGCTGAAATGGTCACAAATCCCAGGGTGAGATGCCATCACCCAATCCCATGGCCCGGAACATGGTGAGCACTCAGTAAATGTTGGCACAACAGAACTCCTCCTCCAGCATTTTCTACCATGCTTAAAACAAGGGTGTCCAGGCCTATAAGCCCAAGGTCCACAGGCTCTGTGCAAAGACACAATCCACTATGGGCACCGAGGTCCTGGAACAAAAGCAGAAAACCCCACCACACCTAACAGTCATCGCAGAAGCAGGCATGTATTGAGGCTTTACTATAGGACTGGCAGGTGCTAAGCACTTCACATGGATTATTTCTTGGCTGGTTCTCAGAGGGAACCCAAGTGTGGTCCCCAGAGCAGTGGCACCACCACCACCACCTAGGAACTTGTTAGAAATGCAAATTCTCAGGCCCCACTTGGACCTGCTGAATCAGAACCTCTGGGGGATGGCCCAGCTATCTGAGTTTTGACAAGTCCCCCAGGAGATCCTGATGCATGCTCAGGCTTGAGCCCCCGGTCTAATTCTACCCTCACAATAATCCTAGGAGAGTCGGGGACTATTCTTATCTTCCTGGTTTTACTAAGGTGGACCCTCAAGCTTAATGACGTCAAGAGACTCATCCAAGATGAGACAGCTAGTGCGTGGCAGAGACAAGATCACAGTCAAGTCTTTCTGACTCCAGATGAGAAGTCACCATGCCTCCTGCACTGTTTTTTCTGTTACCACCCACACCCTGATTTAGGGACCTTCTCCCTGGGGCCTGGGTGTGGGAATGAGGAGGCAGGGGCCACCGCTCCAGAAGTGGCTGAACGTATCACCTGCACACCCTGCCCTCTCCCCACCCCCCACAGGCCCACCCTTCCTGGGAGCAGGGGTGCGAACCAGGGGCAGCTGGAAGGAGGCAGAGCACTCTGTACCCTGTCTCCCAGCTCCCGCCAGCAGGCCCTTACCATCCTTCCACAGGTCGGCCACGAACTTGTCCGAGGACGCATTGAGGAGGGAAGTCACGTTGTCATTCAGCGGGTCCATGTTCTTGGTCAGCCAGGCACTGGCATTGTAGTCCACCTGCCAAGGATCACCCCACCAGTCAGGTGCTTCTGCCTCTGTTACAAATGAAGACCAGGGCCCAAGGCCTCCAGTTTCCCTCCCGGATCTTGCCAGGTCAGAGAGGAAATGGTGTTAACAGCCACTGTGATGGGACTCCTCAAACGCCCATGAAGAGGCTGACAGATCAGTACTTTAAAGGGCCTTGTGCATGCTGAAATGGAAGCATCCTGTAAAAGAGCTCTCGGGGGTTACTATGGGCTGTGGGCTGCTACGGTGATCGCCAGGCCCGATCGGAGAGGGGACTGAAAAGAGCCACTTGGAAAGCGGGAAAGAGGAAAGTGTTATTCCGTGTGCTTAAGGGAATGCATATGCCCTTGAGTTTGGGTAGGTGCTGGCAAACTTTTTTTTTTTTTTTTTTTTTTGGTAAAAGGCCCAGAGAGTAAACATTTTCAGCTCTGCAGGGCACAACATCTCTGTCATGCTGGGTCACAGGCAGCCAAAGACTTTATGTAAACATAGGAGCTATGCGCCCATAGAAGTTTATTTACGGAAACAGGCTGTGGATCAGATGTGGCATGTGGGCCGTGGTTTGCCAGCCCCCCTCCCCTCCCCAACCTGGTACAGGGCATTGCCTGTTCGCATGAGGCGGGGGTTTGGGGGGGCCCTGGAGAGACAATAAAATACTCAGATTCTGCAAGCCAGGCCAACCTGGGTCTTTTCTACATTATGCAGGACCCTCAGGAACCACAGGGGAAGCACCTGTGTATTTACAGCTCTCACATGATGATCCTCATTATCATGAAGAAGGAGGGAGGGAGGGAGGAAGAGGAGGAAGAAGAAGACAAGGAGCAGGAAGAAGACAACTGTCACGTATTTCCCTGGACGGCACAGGCAGACAGTGGTGAGCTCAAGGCTGGGATAAGGGAGAGGTTTGTTGGACCCAAAAATGTGTTTATGGGTCATCCCATCCCAGCTGGCCCTTCCTCTTGGGTTTAAATTGTAGCTGGAAGGATTCAGCGTCTATACAAGAAACAATCGCCTGGTCACCCTGGTTGGAATATGGTATAGAGGGTGGAATAGACACTCAGATCATACATAAGAAGACTTGCTTGGATTTGGCTCACACCAGAGGCCTTTCGGCTCTGCCATACCCAAAGCACTCCTGCTTGGAGCACCCCAGCTGGTCCCCGGGGACAGAGAGAGCCCTGGGGCCCGCGGCCGATACCTTCCCGGCATAGTGGATGATGGAGAACTCCGTTTTGTCCTTGAGCTGCTTGGGCTTCTGAAACTTGGGGTGGTTGCCCTGCTCCGTGCACAGCTTCTCCACGAACGACTTGTCTGTGGCCTTGGGGAACCAGCACTCCTCATCCAGCAGGGCCAGCACCCCGGGAGGGTTGTTCTATGGGAAACAAGGAAGGCAGGATCACAGCTAGGGTACCCGAAACTGGGGCTTGCTGGAAAGAACTGGCCACTGAAACACACCCTAGGCAGCCCCCTGGCTCTATCACCTCTTCTAAATGGATTTATATCTTCCACTCCCATAGATCCATCCTCAAATTACCCTGTGTCCAGGGGACCCGCACTGGGGAGGGACCCGCAGGCACCAACAGAACATGTTTGTTGCTGCCCCCTAGTGGACAGAACACACGGACCAGCACGAAGATCTCACCCTTGAATTTGTTGCTTTACGTAGAAATTCACCTCAGGGTTCCTTTGAATAAAGCCCGTCTCTGTGGCCCAGACAGGCTAAGCCAAGGTGCCAGGAACACAGCCAAACTTACACACATGCCATTTACTCTGCTGGAATGGTCTGCACTTTTTAGACTCAGATCAGGGAAGTATTTCTTTTCTTTTCTTTTTTTAAGGTAAGCTCTACACTCCACACAGGGCTTGAACTCAGGACCCCGAGACCAAGAGTCACATTCTCTTCTGGCCGAGCCAGCCAGGCGCCCTGAGAAATATTTCTTCACTGCTCTGTCCAAAGCGGGACTCCCTAAATCATTCTCCACAGAGGCCTTATCAGAGGTTTTAGTTGCTTCATCTGTTTGTCGGGTTTCATTGCCTGCTCCTTCCGGAGGGCAGGGACTAAGTCCATCTGGTCCACGGTTACATCCCCAGCCCCTAAAGAGGGGGCCCGGCACAGACCAGGAGCTCAGTAAACAGTCATTCAACAATTATTGACTGTGCTCCTACTATGGGCGTGGTTCTAGGAGTTAGGGATACACCAGGGAACAAAACAAAGAAAGACCCTTGCCTTTGGGGATGAATGACTGAGAGACAGAGGGGAAGAGCAGGTGGGGAGGGGAGGGGGGGGCAGGGAAGGAGAAATAAAAAAAAAAAAAGAAAATACCTTTGAGAGTAAAATGTGGGTTAGGGGACAGTGTGATGGAGTTCACAAGGACTCGGTGGCGGGGGGGGGTGGGGGGAAAGACGTGCACCCGTGGGGCGAGGGCAGGGTCCACGTGCCAGACGAGCGAGGCCACACACACAGGCGAGTGTGATGTGGGCCCTCACCGGCCGCTCGATGAGCTCGATGCAGGGCTGCAGGTCAAGCCCAAAGTCGATGAAGTTCCACTCGATGCCCTCGCGCTGGTACTCCTCCTGCTCCAGGATGAACATGGTGTGGTTGAAGAGCTGCTGCAGCTTCTCGTTGGTGTAGTTGATGCAGAGCTGCTCGAACGAATTCACCTGAGTGCACGACAGCGGGGAGGCCCGGTGAGCATCGTGGTCAGAGGACACAGGGACCGGAGAAGCTCTGCCCATGGCTGGCGCCCTGTGCACAAGAGCCCCTCCGCCATTTCAGAGCCCAGAGAGGGCTGAGCCCCAGCAGAGGCTGCCTAGAGTTCATGGGGCTGGCTCTTCTCACATCACGGGGTCCCCACACACGTTGTTTTGAGGGTGCTTATCTCCTTCCCCTGTACAGTGATTTATGGGTAGAACAACTGTGTAGGGTACTTCATCACCCCCACTGTACAGATGTGGACAATGAAACTCAAGAGAAGGAGTGATTCTCTAGGAGATATGTTTTAGACGATCTGTCCATCTCTAGACCTTCCCTTTCGCTGAGAATGCCCCTCCAGTCTATGGGGGTGGGATCCAGTAGCCATGTTCCCATTACATGAAGTACATCAAGACCCTGAAAACAAGGCTTGGCCCAACTCAGGTGAGTAAGAGCCAGTGAGACTCAACTGCAAGATTTTGGTTGGAACTGTGGGGAACACTTGGAATTGGTCTGAACTTCCAGGGTTGCTGAGAGTCTAGAGCTGTGGCAGCCATCTTGCCACCATGAGGGGAAAACCAGCTTGAGAACAGAACCGACGTAGAGGGAGGGAAAGAGAGAGAGAGAGAGAGATGGAAGAGATCGGATCTTGCCTGCTGGACCCCGCTGTAGCTCTGGCCTTCTCGGTTTCACAAACCAATACATTTCCTACACCCTCCAGGATGTAACCTTAGCTAGACAGCCTCCCCCCACCACCATGAAATAATGACTTCTTCAAAGAGAAGTTTCATCCCAGAGAGCCAAGACCACTGCTGTCATGATTTCACCAAGCTGTACCTCAAAGATCTCAAATCCAGCAATGTCCAGGATCCCCAGGAACGAAGCCCCTTGCCGGTGGGTCTTGTCTAGGGCTTTGTTCACCCGGCTGAGTATCCAGCGGAAAAGGCGTTCATAAGTGGCCTTGGCCAGAGCCTCTATGGCAAAGTCTGCCTGTGGGGGCAAGTGAGGGAACATGGTCATCCCCAGTGGGCCACATTTTCATATGAGCCTGGCCAGCAGCTCAGACTTTTATTCCCCTCCTACCCATAATCAGTCCTTAAAAAAAAATAAACAAAAAAAGAAATTACACCATCTCTACACCCAGTCGAAAAGTGGCAGCAAGGAATAGGGTGGTCAAACCTAAGGACTGACTGTGTGGCGAATTGAATATTTCCTATCAGAGGGACCTGGATCTGAGTAGGTCTGTTTCCATTACAGGGACCATTTAGAAGTGGTCAGTTCTGCCTCTAGAAAGGGTACACAATCATTTTCAAAAATGTATCTTTTAGGTCTGACCTTGTATGTACAACTAAGAGATCAAGATGAGATCATGAGTGAGGTACTGTGCTGTTCTTGTTCAGTAATGGATCTTTAAAACCTGATATGGGACTTTGAATATTCTAGTAGTGGATGGATGAGGGTTAAGGAAATGGACAGATGGCTAAAAAGATGGGTGTCTGTATGGATGCATGGATGACTGGATGGATGGATAAACAGATGGATGGAAGGATGGATGGATGGATGGATGGATGGATGGATGGATGGATGGATGGACGGTTGAACACATGGATGGGTGAATGGGTGGATAAGCAGATGGATGGATAAATGGATGGATGGATGAAAAGAGATGAAAAGAGATGGGTAAATGGATGGATGAACAGATGGATAGAAGGATGAATTGATGGATGAACAGATGTACGTGTACATGGAGGGATGGATACGTGGATGGGTAAATGTATAAATGGATGGGTGGACGGATGGATGGATGAGTGGATGGATGGATAAACAGATGCATGCATGGATGAATGGATGGATGGGTGGACGGATGGATGGATGGGAGGATGAACAGATGGATGGATGGATGGATGGAAGGAAGATTCTGCAGAAATAAATAGCAAGTATAGAAATCATTTCACATGCAAAAATAAACAGCAAGTGCATCATTACCTGTTCTTTCGTCTGAGCTTTTTGTACTACATCCCGTCCGACTTTGATACGTGGGGTCAGGATGGACCTGGTGAAGTCGGTCACATTAATTCCCATGAGGTGGCAAACTTTCTGAGCAGCTGGATGGAAGAAAAAGCATATTAAGTGTATCACAAAAGAGAAGGCTTAGGAAGGAAGGCACACCACTTGGGATATCCGTGACCTGTGCATACATTGGATATTTTTCGAGAAAAGGAGCATGATGGTAGTGAACATAGCATGAAAGAGTCCTGGAAACCACTGTCATTGGTGACCTCATCCCCAGTGTTTTGCTAAGAGGTGGGATGGAGGTATGCCCCAAGTGGGGGCTTAGGGTCAGATGGTCCTAGATTCAAGTTCTTGCCCCTTTCCCACTTCCTAACCAGGTGATTTTGGAAAAGCTATTTAACTTCCTAGGGCCTTGCTTTTCTCAGCTCGTAAAAAGCGTGGGCCATCTGGTACCTTGTGGGGTTGTCAACACGATTAAATGAGGTAAGGCATGTGAAGAGTGTCCCACTGTGCCAAGATCTGTGTTGCACCATTATTTGTACTGGAAACGACTTAAATGTCCATTAATATGGAAACAAACAAATATATCACGGTGTTTTCACAAGATGTGCACCCAACAGCAGGTAAAGGAACGACTCTCGTTTTCTCTTTCTTTCTAGACCAGTGGTTCTCAACTGGGGATGATTTTGCCCCCACAGGACATTTGGCAATGATCGGAGACATTTTTGGTTGTCACACTAGGGGGCGCTACTGTTGAGAAACCCGGCTCCAGGCAATGGTGAGTATAGAGAAAAGTTGCAGAATGGTGCCTCCAGGGTGACATCACTCTCGTAAATTAAAGTCACACTCACAAAGCAACACCATATATTGTTTAGATACACGTGTGTGAAAGCATAAAAATGCAATCAGAAAGGGACAGAGTAAAATATAGTTGTGGTTGCCTGGAGGCATGAGGAGGAGAATGGGACCCCACTGGGGATCCCGCTGGGAGGAGGAGCGGATGTCACTGTCGGCTACTTGGTTTCATTTGAAAGACAAAGCAGTATCAGAACACATTCACAAATGTCAGTTCTGGATGGTGGACTCTTGTTATATTATTCACTTCCTCATTTTAAACCTTTTCTTCAAAAGAAAATAATAATCATCCACCACATGAAGGTTAGTGGTGCCTGATGCTTTGCATGTGTGTGGCAGACGATACTTGGTGTGGTTTTAGGATTTCATCCTGTCTCTTTTGTGCAAGAGGGGCTTTTTTGGTTTGTCTTTCCCTGAAGTTTTCTCCTCGGTGAGAGAAGTCCTTTCACTTGCCATATTTTGGAGTATACCACATGAGAAACAACTGGCAGGTACAACGGAGGGTAAGCTCTAGGGAGCTTTCCAAAAGCAACACCATATACAGCCTGCACCCATGGTGTGGAGACAGCAGCTGGACAAGCCAGGGACTTAAATTATCCTTTTGGCTCACCCACCCACAAGCATGGGGGTAACCACGCAATCTTTCCATAACACAAAACACTGCTTATTTGCAGGTAAGCCTGTCAAATTTAGAAAAAAGAAAATACAGGACGCTTAGTTAAACCTGAGTTTCACACGAATAACCAACATTTACAAAGTATAATTATGTCCCAAATATTGCATAGAACATACAATATATTATAAAATGATATATCTTGTAATAAAAACATCTGTTGTTTATCTGAAATTCAGGTTTAACTGGGCATCTTATATTTTATCTGGCAACTCTAATTGCAGAGAAACTTGAGCTCTGTCCCCCCAGCAAGACCGTATGTGCCACGAGGAATGGGGCTGTTCTTATGGGGCTTCTTGATGAACCCCAGCGCCTGGCAGATTGTACATGCTCAAAAATATTTGTCTAATAAAACAAATGATGGGGGCAGGGTTAGAATTGAGGCTCTCTAAGGATCCTTCCTGTCTGATCTAAAACTATTATTTCTCCTCCCCCCCCCGGCCCACGCTCTGATTCAAGAACTTCCCACCGTAGGATCGTCCGCAGTAAAAAGTCTAAAAAAGACAAAAGTCAGTGAAAATAAGTTAGTTTAGCTCTTGTTAATACCCTCATCCAAAAAATAACCAAGGACTTCATGTGACCCTCCTTCCCATCACAGAAGTTGTCATTTTATTAAGAAAAGGCAAGAAGCACCTGTGTTATCTGGCATGGATGCCTGGTCTGTGTTTCTTTCCTTCTTGAAGACAATATTTCCAAGCTGCAGGACAGACGACACCACCTTCAGTATGGCTGGGGTGAGAAGAGAAGAGTGGGTAAGACACAGACGTCAACACCAAGATGCTCTGGACGTTTAGAGCCTGAAGTTATTGGGGATCGTACGGCCAACCTACCTCCTTCTCCCAAAAAGACTCAGTTCTGAGCTCCTAAGTCTAGAAAAAAAGGCAAACTAACCTAATTCCCTGCTATCATGGTAGAAAACCTGGCTAGGGATAGCAGAATATGTTCAGATGGTTGCTAAAAATCATGTGTTATAAAGGAATAGTGTGCACCAGGGGTTGGACCAACCCATGGACCAAACTCCAGCCCATGGACCAACTCCAGCCCATTGCCTGCCATTTGTAAATAAAGTTTTATCGGAACACAGCCACAATCATTCATTTATATGTGGTCAGTAGCTGTCTGATGTTACAAGGGCAGAGTTGAACAGTTGCAACAGAGATCATATGGCCCACAAAATATTTACTATCTGACCCTTTACAGAAAATGTTTATCAACCCCTACCATACAGCAAGGAGAATGAATGATTTACAACCAAACAATAAAACTGTTATCTCACAAATGCTGAACAAAAGACGCCAAATGCAAACAAGAACATAACTACGTAAGTCTACTTATAGAAAGTTCAAGAATAGGGAAAACTATGCTATTAGAAGTCAGGACAATGGTTAACCTTGCTTGGGGGAAACTATTAGAAGGGCTATGGGAAGCTTCAGGGGGCAGTTGGTGTTCTCGTAGTTTAAATGGGCGTGAGGAGCACAGGTGTGTTCGGTCTATAAAAATTAATCAAACTGTGCATTTATGATATCTACAATTTTCTAAATGTAAATTATATGTCCATAAAAGATATTTAAAGAGCAAAAAACAAAACAAAGCAAAACAACAAACCCTGTGCTTCTTAATATTGTCTGGTTACATGTACAAGGTGCTTGTGCTAGGATCGAGAAGGAGGAATTTTTTTTCCCACTTGTTATCCAAGTGTCTTCAGATAAAACAATGTGTTCCCACACCCATGGAACCCTCTGACTCCCTACTCAGCCATGTTACTGTTAAAATGGCTCCTATGTCTGAAATCCCCACAAGACCATGAGTTACGGGAGAGTGGGAGATTGTCCTATCATCTCTGTATTCTCAAAGCCTACTTCAGGGTCCAGTCCAGACACACATGGGGAGGGAGGGAAGATGGATGGAGGATGCAGGATGGAAGGATGTATGGATGAATGGATGAATGGATGGATGGATGGATGGATGGATGGAAGATGGATCATGGATACATGGATGGAAGGAAGAGAGGAAGATGGACGAATCAATGGATGGATCAATAGATAGATGGGTTGATCAGTGGATTGATGTATAGATGGACTAACTGATGGGTTGACAGATGGATGGATGGAGGATGGAAAGATAGATGACTAATTAATGCAAATGCTTGCCTTTAGTTTAACACAGATGTGCAAATCCCCCAGGGTTCTGGCTTCCAAGAAGAAATCACTGTGTTCTGGGAACAAAGCCTGAGATCCCAGCTTCCTCTGGCTCCTCAGGCCAGACTTGGGGTGACAGCCCTTCACAACAGCTGCCCTCACATCTCAGGGGCTCTGGCCCAGCCCAGCAGGAGGAAGGCCCCGTTACTGACCACCAGCCCATCTGCTCCCACTCACTATTGCAGAAACCCTTCCTCCCCAAATGAGTAAAGCTTCTTTTTAAAAAAAAATTTTTTATTGTTATGTTAATCACCATATATTACATAATTTGTTTTGGTGTACTTTTCCATGATTCATTGTTTGTTCATAACACCCAGTGCTCCATGCAGAACGTAAAGCTTCTTTTGATGGGAAACAACTAAGTCACCTTCTTTTTAACGATACCAGAGGGGCTGTGTAAACTGTTAAGTGCTATACTAATAGTTTTTAAACTCCAAGTTTAAACTAAGGATTGCTGAAATGTTTACAGAGCCCAGGGAAGCAGTCTAACTCAGGGGGGTCTCAATGGGTCAGATAAATCTTTGCGGGGGCAGGGGGGCTGCCCCATGCATGTCTGTAGGATGCTCAGCAGCATCCCTGGTTTGTAACCACTAGGTGTCAGGAGTGTTCCCTTTCCTGAGTTGTGAGAACCAAAAATGTCCCCTGCGGGGCCACCTCCCTCCTCCACACCCACCGCCCCCCCCCCACCATCTGTGTCCCTTGGGGCATCTGTCATTGCATACACTCATCTTAACGTTCACTTAGCATTCCATCCACGCTGCTATTCATTTAACATTTTTCTATACTTTCACTCATTTCTCTTTCCTGAAGCTGACTTTACTAGGAAACTGTATGGTAAGTGAAAGATCAGCTTCCCTTGCCATATAAATAGATGGCAACTATAAAAATAAATACAGGGAGAAGGAACAATATTATCAAATTCTAGCAAGATGCTGGGCTCGGGGATCTGCTCTCTATGGTGAAAGGGGGGGATAAGCAAGGACCAGAGAGGGGCTGAGGACCTAGTGGGTGCCAAGCTGCTATTTACTGTCTTCTTGAAAGTCATCAGGAGAATTGAAAAGGAGCAGAGAAAAGGAGCAGTATCCCGCAGTGGGATTCCATGGCACTGATAACGACACCAGTCCACGTTTTAGAATACCCTGGGCTCCTTCTAGCCTCGATTTCCATACCTTGGTCCTGACACAGACTTTGGAAAGGGTTTAAAGGACAAACACCACCTTTCTACAGACAAAAACAGAGCACAGTGAATCACACAATGGGCCGTGGGAGTCTCTGAGACCCGAGAAGGAGTCCCAGCTCCACCAGCAACATGCTGTGTCCTTGGGCAAGTTCCTTCACTTCCCTGTGTCTCAGCTGCAAACTGGGGATAACAATGGCCACATTGCTGGGTTCTTTTGATATTAAATAATGTGTATAAAGCACTTAGCATATTGCTTTGTCCCCCGATGTCTTCGCTTTAAATATATTAAAAGCATTTCCACAAGTCCATGTTGTTCTAAAACAATTTAGAAAGCCATCATTTTCTTTCTTAAGGCCAAATAACAATTGAATAAATCCTCATTGATCAACATGTTAGTTTGTTCTGGTTTTTTATTATTTAAAACTGGACACCTTGGTACCTTTTTTTTTTTTTTTAAGAGGCATTAGCAAATGCCTGGCATACAGCAAGTACTTAATCATTGTGTGAGTGTGTGTGTGTGTGTGTGTGTGTGTGTGTGTGTTGAAAGCAAAGATTAGAAGCAAAAATGACTCGTGTCCCAAATAAAATAAATCATTCTGGGAGAGCCCATGCCATTCAGGAAGGAATGCTGTTAACATTGGATTCTGCTGTGGGGCTCTGGCCAAAATCCACAACCACCACCCATTTGTCCACTGACCCACGGAGCCTGCTTTTTCTGGGCCCGCAGTTATCTCGAGGGAAGCTGCCCCTCCCTCTGTGCTGCATTTCAGCAACCTTAGCACTATTCTGGGGCTCCAAAGGGGTGTGGGCGTGGGAAGGAAGAAAAATTTTCCACAACCGTGTCCTGGTGTTCCCAAAAGAGATTAACCTTGAACACTGGGGCACGTCTAACCCAGAAGGACAAGTATTTCTTGAAGCACAGTGTGGAAACCCAGATTATCTCTTTGAGCTTTCTTGGTCTCAGAATCAAATGTGTTCTTGGTCATTGGTTGGTGATATTGATCAACATGGGTCTATCACCAGAAGGCAGTTTCCAGGAAGAGCCCAACTAAACCCATTGTCTCAGTTACTCCCCCGACCCCACCCATCCTGTGCCCCTGTGTTCTTGAGGAGGCAAACGTCCTCTCTCTCCAGCTCCAAAATGGAACAGAGACCATAACATAAGCCACTCAGAGCTTTCCAAAACCCTGGATCATTGTGAATAACTCAGGAATATGCACATCAACCTAAGCCAACCAGTAAGAGTCAATGAGACTTCATTCAGGGACTCAGGCAGGGAATCCAATCTGTTCTGCTGGACATAAACCCAAAGGATGCAAGGGCTGGAGCCTCAGCAGCCATTCTGCTGCCAAGAAATGGCTGTCCACCTAAAGACGATATTGCTCAGAGACCAGGTTCTAGAGGTAACCTTTGAGCCCAGAGAACCCATTGTATCTGAAACCCATATCCCTGAACTTTCCAGCTCTGTGAGTGGATCATTTTCCTTTTTGCTTAAGCCAATGTCGGTTGCTTGTAACTGAAACAGCCTAACAGAATGAAGCCACTTTTCTAAAACACCAAGAAGCCACCTAAGGCAATATTCATTTTCCTTCTCCTTCTTTTTTTTTTTTTTTTGAGGGAATGGAGGGAATCCAGCAAGCAGAAATCTGTCCTAACCCAAGAAGAGCCTCTAACTAATTCTGGTGGTCCTGAAGGCATGACTCTAGGTCCCCTCACCAGCACCCAGCCTCAAGGCATGAAGACTTACACAGCTGCTCTTCCTCATTGAAGCCCATGATCGCCATGGCCTCCAAGGTTTCTTGGAACATCTCATCATCCTGGGCGGCCGGGATGGGCACAAAGCCATTGGAGAGGAATGTGTAGTTGTTGAAGCCCTCCAAAAGCAAGTCATCTAGAAGGAGAGGAAGATGGGATGGTGGTCAGGAAGATGGACTTTGAACATGAGAGGCATGAACCTGGTGAAGGACCTGGGCCATCCTAAGTTCGTTCCCTTTCCCGAGACTTGTACAGTTTAAAACCTTCCTTCTGCTCTAACACACAGAAGGCATCACCAGCCATCACTGGCCTCATACAGTGGGGCAGGTTGTGCACTGCCCCAAGTTACCTGGCAGCTAAAACCTAGCCTTGGCTCCACCTGCTAAGCCACGTCGCCTGACACAGGGTTGCACCTAGCTGGAGGAAGGGATGCCTTTATCTCAGTTGTCCAAAAACACCCTGCCTTTAGGAACAAAGCTGCCTGCATAATTAGATCAGTATTTATCCATCCACTTATGAAACTTTATCACATCATTAATACACATGAATTTTAAAAATCAATTACTACCAAAAGGTTTATAATAAAAACACCATTCCCTGTTCACCCTTTTTCCAATTCCTACCTTACCCTATAGTACTGCTTTTATCTCTTTTAGCTCTTCCTCTGGTACTTAACCACTATCTCTCTATTTAACAGCTTAATAGAAATTATATATAACATAGGCTTGTATATACTATATGTCATATATTATATAGGCTTATATAAATTCTAATGTGTTTATATATCATCTATAATAAGCTGCTTCTGGATATTTTGAGAAATTTTTTTTTTTTTAGATTTTATTTATTTATTTGAGAGAGAGAGAATGAGAATTAGAGAGCACGAGAGGGAAGAGGGTCAGAGGGAGGAGCAGACTCCCCGCTGAGCAGGGAGCCCGATGTGGGTGGGACTCGATCCCGGGACTCCAGGATCATGACCTGAACCGAAGGCAGTTGCTTAACCAACTGAGCCACCCAGGCGCCCCTGCTTCTGGATATTTTGAAATGAGATATTATCTATGGATCCCCTGCAATGGTGGATAAAGATTTAGCTCTTCTGTCAATTCTAGTCTGCTGGTTGTTTTTATAAATAAAGTTTTATTGGAACACAGCCACTCCCATTTCCTTGTCTCTTTTCTGTGGCAGCTTTCGTGCTACAGGGGCAGGCAGATTTGAGTAGCTGCCACAGAAACCATATGGCCCCCAAAGCCTAAAATATTTACTATCTGGCCCTTTATTAAAAACATTTGCCAACTCCTTGTTTATAACAGGAAACATGGTTCTCTGTAAAGCAGTATTCTCCGGTTACATTTTGCTGCTGTTCTTGTTCAGCAGCCCCCCCCCCCCAAACTTATAATTGCTTCTCTTTTTCTTGTACTATTTGCCTTTAGCACACCCTCCAATACATCAAGTGTCCTCTTCCAGATCAATCTTTAATTGAGGCTGGATTTCATTATGGTTTTGGAGAAAAGTCAATGAGATACTTTTCTTTTTGAACAAAGGTCTTTTATGGGTCAAGTCACTTGGAAGGTGCCTGAGGGCGGACTGACACAAGACACCAGTTAACTGCAGCCTTCAGATTAGCTGCAATGCCTGATTAAAGTCACAAGGTTTTGGGTCTTGGCCAAGACTTCATTATCCAGACTCTGGGTAAATTTACAAATGTTGATCCTCTCTAAAAGCCAGATCTATCATCAAGAATAAAAATGGCCCCTAGGAATTTCAGGAGTTAGCCTTATCCTTGCCCAATTTCTGGAAGACTAGAGACAGAGCGCAAAACCCGAACCTAGATCACCAAACAAGCAAACTCTTGACTTTGGTGCCAAAGAGGAGGAGAGATATACACATTTCTCCCTGGGCCACCTCATAATGTCCCACACTGTAACTGATAACTTACCTAATTTCCAGTGTACAACATCTGTTCAGCATCTCCCCCCTGTTTTTCCAAAATCGCTTCACCTCTGACCCTATTATACGCTCCAGACCGCCAAGCATCAGGACTAAACAATGAATGAGGTCTCCCCCTAGTGGCGGAACATTGAAATACACCTCATCACGGCAAAGGTACCCGCACACACATCCCTTTGATAAGTTTCTTAAGCAAAATAACTAACCCTGGGCCCCAAAAGTGATGGGAAGCAAAGCTTGTATTGCTCTCGTAAAATTTTAGTCTTAAAATTATTACTAGAATTTAGACTACACTATGTATATATTCCTTTTTTCAGCTATGTGATTTGTATATTCTTTAAAGAGTTACTGTATGTTCAGAACATAGAATTTCCTATTGGAATCTGGGATATACTATACTGCATTTATAGAAAAAAGTATTTGCCTTACCGGTGACAGATGTGAACTACACTTATGGCAGTGATCACTTCGAAATATGTACAAATACAGAATCATTATGTTGTATACCTAAAACTACTATGTTATATGTTAGTTATACCTCAATAAATTTTTTTTTTTCCCCCAGAGAGCCTGGGGTGGCTCAGTCGGTTAAGCATCTGACTGTTGATTTCAGCTCAGGTCATGACCTCAGGGTCATGAGATGGGGCCCGCCTCGAGCTCCGCACTCAGTGGGGAGCCTGTTTGAGCTTCTCTTCCTCCCTCTCCCTTTGCCCCTCCTCCCACTCGTGCATGGTCTCTCTAAATAAATAAAATCTTTTAAAAAAATATTTTTCCCTGCAACAGAGGTGAGCAAACTATAGCATACCGCCTACTTTGTAAATAAAGTTTTATTGTAACATAGCTATGCGCTGTATGATTTATATACCGCCCACGGCCGCTTTGCATTACAATGGCAGAGCTGAGTACTTGTGACAAAACCCCGTCACCTGCAAAACGCCTAAAACATTTATTATCTAGACCTGTACGGATCGCTTGTTGACCCTTGCCCTACAAAGGCCACGTAAGGTGGCTTTCAAAACAGGTATAATGAAAAGTGCTTAGCTCCCCTTCTCCTCCAAATTCCTTATGAAACTGCCTCTTATATACTTCCAAGTTTTATAAACTGGTAAATACTACAGTTGTCTTTCTCCCTTCCTGGAAGGCAGCCTGGGTCCAATTGGACTTGATTAGTTAGTATCTAACACCTAATTAGACTTACTGTCGGCCGTGTCACATAGCAGGTGCTCAGTAAATGTGGCCCGAACGGAAACCACACTCACTGAACAGAGATGAGGAATCACACACCTGCCGCCCAAAGATAGTTATACCCCTGGGCAGCACCTGAGGCTCTGCTTTAATAGCCTATCTATTAACCCTGGATCATGACGAAGGTGATGGCTGAACCCCATCCCCCCGCCCCCCAGTGATGTGTCCTTGCAGGTCACTTACTTTTCATCTTGTCCTTGGCTCCAGCAATCAAGTAATAAAAGATGTGGAATGTCCTCTCGTCTCTGGCTTGGCGAATTGCCCGTGACTTCTCCAGCAGATCTGATTTGGGGTGGGAGTTAAGAATTCTGGGGGTATCACGGTGTTTCCTTTGCCAGAATCTACCCTTCCTCCCCCATCCCTGTCTCACCAACCGCAGGAGGGGAGATCTCATTTAAGCCTTACAACCTATCCGAGGAAGTAAATGCAAATTTTATTTGCATTTTCAGCATAGGGAAACAGAGGCTCGGGGAAGGAAGTCATTTTCCAAGAGCACACAGCTAGCAAGTGGCAAAGCCGCGTCTGTGGTGGCCAAAAGCACCCTGGCCGAGGGGGTGGGGTTCAACTAGCCTCGGGAAAGAGAATGTGAACACACCCCTAATTCATCTAAGGGGAAAGCCCATTCTGCTGTGGTGCCGCATGGAGACCACGGGGGTCCCGGATTGTGGGGTGGAGGGCACACGGGTGGCTGGGCTGTTGTACCGGGTGGATTTCCTCATCCCTAAGTGCGATGTTGCAGGACGTTAGGGCAGGCCCACCTGTGCCCCACAAGGTAGCAGTGCTGGCCTTCCCGGAGCTCTAAAAGTGCCTAGAAGCTGCCTCACTGTTCCAGCGCACTTCCAACTGTGCGTCCTTAGAAGGCTTGTTAAAATCCAGGGGGCCGGCCCACCCCTGGAGCCCTGCGTCCACAGGGGCAGGGCCCACAGCCTGCATTTCTAACAAGCTCGCAGGTGAGGCAGGTGCTGCTGCCGGGCTATGCACTTTGCCGGCCACGGATCTGAAGGGCAGAAGCTGAGGCCAGAGGGAGGGGTCTCTCCCCGAGACTTGCCGTGAACATAGGAGATGAACAGCTGAGAAGCGTATGCAGGGCTCCAAGAACAGGCTGTAAGACAGATTCCTCCCTGGGTGGGCTGGCCATGCAGACCCAAGATCGTGCGTGGGGGGCTCAGCCCACGGCGGGCACCTGCTCTCAGAGTGGTGGGTTGACAGCCTGGGGCCTGCTTCCTCCAAAACAAACAGGAAGCTGTTCCTTTACATCTAAAGAGTCAGAATCCGGCTGGCCCACCAGTGCCCACGGCCTACTCATCGGCATCCCAGCAGAAGGTCAGGGCCCGGCTGGGTCCTCTGCAGAGACAGCATCTCTACCTCTCAGAGTTGGGCCAGAATTAAATGAGATACTATGTGCCAAGGGCCCAGGCTGGTGCCCAACGCACAGCAACCCCTGCATAAGGTTAATGATCATCAAAATGCCAGAAGTTCTACAATCTCTTTTCCCAGCCCTGGGGCCAGAAGAGGTTCAGGATTTGCTAGATTTTGGACCACTGTGGATATACTATATGAGTAACCTAGGACACTCCCAATGGCGCCGAGGGAGCCCATTAATACTCCCGCAGCAAAAGACATCACTGTTCTCCTGAGGGGAAAAGGGAGACTATAAATAGCCTCTTGTGGGCTCGGCAGGTTTTGCCATCAGCTGAGTTTCGGTTTTCAGAAGTTTCTGGATTTTAGAATTTGTGGACCTGTATCATCAGAGGCCTTGAGGGGAAAACCACCCTGTGTGGCCAGACATAGTCTAATCCGGGGGGGCACCTGGGGGGCATAGGGAGGAAATGCTCGCCCCTCTGTGCCTCAGCAGTTAGGGTTTTGCCCATTTTCCAGTCACATAAACCCGGTTCTGCCGTGCCAGTTTAAGGAGCTAACACTTGCTGTGGATGCTTCTCTAGATGAATGCAGACATTTCATACTGGATGGATGCTGATTTTCTCGGGAACAACGTCCGGGTGGATTAAAATAGAAAATGACAAAAGTTGGGGGCACCTGGGTGGCTCAGTCAGTTAAGCGCCTGACTCTTGATTTCAGCTCAGATCGTCATCTCAGGGTCGTGAGATCGAGGCCCACATCGGGCTCCGTGCTCGGTGGGGAGTCGGCTGGAGAGGCTCTCGCTCTCTCCCTCTCCCTCTGCCCCTCCCTGCCTACCCACATGTGTGCTCTCTCTCTCTCTCTTAAAAAAAAAAAAAATGACAAGAGTTGATGACGGCACAAGAACCACAGATGCTTGCGGTGGGCTGAGCCCTGGGCCGAGGGCCGTACCGGTCCTTCCACGGAACCACAGTTGAACTACAGCTCCACACATAGGCTGTTATCACTCCCATTTCACAGGGGCAAAAGTGAAGCTCAGAGAGGTTAAGCGACTTGCCCCAAGCCCCACAGCTGACATGGCAGAGCGGAGAATGGACAAGACTTGAGCCGCTCTGAAGTCCTCCCTCACCCAGGGCACCAAAATCCAACTACAACACTCCCCAGGGTCCCACAAGTGCCAAGCAAATGCTGTATGAGCAGCTAGAAAAATACAACGTCCTTGAGCCTCAGAGGCACCTGTCATGCTTCTGGGTTGATCAATCACTGAGCCGTAGACTTGGTCCCCGAGTCCAGAAATTTCCAAGTGGCTCACTTTGCCATCCAGAGTCTCAACAATGATGCTCTCTGGGTCCTTCACAGCCACTGCTATTCCTCTGGGCAAGCTCTGTCTTCACCAATTTCCTATCTCTGGGCTGGAAACTGGTTACAGACCAGGTCCCTAGGCAGGACAAGGGGTCCACGGGCTCAAAAAGGAGCAAGGGACGATCACACCAGAGCCAATACTCAACCAGCCTCATTCTGCCCCTGGCGTGGTTCTAATTGCTTTATGTGAGTTAATTCACTTTATTCTCACAACAGCTCTGCGAAGCAGGTTCTGTGATCACCCCCCCCATTGCACTGATGAGGCACAGAGAGGTTGAGTAACTGGTCTGAGGTCACTCAGCTAAGGAGAGGTCAACCCAGAATCAAAGGCAGGCTGTTTGGGTTTCACGTTTGCCTGCTATCAAGAGACAACAACCCCAGGGCAGATCTGTTCTGGAAGGAACCCAAGAGCTGGGGGGGCGGAGCGAGGGGCAGCTCGTCCACCTTTCTGGGGCCTCTCAGGCTGGGGGCAGGAGGTGGGTTGCGGGACAGGTCCCGTGTGACCCAGGCTCAGCAAAGGATACAGGTCTCAATGTTGGCTCCCACGATGTAACCAGTGACATCGAAGTTGATGCGGATGAATTTGCCCTGCCAACAGGAAAACACAGTTCACGGGGGGGAGCTCCCCAGCCTCAGGTCCTCACCCCCGCCCTGCAGATAAGTGGAAAGAGAGACGTCAGGGAGCATTTGAGGGCTGGGGAGGGGACAGAGAGTTTCTTGCAAACCCTCAGAACCTCACGGGTCAGCATGTCGGAAGGAACCACCGTCTGCTGAGCTGGGACGATTTCGGGCCTCGTAGCAACAGCGGAACTTATAAAACACATTCACAGATCAATTTCATTTGGCTCTTGCAACGCCCCTCAGCTGGGCCTGGTTATCCTCGTTTTAAAGGTGGGGAAACTGAGGCTGAGAGAGGTAGTATGACCTGCCCAATGGGCCAGTGCTCCTAAGAGGTAGAGCCACAACTACGGACAAGGCAAATTTTGTGGCTGGAGGGCTCCCTCCTTGCCCCCTGCCCAGAAGCAGGAGGGCCCCGCCACGATCCACCAGGCTCAAGTTCATCCAGCTGGGAATCAGTCCTCCTTGGGACAGGCGAACCAGGTCTTCGAGTCATTAACCACCCACTTTCAGGGTTCTCCTGCCCCTGTGAGGCTCAAGTGAGAAAGGGAGCCCCTTGGAGTCTGGGGAAGTGTACGTGAGAAGGTGGCACCTCCAGCCTCGTTGGCCGTCAGCTCCCCAACTAGGCCACAAGCCTCACAAAGGAACCGCTTCTGAACTGTTTGCCACAATCCTGTGAGCTGGTTCAGCATCTGGTCTACAGCAGGTGCTTAATAAAAACTGAGCAAAGGAAAAAGCAAGAGGATGGTGCATATAACAGTGTACAAATGATTATACACAGTAGGTGCCTAATAAATACTTGCTGAAGGATGTACGTGCCTAGTACATAGTGGGTGCTCAATTCGTGTTTTGCTGAATAAATGGATGAGTATTAAATGTCTAGCACCTACAGGAGCTCGGTAACTCGTTACTGAATAAATGTCAAATGCCTAACAGGTGCCTCGTATACAAACAAAATGAATATCTGTTGAGTGAATGAATGAATGAATGAATGAATGAATGAAGGGATGTGTGGCAGGAGCCCTTGCAGCCTTGAAAGGTCACAACAGGACTGAAGGTACGAGCAAAATGCTGTTGTGAGGTACTCCTCCACCCGTTCTGTCTCAGGCTCCCTGCGCACACAGACTCTGCGTTCTCAGGCAGGTGGGGACACCACAGGAGTTTTGCTACTTACAAATCGTGAAGAGTTGTCGTTCTTGACCGTTTTGGCATTGCCGAAAGCCTCCAGAATCGGGTTTGCTTGCAGAAGCTGCTTTTCCAGCTCACCCTAAAATTTATTCACATCTAGTTAGTGGAGAAAGTAACCCAGGCATTGACAGTTCTGCCCTAGATGGAGGTTGCCCCAAAACTCTGCCCTTAACCTACAGGTTCTCTCCTATCCTATCTCCTACCCTGTTTGAGACTCCAATGCTAATGTCCAGATTTACTCCAGGGTTTCAGAAGAGAAGCAACCGGCCAGGCTTTCTGATAGCTAAGACATCTGTTCCCCAGGAAGGCCACTTTCTGAACCACTGCACAATGCTGAGGACGTCATTTACATTGTAATGAACTGTGCTCCGTGGAGTTGTGCAGGGCACAACCTGCGCTGCTGTCCATGGCAGTTCTGCTGCTGCGCACATTTAACAAGCAGCTGTCTTCAAGTTAACCACTACAATCCTCCTCCTGATGGTTTTAGTGTGATTTTTTTTTTTTTTAAGTTGCAAGTTTTCTTTTCTCAGGACGAGTTTTCTGAAGTACTTTGTGGAAGGCAAATAAGGAATGCACAAAACCCACCGGGAATACTCTTAACCCACTGCAGAACAAAGCTTCAAAGCAGGTTGCCTGAGCTCCATTCATCAGGTTAAATGCAGCTGAGACTGTACACAGCCCATCGGCCCCCTCTGAGGGGACTCCTGTGCACAAACGCGGTCACGTGATTAATCGTGGCAGGAAAGGGCCAACAAGTTAAGTCATGCCAGGAAAGCGATGAGTTGCTTTTGCCTAGCCCCAGAACATGGCGGTTGCAGACTGGCCCAGTGGCCTCCCCATCCAAGCTCTTCCTCTGGGCCTCCCCTGGGAAGTGCTGGGACCTGCGGGTTTCCTCCTTGCTCCCTCTGTGAATTCCCGGTCCCTTTCCTCAGGGCACCAGGGCGGGGCTAAAAAGAAGCTGGGAACAGTTCTAGAAGGAAGTGGGAGTGCACAGTTCTCTCCCTGTGCCTCTGTCCACCAGGAGGGCGTCATGGGTAGCTGTCCCTAGAGGGGACAGGAAGCGGCTACTTTTTTCTGTGTTTATTCAAAGGTTCCCTTTCTAGAATGGGAATTCCAGCTGATGGGACCAAAAGATCCTTCTCAGGACAGCTTTAAACATGGACATCTGGTCCCAACCGCTCATTGTATGGATGATGAGACTGTGGCTCAGAGAGGTTAAGTGACTTGGCCAGGGTCACACAGGATTAGATCCCAAGTAAGAATCCTGATTCTCCTTCTGATCCATCCATGACACGGCCTCCCAGGATCTCACTAAGATGGACTGAGTGTGATCCTAGCACAAGCTAGGACCTCTGAGGATCTCTTCCAGAAGGGGACCCATACGCCAGCCCCCCAAGCTCTGCGTTAGAGATGAGTTTACATCTGCAGAGGTCCAGGTAGGACCCCGTTGGGTGTCGCATAGCTGGGGCCTTACCGTGCCACCAAAGCTAGTGCATCGCAAACTCCAAGTCTCCTGTTTCTGGAGCCCTGGGTCAAGCAACCAGCATGCAAAGACAGACACGCACTGCACACACATGCACGGGGACACATCGGTGCGCAGGGGACGGGGCTCAGGGGAGAAACGTAGGGATGATGGCAGGCAGGAGGGAGGGAGGGAGGGAGGCATGCCACAGCAGTGCCATTAACTGACTGTCAATCAAGCCAGGGAAGCTTCAGGGCCAGAGTGTCCTAAAATGCTCAACCAGAGGGGACAGATGTTTCTAGGGCGGTCCAATCAGGGGTACCGGTGGTAGATGCGTTGGTGGGAAGGGTGGGGGGCGGGATTCATTCTGAACTGGAGAATTCCATTCCAGGCTGGAGGAAAACCTGGAGAATTCCAAGGGGAGTCCCGCGGGTGGCGCCCGGGGCCCCCCCACCCCACTCGTTGGCATCGGACCCCCCCCACTGGAGGGCACTTGGGTGAGCTGGTTGGTTTGGGCTGTGAAAACTCAGGGGTCCCCTCCCCTTCTACCATCAGCTACAGGACTTCAGTGGGTGCAACAGGAGCATGCAGGTCTAAATACACTCCGTGCCTCCCGTACACACCAGGAAAACACTCTTAGTTACTCACGTAGGCAAGAGCTGGGCCCTGCTGTAGTTGAACAATACAGTATAAAACAAATGTCAGAGTCATTCCAATCACGTGCACGTCCGGGGCTGGAGAATTAGGACTGCAATCCCGCCCTCTTCCCAGACAGCCTGGAGCCCCCAAGGTAATTGGGGGGGGGCAGCAACTTTTCTTTGATCCTGGTTCCTTTCTGTTTCACTCGTTCCTTGTAAGAATTTCTCAGAGACTCAGACATTTCAAAAGTTTTTGTCATTGCGGGGGCCAAGGTGGGCTCTTGAAATGTGATCAGTGAGATACTGACTGAGATGGGTTTGCAGAGGCAGAGAAAAAAAGTGTCTGGCATATCGTAGGCCCTTGGTAGAGATCAGTCATTTTTAAGTATTGTTATGTCTTACGTTGACTATTATAGGGAAAGAAGAGGCAGCAGGAAGCAATGTTTCATGGCCGTGTAAACTTAACCGTTAGGATGACGTGTTCCTATACACTGTGCCAGAGATAGTTTGGAAATGCGGGATCTCCTGCATTTGTTGGAGGGAGGGGGGGGGAGTTTGGGCCACAAGCGGCGCCCGCCCCAGACAAGCTGTCTCTGTGATGGATCCAGAGCCGTCTGTGAGGTCTAGAAAGCAAGACCCCCAAGCTGTCTTCAGGCCTCCACGCTGCCATCTCCCCAGCCCCAAACCTCCAGACAGAGGCGCCGGCAAGTCCCTCAAGCAGCCCCACTGCGTGTCCCCTCCTCGGGGACAGATGAGGCAGCGGCTGAGATGGGGGAGGAAGAAGAAAGGGATGGACCCCAGGAGGGATGATTCTAGAAACCTGCTCTTCTTTTCCTCGAATTGCGCCATTGTGGGTTTACCTGTGGGATTATCTGACAGCGATCCCTCTTTCCCACCCGTCTAGAAGCCCGGTGAATTGAATGACAGCATCGCTGGGACTCATGGCCGGACCCCAGCCCACGATGCCCAGCACTCAGGGGACGCGCGGTCACGGCCCTGGACCAAAGCCCATAGCTGAGTGACACTGCTACTCCCTTCCCCTGGGGTCCTAGTCAGAGGGGCACGTGGAGGAGTGACAGGGGCGTCCAGTCCTAGGGAGTTTACAGAGATTCGTTTACAGGGCGGTTCTCAATCTGGGTGCCCCAGAGGACACCTGGCGATGCCAGCGGCCGTTTGCGGCCGGCACGGCTCGGTAGAGATGTTGCTACCAGCATCTTGTGGGGGAGAGGTCGGGGTGCTGTTAAAAGTCCTACAGCGCCCAAGTCATGAAACAGGACCCCTCAGGATGATGATCGGGGCTGAGGCGAGGAATCGGCCAGAGCCAAAGGGCCCACCCAGCTGGAAAAAGACCCCTCCTGTGAGTTGCCGGGCAAGGGGCCCGATAAACATGGATCCAGGGCCTCTCAATGGAGCCCAGAGACCCATGTGCTGGGCCTTAGCCACTGAACAGGAGTTGTACCCACCGTGATGCTCGTATCCTTCTTGCCCTTGTGGGAGGAGGCCACCACGGCCAGGTACTGGATGACTTTCTTGGTGTTTTCCGTTTTCCCGGCTCCGGACTCCCCTCTGAAAGACACGGGAACAGTGAGCCACTGGAAATAAGCCTATTCTCGTTCTAGAGCTCTGGGCCATTTGCCAGGTAGGGCAAGGGAGGCTCCCAGAGGGGAAGCGACTTGCCCAAGGTCATGGCACCGGCACAGAGCTGGGCTGGGCCTCAAATGCTAGCCGCCACCTCAATGTACGACTCCCGAGAGGGCCCAGGAAAGGATTCGGATGCAAAGAGGAAGAAAGAAAAACTGAGTTTTCCTACCAAGGTCCAAACTTAGGTTTATCTGGAATCATCTACTTTTTGTTTAAAATATTTTATTTTTTTAGAGCATTTTCTAGCTTCGCAACAAGGTTGCGCAGAAAGTACACTGAGTTCCTCTATCCCCCTGTCCCTCGATGTGCACAGCCTCCCCCCGTGACCAACACCCCCCCCCCCCGTCAGAGCGGTGCATTTGTTATAATCAACGAACTTACACTGACATATCATCACCCAAAGTCCGGAGTTTACATCAGGGTTCATGCTTTGGTGCTGGACGTTCTGTGGGTTTGGACACACGTAACGTGACATGAATCCATCATTATAGTACCACACAGAAGAGTTTCTCTGCAAATCACCTACTTTTAAGGCATCATTAGCTTCGTTGACAGATAGAAAGATCAGGCAAAGGGCAGCCTTCTGGGAAGGAAACAGGTACCTCTTAGAGTGCCAGACCCTCAGGTAAAACTTTTAGAAGCTTCCCTTACAGGTTATCCCACCAATCACTGGGCAGATTTAAGTCCCTTCATCCTCAGGAGAAGCCCACTCTGATTGTAAGATGGCTAGCTAATGATCCGAGTCAAGTATCTGAGGATAAACCTGGTTGAAATAATTCACACCAAAGTATAAATGACTGATATGTTCAGATCAGCAGAGCACTGTTTGTCTTTTCAAAAGAGCACTCCTAGAATATGGCAGATTTTTTTTCAATCAAATGGCCTTCTTGAACCACCTGCCTCTCTTGGCCACCAAAGATCATCATGGTGGGACTGCTTCACTCTAGGTTCCTAGGTACTGACTCTAATTCCCATCCTTCCTGGTGAATTGGAAGGACAGGGCCTCAACCAAAACTTTCTTCCCTTCTCGTCCTCCCCTCCCATTTTCTTGTTTTTCCTTTATTTGCCTAGACTCTCTCATTTTCTGAGCTCACTGAATATTCTGATATGCAAGAGATAATTTTTTTTTTAAGTCTGGAAAAGAATGTGTCTACCGCGAGGTCAGCTCAAGGTTCTCCACCCTGAACCAGTACCACAGCACTAATGCAGTCCCTGCTCTTTTTCCTAATTAGGAAAGAAAGAAATTAATCTGCCCTGCCAAGCACCCATTCACAACTTTGCTCATAGCTAAAAAAGAAAGAAACACGTGCCCTGAATTTCTGGATCTAGTGCTGTGGGCCCCAATGTCCGGGTATCCAGTGTCTGATCTCCGGGAACGCCGGCCTTAGACTTACCCTCTCCCTCTTCCTAATGGTTATCCCAGTGGCCACATCATTTCATGTAGCCTCAGAGGTACTTGGTGAACGGGGACCCATGGAGTCAATTATCCCTATTTCTTGAGGGGAAAATAGAGTCTAAAAAAAAAAAAAACTTTTTTTTTTTTTTAATTTTAAGGAGAGAGTTGCCTTTTTAGGGGGTGGAGAGGTCCCATGCTAATTGTTTCACATGCATTATCTCCTTTAGCCTCCCTCCCCCAATCCTGAAGATAGGATAGACCACTTCCCAGTTATTACAGAAGAGGAACTCTGGCCCAGAGTGGGTAAGCAACTTGCCCTAGGTCACACAGTGAGGCAAGGGCATGGTCAGAACTGAAAGTCAGGTCTCTGATTCCAGTGCAGTCAGGACTCTTCCTACTACATTTGCCTAGTCATTCCACGACACAGGCCCACCCCTCTCGGAACTTGCTTTCTAAGGCCAGAGGAACCAATGAACCAAGCCATTCAGTCATTTACACCATAGTATGAATTACTTCAATCAGGCTAACATCAGAATGCTTGACAGACATCACCCCAGACTGAAGGGGCAGGTTCTGGTTGGAGCAAGAGGAAGGAGAGAAAATCTGAGTGTGGGAAGCCACCTTCATAGGTGATCCTGAGCCTATACAGCTCTAAGACAGTACACGCAATGTCCAGATCCCCAGATCCTCCCCTTTCCCACAGTAATCTCGTTTTCCACCTTTACTTTCAGCCTCTCCCACCTCTTCTCTTTTACAACAAAGATATTGGCATGACCATGACTGTGGCCCTGGCCTTTGACCTTACGAGGGAGGGGAAGCAAGACATATACTCTGGGAATCTGCTTCTCCCCATGTGGGCTGCTTGGCTCAACAGTTTCTAAGTTTAATTGATAAAAATAAATTGTCCTGGGAAACTGTGCCAAAGAAAACTCCAAAGCTCCAGGCCCACAGATGTCTGAAGATTGATGTGCTCAGGGCTGCTTTAGAAACATTAATATCTTTGCTTTTCTGACCCCTGAACTCCGGGGGTAAAGATGTCTTCCTGAACGACGCACCCGAAACCTCTGTCCTATTTCGTAGGGAACTTGGTGCCCAGTTCCCTCCTCATGACCATATCAGGCCTCCTGGCTTTGTAATCCTCCCACTGCCAAGTCCTGCCCCAAAGGCAACGGGCGCTTTAACCCCAGCTGGGCTGGCTTCATGGGAGGGCCCTGTGCTTGACTTTGCGTTCTGATGTTGCCATCTTGAAATTCTTAACACTTTTTGAGTAAAGGGCTCTGCGTTTTCATTTTGCGTAATTTTACACATCATGTGGCTGGTCCCGGGTCCTAGGGTTGAACACCATTTACAAGTCCATTTCAGCCTGTGGTCAGCCCTTGGCAGCAAAGCCAGATTAGCTCTGGGTTTCAGAGCTGTTCAGTCCCTGGTCCTCATGGGACTCCTGCCCCTGTAGCCGGGGAGGTCCTCTAGCAATTGTGCTGTTCAACTCCTACACACCCTGCAAAGCCCAGATAAGCATTGCCTCTGTTCTGAATGCTGTCTCTAGACAGGAGCAATGCCTCCTTCTCCTACAGCATCAATCAGCAGAACAGCTCAAGCGGCCCCAAGGTGAGACTGTCTGAGTTCAAATCCCTGCTGGGCCAGTTACCTGTGTGACCTTGGGCAGGTCATTTAACTACTCCCTTGCCTTGGTTTCCTTACCTGCAAAATAGGTATAATTAAAGCACTTACATGATTGTTGTAAGGATTTATTTTTTTTAATTTTTTAATTTTTTTAAAAGATTTTATTTATTTATTTGAGAGAGAGAGAATGAGAGATAGAGAGCACGAGAGGGAAGAGGGTCAGAGGGAGAAGCAGGCTCCCTGCCGAGCAGGGAGCCCGATGCGGGACTCGATCCCGGGACTCCAGGATCGTGACCTGAGCCGAAGGCAGTCGCTTAACCAACTGAGCCACCCAGGCGCCCCTGTTGTAAGGATTTAAATAAGTGAATGTATAAAAGTGTTTAGAACAGTGCCAGATATACAAAAAGGCAAGCCATGATTACTTATAACCATTTCTTCCCTAATGCTTATATAAATACTTATATATTAATGCTTATATAATGTTTATATTCTGTTTATATCATTATCTTCAACATTCATACTATTATTAAAACATAAATCCTATTCTATTTTTCCACTGTATAAGCCAGGAGTCCGCAAACCAATTCCTGTAAAGAGCCAGATAGTAAATACTGTAGGCTTTGTGGGTCATGCATTCTCTGTCCCAACTACTCAGCTCTGCCGTTGTCAATAAAACTTTATTTACAAACAACAGTGAAGGGCCGCATTTGGCCCACCAGAGTTTGCCAACCCCTGGCAGTGGTCTCCCAACGCTTTCCTGTCCATTTTAGATTAAAGTTCAAAATCTTCCCCAGGGCCCAGAAGACCGCCCCCCCCCCAGTTCCCTCTGACCTCCTGCCCCACTACCCCCTCCTCTCTTAATCCAGCCCCTTGTCACATACAGGTTACTCCCTGCACACATAGCTCTCTCTCAACCCAGGGCCTCTCCATACCTCACCTAGGCCCCTGTTTGTTCACACTCTATGAACTACATGCTAGACCACAGGACTCAGCTCTAAACATTACATTTGCTCACTTTCCAGTTTCTTGATGGCATAATCGCCTATAGTAAATTGTGAGTCCCGACTGGGCTTATCTGGACCCCTAATTGTTTTTTTTAATTTTTAAAAAAGATTTATTTATTTATTTGACAGAGAGAGACACAGCGAGAGAGGAACACAAGCAGGGGGAGTGGGAGAGGGAGAGGCAGGCCTCCCGCTGAGCAGGGAGCCCGATGCGGGGCTCGATCCCAGGAACCCAGGGATCATGACCTGAGCCGAAGGCAGCCACCTTAACGACTGAGCCACTCAGGCGCCCCTGGACCCCTAATTATTTTGAAAAAGCTCATATCCTGCTATCAACATGTTGGTCCTCAAGTCACTTTGGCTGATTGTGACAATAGCCCAAATGAAATTTAATAAGGAGAGTTAAGCGGATGATGGTTTGGGGGCGACTGGACACATGTGCAAATAAAAGTTGAATGGCTACAGCCAATGCCCACTCACTGGGCGCTGGCCATGTTCAGGGGCAGTATGCTAGGGGACAAGGACACTGTCCCACCCTCACTGAGCTTACGTTCCAGGAGAGGGAGACAGAAATTAGCCAAGGAAATAAGTAAGTCATTTAAATCAAGGTCATCTGAGGGTCTGTTATGGCTATATCAGGGCGGCACAATGGGGGGCTGGGGCCAGGGGGTCTGTTGGTGGGTAGCCAGAGGGGGAGCAGAGCTCTGCAAGATGCAGGTGGTAGCCTGATGCGTGGGGTGTGTTACTAACAGTGAAATCACTAACGAAAAGCCACAAAAATGCACTGTGGTACTAAATCTAGCACACAAAGGACACAGTCAGGGAGCTGAAACACAAAGGCAGAGCTCCCTCTGCTGGGGGAACGTGTGCGTCATCGGGCTCTGCATCTTGGTTGGGGGTTACAAATAAATTTTAGCAAGTAGGTGAATTTGCAAATATGGAATCAAGAAATAATAAGGACCGACTGTATATATATCTTTATATATACTTATGTATATTTTTTAAGTCTGGAAACAGTCACAGCTACCATCCATAGAGGGGGGGTTAAATAAAACACAGCATTTCTGGGCAGCCTCAAGGAGGGAGGCTGGATTACGCATGATCAGACAGAACGCCCTCCAAGATCCACTGCTGAGTGGAAAAAGCAAGAACAGATCAGCACATGCAGGAGGCAACCATTGTGTTTTCTAAAATCTAGAGTTCTGGATCCTCCTGGGGAGGAAAAAAAAAAAAAACAACCAAAACCCAACCAGCTCTGGGAACAGTTCATCAGCATTCTCCCATGGCATAAGTTTGTCTGGGGAAGGATCACAGCTGCCCCTCGAATGGGTGTGAGCTTTCCAGTTTGCCACAGTCCCCACCACTCCCTAATGTCACCCCTGACCTAATCCACCCCTTTCTGTTCCCTACCAGCCTCTCCGAGGCATTAGCATTTGTAACTTCTGGTGTGAGGATACAATGAATGTCTGTACGTGGCTAGCTATAGATCTACCAGCCAGGCCTAAATGCATTAAGATAATCATGGACATAGCTTATCATGATTATGATTCGCCACTAGTCATCATCTGTCACCCCATACGGTTCTCCTTGCTTTCGCCTGGCATGGCTGAGGGCAAAGCTGCACTTTTAAAAATAACTGACAAGTAACAGTTATGTTCGCTGAGCGTTAAATGACATCATCAGGCACTGGGCGCTGTGCTTTCCGTGAATTAACTCATATATTCCTCACAGCCGCCCTGTGAGGTGGGTGCAGCTGTCTACTTCACAGGCAAGGAAACTGAGGCGCAGACAGGGTAGGTGGCTGTCTGTGAGATTATGGCAGAGCCGAGTCCCAGACTCCCTTCTTCTCTGTCTAGCTCGCTGGCTGCCCCTAAAATGAAAATCTGGCCTGTTCTGGAGCCAAAATGGCCCTATGTTGCCTCGCTTGGGGCAGCCCAGTATAGTCACAACATCGCTTAGGGGCCAAAGGGACCCCAGCACCTCCTATCACTTTACTTCGCCAGCCAGCAGGGTTGGCTAACAGTCTGAGGACCCCTGTGCCAGGGTGGGCTCACTCCCAGCCTAGCCTAGGCTCCCCATGAGCTGAGACCAGGGCCCTCTCTTCAGCCCCTGCATGCGCCAAGTAACCCCAGACGGGTTTCTCCCACAAGACCCGCACCCAGGGGTCAGCAATCGGGGGGATGAACCAGACATTCTCACTGCAAAACGAGCACCATGATCTCCAGGATCCCCCAGTCCTCCCCCAGCTCATGTTTGCCGCCCCTTCTGAACTCCCCAACGGGCCACAGAGGGGAGGCATGGGAGCCCCTTTCCTCTGTTGGCAGGGACTCCCCAGAGCCACACCACCCTCTCTCCACCCCAACGCCATTGGTGGGTGTACACAGTTTGGAGTCAGCCATGCTTTCGGCATCCCCCAGAAAGATGCCTGTGCCGGGTGTTGCCATCCCTGTGAGCTCGCTGGCTGGCCCACCTGCCTCACAGGCGCACGTCACGCTAGATAAAAACCTGGGTGTTCCCAGCTCCACCCCAGGCCACTGAGTCAGGAGTCTCCCGGGTGAACCCAGACCGTCAGGCTCCTGAACCAGTCGCTCAGCAACTGATGTGCAGCCACATCTGGGGACAGAGTCTAGCAGGACCTGCACCCCAGGGGTACCTGAGATGGTTTTAAGCAGTCACAGTCCCCAAAATTACCTGACCAGGGAAACCACAATTGGCACACATGATGACTAAACGCAGCAGGTACAACGCGAACCAGGTGATGAGGCTTAACATCACCAGGGACAGGTCACATTAGTGTCACGTGGATGTCACATGGGTTTGACGTACCCCCTGATATGGTGGGATGAAGAAGGCAGCTCACCTCGGCGTCATTCTCCCCAAAACCCATAACCCCAGTCTAACGACTGAGAACATCAGACAAACCCAAACTGAGGGATGTTCTGCTAAATCCCTGATCAGTCCTCAAAACTGTCAGGGTCAGGGGCGCCTGGGCGGCTCAGTCGGTTAAGCGTCTGCCTTCAGGTCGGGTCATGATCCCGGGGTCCTGGGATCGAGCCCCGTATCGGGCTCCCTGCTCAGCGGGGAGTCTGCTTCTCCCTCTCCCTCTGCCCCTGCTCATGTTCTGTTTCTCTCTGTCAAATAAATAAATAAAATCTTTAAAACAAACAAACAAACTACCAGGGTCATGAAAAACAAGAAAGTTTGAGAAACTGTCACAGCCAAGGAGAGACGAGGGAGACAGGACGACAAGATGTCATTCCGGATGGAATCGTGGGACAGAAGCACATTAGTAGAAAACCGTGAAACCTAAGGTCTATAGTTTAACAACGACGAGCCAACATCGTTGTCTTAGTGTGATAAACGTGGTGACGTCACATGTTACTATCAGGAGAAACTGAGACTTGGCAGGTGGGATATAGGAACTCTCTACACCATCTTGGCAACTTTTTTTGTAAATCTAAAATCATTTCAAATGTATTCTATTTTTTAAGTGATTCCACTTAAAGAATACTACTAATTTAACAATAAGGTGCACATACAGCCAAAATCCTAACCACGGTGCCAGGAAAATGAGGTCTGGGAAACATGAGTTCTTTTTCAAACCAATCTCCAGAATCAGGAGGCTTACACCACACAGACTTTGCTTTTGTGGCTCCTGCATCTTGGGTCCTACCTCCCCATCCTCAAAGAAAGAAGCTGAGGAATCACAGAGGAAGTTCTGCCCACAAAGTTGGACGTCATCATATATTTGTTTGGGAATAAAAAAATTTTTTAAGATTTTATTTATTTATTTGAGAGAGAGAGAGAGAGAGCACAAGCAGGGGGAGTGGCCGGCAGAGGGAGAGGGAGAAGCAGACTCCCCGCTGAGCAGGGAGCCCGATGCGGGGCTCGATCCCAGGACCCTGGGATCACGACCTGAGCCGAAGGCAGACGCTTAACTGACTGAGCCACCCAGGCACCCCAAGGATAAAATTTAAAATGACCTAAGAGCTTCAAGTGTTTCACTAACTCCATGGAGGGTCAGCAGTCATCCAAAAAGGATATTTGTAAATAACATGGAAATGTGACATCAGTGGAATGTCAAGTGAAAAAAAGCAAGAGAAAAAGATGTATGCACACAATTGAGTTCGTGTTTATGTTTAAAACTGCCTAGGAAAAACAACAACAACAACAAGAAGGGGCTGCACCAAGGCTTACTGGGGCCAAACTTGGCAGTGGACTGTGGGTAAAGTTTTCCTATTGTTCACTGCTGGGTATTTATCCGCTTTACTCTTACAGTTACAAAAAAATTAAATATATGGGCTCGCATGCATTTTACATTTCAATTTAATTTAAATTAAAAATTATTTATTTAGTCTTTAGGGTAGAATGGAAAAAAGAGAAAAAGCAAGTGGAGAGAAGTTTATTGATTTGCCTAAAGCTGGGAGTCAGCAAATTTTTCTATAAAGGGCCAGAGAGTAAATATTTGAGCCCCTGAGGCACACAAATGATTTCTGTTGCACGTACTCAACTCAGCCATAGTAGCGCAAACTCAGCCACGAGCCACACAGAAATGAATGGGTGTGGCCGTGTTCCAATAAAACTTTATTTATAAAAACAAACAGAGGGCCAGATTTGGCCCTTGGGTGACAGTTTGCTGACTCCTGGCATAAAATCACAGAAGTCTAACTCAGGGATCCTCGGATCTGTGAAAGCAGAGATTCACTGCAGCCAGGATTCTGATTCTTAAGCCTGGGCCTCACCCTCAAAAACCATGGTGCCTCCAGCAAGCAAAGGCTCAACAAAACTCTGGCAAAATGCCACCACTACTTCAGACAACAGCCAACAATGGTGCAGGATCTACTACGTGCCAGGACACATGCTCAGTTCTTCCCCGACATTGCCCCTTCAATCCTCCCAACCACCCTAGGATGTGGCCACAACTGACAGCCCCATTCTACAAATGAGGAGACCGAGGTTTGCAGACTTACCCAGCTTGCCCAAGCACAAACTGCTGCCATGCAGCAAGGCAGGAAGGCAGACCTAGCCCTGTGCCTCCAAGGTCCCACCTCTGAACCACAAGGGCTGCCCTCTTGAGATTATCTGGGACCCTCAGTATTGCACTGCGTTATCAAAATCCTGTAGGCTTTTACCAAGAAGCGGTTCTTCTTCAAAAACAGAGCAGAAGGGATGGGGGGAGGTGGGTCAAAGTAGGAGGCCTGCTTGGGAGGGAACTCCGGCCAGGCCATGGGTGAGGCACCCAGTGGAATCCCCTTGGAAACCCTATCGTTTTACAAGAGTCAATGCGGGCCCCAGGGGAGAGCGGGAGAAGGGAGCTGTCGGCCTGAGTCACCTCCCCTGGAGGAGAGACTGGCCTGAGACCAGAGTCTGAGCACCCCAAGTGGGAAGTGCAGACCCAGGTGACTCATGCCCCAGACTCTGACAGCACCAGTGTGCGTCCCCAAGAAGCCCTTCTGGCCTCCTTGAATGGTCAGAAAGATCTGGTCTACCTCTTTTCCATGCCTTCATCCCAGCCTGCAAGACCCTGCCTGGTTGGCTCCCTGACCACACCTTCCTATCCATCCCCTTCCCCACTCTGCCCCAGCCCATCCAACCTTCTCCGTTCCCCAAAAGGCAAATGGTCCCTACCTCAGGACCTCTCCCCTTGCTGTTCCCCACCTGAAACTCTTCTCCCAAATTCTTCTGGGGGCTGGCTCCTTGTCACAAAGTTTTCACATCATGCCTTACAAGTGGTTGAGCCAGCATGGGCAGGCTGAAAATCTTTTTCTCTAAACCAATGCACTAAATACAAAAGCCACCAGTGTGGGTCCTGGATGTCCGGGAATGGCTCTTCCCAGACAGAGGGCTCCTTCTGAGGGACACACTCTGGCCAAACTGACCTCTTAGTTTCTTAATTAGAACATGCTCCATCTGACTCCAGTGCCTTTGCACATGCTGGAACTGCTTCCCCCTTTTCCTCTGCTATTTCTGCCAAAATATCACGTCTTTGGAGAAGCCTTTCTCGTTCTGCCCAATTAGAATACTTCTTATGTGTAGATTCTTCTAGTTCCTTACGTGTTTCAGTCTTTGTAATTTTCACAGTTTGTAATTACACACTTACTTGAGTGATTTAAGAAAATGTGTATGTGGTCCACAATAGCCAAACTGTGGAAAGAGCCAAGAGGCCCATCGACAGATGAATGGATAAAGAAGATGTGGTATATATACACAATGGAATATTATGCAGCCATCAAAAGGAATGAGATCTTGCCATTTGCAACGACGTGGATGGAACTGGAGGGTGTTATGCTGAGTGAAATAAGTCAATCAGAGAAAGACATGTATCACATGACCTCACTGATATGAGGAATTCTTAATCTCAGGAAACAAACTGAGTGTTACTGGAGTGGTTGGGGGTGGGAGGGATGGGGTGGCTGGGTGATAGACATTGGGGAGGGTATGTGCTACGGTGAGCGCTGTGAATTGTGCAAGACTGTTGAATCACAGATCTGTACTTCTGAAACAAATAACGCAACATATTTTAAGAAAAAAAGAAAAGAAGAAGATAACAGGAGAGGAAGAAAAGGGGAGTATGTCAGAGGGGGAGACGAACCATGAGAGATGATGGACTCTGAAAAACAAACTGAGGGTTCTAGAGGGTAGGGGGGTAGGGGGATGGGTTAGCCTGGTGATGGGTATTGAGGAGGGCACGTTCTGCATGGAGCACTGGGTGTTATGAACAAACAATGAATCATGGAACACTGCGTCAAAAACTAATGATGTAATATATGGTGATTAACATAACAATAAAAAATTAAAAAAAAAAAGAGTTGGATGCTTAACCACCCAGGTGCCCCACTAGCCACCCATATTCTTAACAAATCCATGAAGGTGCTGTTTAAAGTCCCTCATTTTGCGCATTTAGCTATGTTCTGTTTTTGGTATGCAGACCTGACTTCTTGACTGCAGGTCTCTCAAACCAGCACTTGGTGCTCTCTAGGCAAGTTTTAAGGGAAACTCAAACCTGAAGCCCACTGTGTTAATAAACAAAACAAACCAAATCAAAACAAAACTTCAATGAGCCATCATATGTAAATGTATTATAGAGATGTAGAAGAAGGCATTTTCCAAAGGATGCAAACAAGCAGTGAGACTTCCTTGCTACACAGAGTATGTTAAGAAACAGCTCTTCAGGGG